>NC_087165.1:16823511-16851011 GCF_035594125.1 Scylla paramamosain | reverse complement strand
CTCGAGAAGACTGGGCTGAAGAATGCAGTCTATCCTGTGTTATACTACGCTGCGTGCTTCTGCGTGTAATGCAAAATAAACTACTGCTTGAATTACTATTTCAACATAACCAAATATCCAACCAATTTTGTTTAAAGTAACGTCTGTTTATATATACGAGTATGAAAAAAAATGACTACCAATTCTGACCACATTTTATATAATTGCAATATTGTGCTTAAATTGATAACGAACAGGATGATGAGATATATTGTATAATCATTACGAAAGAAGATTGGTGTTTATATATATATATATATATATATATATATATATATATATATATATATATATATATATATATATATATATATATATATATATATATATATATATATATATATATATATATATATATATATATATATATATATATATATATATTATGTAGGAGGGACACCGGCCAAAGGCAACAAAAATCTAATAAAAAAAAAAACTGAGATGCCGGTCCCCGAATGGGTCCGAAGCGGTGGTCAAAAATTGAAGGATAAGTGTCTTGAAACCTCCCTCTTGAAGAAATATAAGTCATAGGAAGTGGAAATACAAAAGCATGCAGGGAGTTCCAGAATTTACCAGAGAAAGGGATGAATGATTGGAAATACTGGTTAACTTTTTCATTAGAGAGGTGGACAGAATAGGGGTGGGAAAAAGAAGAAAGTCTTGTGCAGCGAGGCCGTGGGAGGAGGGGAGGCATGAAGTTGGCAAGATCAGAAGAGCAGTTTGCTTGAGAGTAGCGGTAGAAGATAGCAAGAGATGCAACATTGTGGCGATGAGAGAGAGGCTGAAGACAGTCAGTTAGAATGCAGAGTATTAGATGAAAACAGATATCAGACATCAAACGTAATTATGATTAACAGTACAGGACACCAGATTACAGACATTAGACGCACTTTGTGGTGAACACACTCGTCCCTTCCGGCCTCCTTTATTTTCTTTCATGGTGAAATCATACTGAAGATAAAAACACGTTGCGAATTAAAAGTATGACAAAGCATAATGGCCCATCTTCTGAAACGTTGCTCTCTTACCACGACTTTTTTCAAAGGCCACATAAATGATTAGCAGAGTTTTTATGGGTGTGTCTCCTCTTCATAGAGTAAAAATGTTGTTAATCTGTCATTAAAACCATGAAAAAACACTTAGAAAAGAGTACCACTTCATCTGGAGCCTTTTGAAAATAGTGGAGTTTCGGCGCAGTGCTTCAGAAAATGGTCACTGCATTATTTATACGTATGGTAGTTACTACGACTTTAACATCATACATATAGAAAATAAAGCTAACAATAAAGTAATAATTAATAAGAATCGTAAAAAAAAATTAAAGAAGAAAAAAGAAAATTTTTTCTGGTGGGGAGGTGGTATATATATTTAGCATTATTGAAACGGATAATTGTGTTCGAGCCTCTCCCGAGCCAATGACGTGTACGAAACTATAGGCGGCGTGATAGTGATAACTAATAGACTAATAGACTAAATAGCGCTAATAGACTAAATTCCCGTACCAAACCCGGCCTTTATAGGCGCTCAGACCGTGCCCCGAGGACCAGTGTCATTGCTACAGTGTTGTCCGGCCGCGCCACCAGCAGATTGACGGCAAATAAACCTGGGGTACCAGAACATGGATGGTGGATCACCGGCTGTTGCTACCACAAGAGCCGCCGAGGCCGTGGATCACTCCTCCGCCGCTTGTCTCCGTCGCCTGCGTCTGGTAAGGCTCTGTAGATCACTTTCCTTAATTCACAAACCGCTGGTAATATATATATATATATATATATATATATATATATATATATATATATATATATATATATATATATATATATATATATATATATATATATATATATATATATATATTATACGATCATTATTAATATACTAAATATTGATAAAAAAAAGAGTATCTTCACTGATCCGTCGTCCACATTTCATCCCAACCCCCTCAACCCCTCAGACAAGCTTGGGGGCCTGTGGGGAATCGGATTTTTTAGTGGGGATGAAAAATAAGTGAAATAAGGGAGTTAAAAAATCTAAGGAAATTTACCTCAATATTTCGAATTTCCCTAACCTATCTTATCCCCTAGACCCCTCCTGCTTGGACGTTAATCTAACCTTGCATAACCTAACCTAGCCGGTGAGGCTACGCTCACCCCCTGGACTCCCTCCACTAGGACGTTAACCTAACCTGGCATAACCTAAGCTAATCTAACCTCACCTAGCATAACCTAACATAACATAACCTAACCTAACCTAGCATAACCAAATGTAACAAGGGATCTCAAAAATTAAACTGTTATGCCTTACTGGTGTGGTGTGGAGATTCTCGGTGATGGAGGTGGGTACAGTTTGGTGGCTTCCTTAATAAACACATGGAACCTCTTCCTTATGTCTGTATATCACACCTTAATCATTACAATTGCTAAATATCTCACATAGTGACTTCTTTTCCTGCTGAACACTGACACTGTTCACTTTACCTCCCTCCACTGGGTAGCCATATTAACAAATGACTGTGAGCTTCTCTCAGGACACCTGACACATCTCAAAAACAAATGAAAAGTCCAAATGAACCCACAGTGGAAAGTTGCAATTGGCGGCCTCAGGAATGGCCTTACGAGTAGCAGCTCATGATTGGAGGGATCAGCTGTATAGATACCGTGAAATCCTAATAGTATGCCACTATCCAGATAAACCATTCACTGCACTCTTGTATAAGGCTTGAAGATTTTATTGTCTCAAGTGTAGGAAAGTCATGAAAGTGGTGTATTGGTAAAGTTGCTCAAAGGTAATCTACTCACAACCTCCTGTTTTTTGTAGCAGCCTCTCCCCCTACACTCCATCCATACAGAAGCTGCCTCGCTTTCCCAACTTTGGAGCTGTCAGCTTCAAAACTGAAATATTCCTCAACCAGGGGCAGCTCAAGCCCCAATGAATCTGCCAATAACCACAAAGCAATAGCTGAAAAGTTCACCACAGGCACTTGGCCTTGATGAAGAATCAAGAACATGCAGCATTGGGTGTACAGCAATTATTTAAATCCTCCAATGTGTTCAAGCAGCGTTCCTGGCAAAGTATTACATATAATGAGGTTATGTAATTCTTAAGAATATTTCCTTCACAAATAGTAATAATTATTCAGGGATGAACATGGATTAGTGCTGATATTATATTATTGTTTTGTCAAAGTTTCATTATCCACAGCAGTATAATTACTAATAACCTAACATAACCTAATAAAGCATAAACATGGTTTGTGGAGGAAGTATTCTTGCGATTTTCAAAAATATGTACATGCAAAATTGTTTTTGGTGTTAAGCATCACACAAAAATCAGTTGCTAAGACATTAAAATTTAAATATAACACTTTCATTTGAAAACAAGCTAGTTATTGGTATATATATGTAAATTAACTGTCAAAATTACTTACTCATTAGGAGCATTAATCTCTCTCTCTCTCTCTCTCTCTCTCTCTCTCTCTCTCTCTCTCTCTCTCTCTCTCTCTCTCTCTCTCTCTCTCTCTCTCTCTCTCTCTCTCTCTCTCTCTCTCTCTCTCTCTCTCTCTCTCTCTCTCTCTCTCTCTCTCTCTCTCTCTCTCTCTCTCTCTCTCTCTCTCTCTCTCTCTCTCTCTCTCTCTCTCTCTCTCTCTCTCTCTCTCTCTCTCTCTCTCTCTCTCTCTCTCTCTCTCTCTCTCTCTCTCTCTCTCTCTCTCTCTCTCTCTCTCTCTCTCTCTCTCTCCCCCCCAGCACCCCAGGCAAGATTGAATAAAGGGGCAAACCACTGACAATTTTGTTATGGAAAAAATGACAAATATTATTGCTCTCATGCCTCTACTGTGCTACTCATACTATCATATACATCCATTGGCGACTGCTCAAGAGCAACAAAAATTTTGAGGACAAAAAAGAGACCCGCTTGGATGCCAATTCCCAAATAGATTCTAGATAGAAAAAAAAAAAAACAGAGGGTAAGTGTCTTGAAACCTTCCACTAGAAAGAGTTCAAGTCATAATAAGGAGAAAATAAAGGTAGACAGAAAAAAGGGATGAATGATTGAGAATACTGGTTAACTCTTGCATTAGAGAGGTGGACAGAATAGGGATGAGAGAAAGTCTTGTGCATTGAGGCTGTAGGAGGAGGGGAGGCATGCAGTTAGCAAGATCAGAACAGCAGTAAGCTTGAAATTAGTGGTAGAAGACAGTAAGAGGTGCAGCATTTTGATGAGAGGCTGAAGACAATCAGTTAGAGGAGAGGAGTTGATAAGACTAAGCTTTCTGATTTCACTCTATTTAGGAGAGCAATATGAGTGGAACCCCCACACATGTCAAGCATACTCCACACATGTATGGAAAAGGCTCCTGTACAGAGTTAGCAGCTAGGGGGATGAGAAAAAGTGTCAGAGATGACTCAGTACACCTAACTTCATAGAAGCTGTTTTAGCTAAAGATGAGATACAAAGTTTCCAGTTTAGATTATAAGTAAAGGATAGACTGAGGATGATCAGTGTAGAAGAGGGGGGGACAGTTGAGTGTCATTGAAGAAGAGGGGATAGTTGTCAGGAAGATTGTGTTGAGTTGATAGAAGGAGGAATTGAGTTTTAGGCATTGAATAATACTAAGTTTGCTCTGCCCCATTAAAATTTTAGAGAGGTCAGAAGTCAGGCATTCTGTGACTTTCCTGTATAATTTTCCTGTTTAATTCCTTAAGGGTTGGATGTCTATGAAAAGACGGATAAGTGCAGGGTAATAGCATCACCACAGGAGTCGGTTACAGGACAGAACCCTTAGGAACGCCACTGTTAATAGACTTAAAAGATCATTGACCATCTACCACAGCAGCAATAAAACAGTCAGAAAGAAAACTTGAACAGAAGTTACAGAGAGAATGATAGAAGCTGTAGGAGGGCAATTTGGAAATAAAAAGCTTTGTGTCAGACTCTATCGAAAGCTTTTGATATGTCTAAGGGCAACAGCAAAAGTTTCACCAAAATCCCTAAAATAAGATGACCAAAATTCAGTAAGGAAAGCCAGAAGATCACCAGTAGAGTGACCTTGACAGAACCCATACTGATGATCAGATATGAGGTTGTGAAGTGGTAGATGTGTAAGAATCTTCCAATTGAGGATATACTCATAAACATTCGAGAGACATGAAAGCAAAGCAGAGCAGTCAGCGTTTTAAGGAATAGGCTGGATATGAGAAAACTTCCAGCAGGTAGGAAGGATAAATGTTGATAGACAGAGTGTGGAGGAGAGAGAGGAACAAGCCCTGAATCCTCCAAGACAGAGTTTTTAGCAAAGGTTTTAGCAAGGAATTCAGCTTTAGAGATAGATGTGATGCCAGTGGTGCCATCAGGTTGAAATAAAGGAAGGAAAGATACGGTAATGTTATTAGAGGTATTTTTGCTGAGGTGCTAGAAGTCATGAGAGGAGGTACACCTAGAAAGATTTTGACATTTTCTATTGATAAGGAGGTTGGAGGTTTGCCTTGGCATGATTCCAGACAAATATAAAGTGCATGAGATTCAGGTGATGAAAGGCTTAAGTATCTTTTGTGGGCCACCAATTAATCATGTAAAACACCAGAACGGGGTGTGTTAAATCAAGGTTTGGAAAGTTCAAGTCGAGAAAAAGAGTGAGGAATGTACTGAGGAATGTACACCTCCATGCCAGACATTATCACCTCTGTTAGGTGCTCAGCACACAGGCACCTCAGTTTTGGAAGATCTTGAGGAGGAATTGGAGTGATAAGACAAGATACAGATAATGAAGTTGTGATTGGAGGAGCCCAACAAAGAATATAATGACAGCATAAGCCGAGGGGTCGGAGGTTAGGAAAAGGTCAGGAATGTTGGGCATATCTGCAAGACAGTCAGAAATACAAATAGGGTGTTGCACCAGTTGCTGTAGGTTGTGGAGGATAGCAAAGTTAGAGGCTAGTTCACCAGATTGATCAATGATGGGAGAGGAAAGCCAAAGCTGGTGGTCTCCAAGAAGGGAGATCTCTGTGAAAGGGGAGAGAGAGTCAGGATATGCTCCACTGTGGAAATCAAATAGTCAGAGAATTTTTATAGCTAGAGGAGTTAGGTGAGAGGTATACAGCATAAATAAATTTAGTTTGAGATTGGCTCTGTAGTCATAGCCAGTTGGTAGATGATTTGGAAGATTCAAATGCATGGGCACAAGAGCAAGTTGGGTTGTTGCACTAATAGATACAACATTAAGCTTTGGACTGAAAATGAGGATAGAGAAAGTAGGAGGAACAGAGATGGGGTTACTGTCAGTTGCCTTAAACACCTGCATTTCAGTGAGAAAAAAAAGTTTAGTAGAGAAGAAGTGGTGTTCTACAGATTGAAAATTAGATATAAGGTGAAAATTAGATATATGGCCACAAATGTTGCAAAAGTTATGAAGTTGAGGGGTGTCAAGACACCGAGGATCGATACCAGAAGAAGAGCAGTCTGATTCGGGAACATTTGTGGTCCCCTTCCCAGATGGATTCCAAGGCTGTAGGAATCGCCATAAAATTTTGAAGTTTAATTGAAGGGTCCCACGACATAAGGAGGCAAGCTGCAACTGCCTTCTTGTTTTGTGGGACACAAAGGGAAATGTTCAGCGAGCCTACCGCTGCATCTGGGCATGCGCCGTTGAATCACGCGCATATCCCGATCCCATGCCTCATATACTTAAAGGTCCAAAACTATCCTAAGCAGCACAGCGGGTCGGACCCTCGTCCCATCCGGTATGAAGACTTTAACACTAGTCGCTGGGGGCTGCGGCTCCCTGGCGCTACTGTCGCTGCTCCTGCTGCAGGTAACTCTATAGGCCTATGATTTTGCAAAGAAAAGAAACTTTCCTATTAGTGAATGTTAGAAGAGTTTCTGTTTTGAGAAATGGCTTTTCGTATTTATTTATTTTGTTTTTTTCATTATTACTAAAATTGCTTTCTCTTTTTTAAACTTATAAGGTTTCTTATCACACAGCTTTCCTTCCATGTTTTCTTCGCGTTCACGTTTACTGATGCAAGACTTAACCACTATTGACAAACTTTCATCCTTTTCACTGGTAAACTCTGGAACTCTGTCTGTTTCAGTAATTCCCTCTTCCAATGACTGGATTATTTATTTATTTATTTATTTATTTATGATGGACACAACACTTTTTTTAACTTTTGATCATTCTTTTGATATTATTTTTTTATTATTATTTTTATTTATTTAATTATTAATTTTTTTTTCTTTTAGGGGGGATTGACTGCGGACATTCTTTTTTTTATCAATTTTGTTGTCTTTGGCCGGTTCCCCCTCTTACTTAAAATATAAAGGGATGCTACCCACATATACAAACCCCTCAGATTCATTATCATTAATCATGATTAATAAGATGGATATATATATATAGAGAGAGAGAGAGACAGAGAGAGAGAGAGAGAGAGAGAGAGAGAGAGAGAGAGAGAGAGAGAGAGAGAGAGAGAGAGAGAGAGAGAGAGAGAGAGAGAGAGAGAGAGAGAGAGAGAGAGAGAGAGAGAGAGAGAGAGAGAGAGAGAGAGAGAGAGAGAGAGAGAGAGAGAGAGAGAGAGAGAGATCTAATAATGCACTACCTACCTTTTCTATTCCTCTGCCATGGTTTAAGCATTTCTCCACAGCTGTCATGAAATGCGGAGCTCCCGTGATCTGAATGAGGGACGCAAGGTATTGAAGGAGGAGGCAGTAGACACCTGCCGAAACGATAATTACTCCCAGTGAGGTCTAAGGCACTGTTCAGGGGGTGCTGTGAACTTATCATTAAACCCAGCTGTGACCTCACTGAACGTTTCCCTTTGTGTCTCACAACACAAGGGGGTAGTCACAGCCTGCCCTCTAAAGACAACTCTCTTCCTCCACACAAAACTACAAGCTCCTAATAACACACACACCCTTCACTCAAAAATTTTTAAAATCATGGCGACTCCTACACCAGCCTCGGAGTCCCCATCTGGGGAGGGGACCATAAATGTCCCCAGGTCGGACTGCCTTTCCGTCGACGACCCTAAGTGTCTTGACACCCCCCTCAACTTTTTCTTCATTAACTTCTGCAACATTCGCGGTCTAAGATCTAATTTTCAATCTGTAGAACACCACCTCTTATCTTCTAAACCTCATCTTCTTTTCCTCACTGAAACTCAGGTATCTGAGGCAACTGACAGTAGCCTCTTTTCTGTTCCCTCCTACTTTCTCTATCCTCATTTTCGATCCAAAGCTGGATGCTGCGTTTATGTGCGCAATGACTTAACCTGCTCTCGTGCCCACGCTCTTGAATCTTCCGAGTTTTCCACCATCTGGCTACGACTACAGAGTCATTCTCATACTAAATTTATCTGTGCTGTATACCTCTCTCCTAACTCCTCTGACTATAAGAAATTCTTTGACTACTTAACTTCCAAAGTGGAGCACATTCTGACCCTCTTCCCTTTTGCAGAGATCTCCATTCTTGGAGACTTCAATGTTCACCACCAGCTTTGGCTTTCCTCTCCCTTCACTGACCATCCTGGTGAACTAGCCTACAACTTTGCTATCCTCCATGACCTAGAGCAATTGGTGCAACACCCTACTCGTATTCCTGACCGTCTTGGAGATACGCCCAACATTCTTGACCTTTTCCTGACCTCTAATCCTTCTGCTTATGCTGTCACCCTTTCTTCTCCGTTGGGCTCCTCCGATCACAATCTCATATCTTTATCTTGTCCTATCACTCCAATCCCTCCTCAGGATCCCCCTAAGCGAAGGTGCCTCTGGCGTTTTGCCTCTGCTAGTTGGGGGGACCTGAGGAGGTATTTTGCTGATTTTCCTTGGAATGACTACTGCTTCCGTGTCAGAGACCCGTCTTTGTGTGCTGAGCGCATAACAGAGGTGATAGTGTCTGGCATGGAGGCGTACATTCCTCACTCTTTTTCTCGTCCTAAACCTTCTAAACCTTGGTTTAACACAACTTGTTCTCGTGCTATACATGATAGAGAGGTGGCCCACAAAAGGTACTTAAGCCTTCCTTCACCAGAATCTCATGCACTTTATATTTCTGCCCGGAACTATGCCAAGTCTGTTCTCCAACTAGCCAAAAACTCCTTCATTAACAGAAAATGTCAAAACCTTTCAAGATCTAACTCCCCTCGTGATTTCTGGCATCTAGCCAAAAATATCTCCAATAACTTTGCTTCTTCTTCTTTCCCTCCTCTACTTCAACCAGATGGCACCACTGCTATCACATCTATTTCTAAAGCTGAACTCTTTGCTCAAACCTTTGCTAAAAACTCTACCTTGGACGATTCTGGGCTTGTTCCTCCCTCTCCTCCACCCTCTGACTACTTCATGCCACGTATTAAAATTCTTCGTAATGATGTTTTCCATGCCCTCGCTGGCCTAAACCCTCGGAAGGCTTATGGACCTGATGGGGTCCCTCCTATTGTTCTCCGAAACTGTGCCTCCGTGCTTGCACCTTGCCTAGTCAAACTCTTTCAGCTCTGTCTGTCAACATCTACCTTTCCTTCTTGCTGGAAGTTTGCCTACATTCAACCTGTTCCTAAAAAGGGTGACCACTCTAATCCCTCAAACTACCGTCCTATTGCTTTAATTTCCTGCTTATCTAAAGTTTTTGAATCTATCCTCAACAGGAAGATTCTTAAACATCTATCACTTCACAACCTTCTATCTGATCGCCAGTATGGGTTCCGTCAAGGCCGCTCTACTGGTGATCTTCTGGCTTTCCTTACTGAGTCTTGGTCATCCTCTTTTAGAGACTTTGGTAAAACTTTTGCTGTTGCCTTGGACATATCAAAAGCCTTTGATAGAGTCTGGCACAAAGCTTTGATTTCCAAACTACCCTCCTACGGTTTCTATCCTTCTCTCTGTAACTTCATCTCAAGTTTCCTTTCTGACCGTTCTATTGCTGCTGTGGTAGACGATCACTGTTCTTCTCCTAAATCTATTAACAGTGGTGTTCCTCAGGGTTCTGTCCTGTCACCCACTCTCTTCTTATTATTCATTAATGATCTTCTAAACCAAACTTCTTGTCCTATCCACTCCTATGCTGATGATACCACCCTGCACTTTTCCACGTCTTTTCATAGACGTCCAACCCTTCAGGAGGTAAACATATCACGCAGGGAAGCCACAGAACGCCTGACTTCTGATCTTTCTAAAATTTCTGATTGGGGCAGAGCAAACTTGGTATTGTTCAATGCCTCAAAAACTCAATTCCTCCATCTATCAACTCGACACAATCTTCCAGACAACTATCCCCTCTTCTTCAATGACACTCAACTGTCCCCCTCTTCTACACTGAACATCCTCGGTCTGTCCTTTACTTATAATCTGAACTGGAAACTTCACATCTCATCTCTAGCTAAAACAGCTTCTATGAAGTTAGGTGTTCTGAGACGTCTCCGCCAGTTTTTCTCACCCCCCCAGCTGCTAACTCTGTACAAGGGTCTTATCCGTCCATGTATGGAGTATGCTTCACATGTCTGGGGGGGTTCCACTCATACTGCTGTTCTAGACAGGGTGGAATCAAAAGCTTTTCGTCTCATCAACTCCTCTCCTCTAACTGACTGTCTTCAGCCCCTCTCTCACGGCCGCAATGTTGCATATCTAGCTGTCTTCTACCGCTATTTTCATGCCAACTGCTCTTCTGATCTTGCTAACTGCATGCCTCCCCTCCTCCCGTGGCCTCGCTGCACAAGACTTTCTTCTTTCTCTCACTCCTATTCTGTCCACCTCTCTAACGCAAGAGTTAACCAGTATTCTCAATCATTCATCCCTTTCTCTGGTAAACTCTGGAACTCCTTGCCTGCTTCTGTATTTCCACCTTCCTATGACTTGAATTCCTTCAAGAGGGAGGTTTCAAGACACTTATCCACCAATTTTTGACCACTGCTTTGATCCTGTTAAGGGACTGGCATTTCAGTGGGCATTTTTTTTTATTAGATTTTTGTTGCCCTTGGCCAGTATCCTTCCTACATAAAAAAAAAAAAAAAACAGTGATCAGTTCCATCATGAAAATGCAGTCGTAATACGAGAAGCACATATTGTCAATTTTTTCCTTGGTTTATTTTGGAAAAGGATATTCATTTTGTTGTATAAATTGCCACAAAAATAAGATTTTTTATCCAAGAAGAATATTGTGCAAATGAAAATTCTTGAAAATATTTCCATAGTGTATAAAGCTCACTTTTCATGGGTCAGAGAAATCAGCCTAGAAAAAAAAAGTCAAAGTAAGAAAACAAAGAAAGAATCAATTTAGTTTCTGAGGTGTCTTAATATTCCTTTCTTTAAAACAGTTCACGTCATAAGAAGAAATAAAAACAATAAAAAGAAGAGTAATTCCTTAGTGAAACAGTGGACAAGTATGAAAGAATAAAGATACCAGTTAACTTTTGAATTAGGAACGTGGGATAAGAGTAAGTAGACAGTGTTGTGCATGCAGTTAACTATTACAGAAAAAGAAATAACGATAGAAGATAGTAAGAGATTCGAGACAGTCTGTTGGAGGAGAGGAGTCAATGAAACGAAAAGCTCTTCACTCCACCTTATTTAGGAGAGCTGTAAGTTGAAGAACCCTATAATGGGAGTAGGACATGTGCGAAGAAAGTATTTGCTATCAATTTTAGAATGCTTCGTTGTTCACAGAAATATGAACTAGCACAATCTATTAATTTAATGCATTTCTTCTGTCTAATACCAACAATTCTGATGAGTTCACAAACACGTTCTTGCATATCCCATGTATATTGTGAATCTCTTGTACTGGTTCGGATATTTAATATGGAAAGGAATAAGGAATTCAACTGCGCAAAGGGTATTTTACAGTTTCGAAGTGGCAAAACACATTATTGTGGCTCTCACTTCTACGACAGTGTTGCAGGCTTCTTGTTCTGCGTTCGTATTCAAATACTTGACAAAATATTTATATGATATCCAGTGATTATATACATGTTATTATTATAAGCAGCCAAATATTAGAGAGAGAGAGAGAGAGAGAGAGAGAGAGAGAGAGAGAGAGAGAGAGAGAGAGAGAGAGAGAGAGAGAGAGAACGACGACGACTACGACTACGACGCCTTATCCTCACACCACCAGAGACGCCCACTCGAGGAAACAGCAACTAACCGTGCCCTTCGCCAGGAACGAGACATTCCTGCCTAGGTACGCTAGGGTTAGGCTGTCGAAGTCTGGTGCGACAGGAGATCCACAACGCTGCTACACTCCAGACATTTCAGTGTGCTGTTAACACTTGGCTGGTGAGACAGAATGAGTGCGTCTCTAGTAACTTATTTGTTCTCATTACATCAGTGAGCTAAAAATAGTTGCCGGCACCTCACCGGGGGACACTCTCTTCCCTCCTTTCCATTCATTGCCACTCTGTTTAAGAACCAATTTCTTTCTATCTCTTTTTTTAAATCATTCTATCAAGCTTGAACCTGTTATTTTGGCCATGAGGACTGAGGAGTCTGTTTTTGCCACCCTTGCTATATCCCTTATGTTATCTAGATATGTCTGTTAGATCACTCCTTATACTCACTTCAAATCTCCCCTTCCTGCCGAGCCTTTTTCTTTACTTCGGTGAGTGAACGCGTCGTGCATCCAGCCCTGTTATTGGTTTATCATTTACACCAGCTGATGCAGCCAACCAATCAGTAGGAAGTCTTGTTATTTTGAGTTTAAAGTCAGTCTGGCGTTGGATTAGCCGCGAAGTGGAGTGCGATCATGAAATTCTTTGTACATGATCATATTTACGTGATCTGCATTTGAAATAACTAATAATTATATATCTCTAGAGACATATGAGTGTTTCAGTGATTATACTTGTACAAAAGATATGATATACATGGCAGTGCTTTTCTATCTAGTTTTATATACAGTTATATTATACAAGATATGTACTTTTCATGTTTTTGGCTAGAGTTATTGATATATTTGATTCTCTTTTTTTTTTTTTTTTGTGATTACCCGTGATCACTTTTCATTTCTAATTGCACCATGACAAAATTGAAATTTTAAGCTTTCATTTTTTATATAACTATTCAAATTTTATTTAACAAGTGAATTTTCACATAATCATAAATTGTATATTATGTATATATTCTACAATCAGTGTTAACATTTTATCCCGGGCTATAAACATTAATCATTGCCTGTCTAAGGAATGTAGATTTTCAAGTCCGTATCTCATCCCATAAGGAATATTTTTCATTCCTTGTATCTTTTGCAGCTATTCTCCTCTTTACTGGCTTTAACAGAACTATCGTTTCCGGTAATATGTACATCATATTCTAGATAAAGCCTGGCTAGCGCTAAATATAAATTTAATATTACTTTGGACTTCCTGATGCACGGTTTGCTTTATGTGTAGTTTATATGCATCATTTTCCCTGACAAAGATCTGAGCTAACTATAACTTATAATAAAGTGTGACATAATATAGCTAAATGATCAGTTACCTACTTATCTTTATTACGGAAAATATACTAGGACCTAATTCATCTCCAGAAAGCTGTTATCACATATTCCTGTCTGGCCTTTTCTTACCTCTCATTGCTTCTGATCTCGCGAATGATTAAGGAATATATATATATATATATATATATATATATATATATATATATATATATATATATATATATATATATATATATATATATATATATATATATATATATATATATATATATATATATATATATATATATATATATATATATATATATATATATATATAATGTAGATGGGGTACCGGCCATGGGCAACAAAACTAATTAAAAAAAAAAAAGCCCACTGAGATGCCGGTCCCCGAGCAGTCAAAAGCGGTAGTCAAAAATTACAAGATAAGTGTCTTGAAACCTACTTCTTGAAACAGTGCAAGTCATAGGAATGAAGAAATACAGAAGCAGGCAGAGAGTTCCAGAGTTAACCAAAGAAAAAGATGAAAGATCGAGAATAACTCTTGCTTTAGAGAGGTGGACAGAATAGGGATGAGAGATAGAATAGTCTTGTGCAGCGAGGCCACGGGAGGAAGGGAGGCATGCAGTTAGCAAGATCAGAATAGTAGTTGGCATGAAAATAATGGTAGAAGATAGCAAGAGTTACAACACTGCGGCGATGAGAAAGAGGCTGAAGACAGTTAGCTAGAGGAGAGTTGATAAGACGAAAAGCTTTTGATTCCACCTTGTCCAAAAGAGGTATGAGTGGAATGCCTCCCATACATGTGAAGCATACTTCATACATGGACGGATAAGGCCCCTGTACAGAGTTAGCAGCTTTGGGGGTGAGAAAAACTGAAGGAGACGACTTAGAACGTCTAACTTCATAGAAGCTGTTTTAGCTACAGATGAGATGAGAAGCTTCCAGTTTAGATTATAATTAAAGGGCAGACCGAGGATGTTCAGCGTAAAAGAGGGGACAGTTGAGTGTCATTGAAGGAGAGGAGATAGTTGTCTGGAAGGGTGAATCGAGTTGATAGATGGAGGAAACAGGTTTTTGAGACACTGAAAAATACTAAGTTTGCTCTGCCCTAATAAAAAATTTTAGAGAGATCAGAAGTCAGGCGTTCTGTGACTTCCCTGTGTGAACTGTTTACTTCCTGAAGGATTGGACATTTACAAAAAAAAAAAAAAAAAAGTGGAAAAGTGCAGGGTGGTATCATCAGCGTAGGAGTGGATAGGACAAGGTTTGGTTTAGAAAATCACTGATGAATAATAAGAAGAGAGTGGCTGACAGGAAAAAACCCTGAGGAACACCACTGTTAATAGATTTAGGAGAAGAACACATGACAATCTACCACGGCAGCAACAGAAGGGTCAGAAAGAATACTTGAGATGAAGTTACAGAGAGAAGGAAAGAAGCCGTAGAAGGGTAGTTTGGAAATCAAAGCTTTGTGGCAGACTATCAAAAGTTTTTGATATGTCTAAGGCAACAGCAAAGGTTTCACCAAAATTTCTAAAAGGGGATGACCAAGACTCAATAAGGAAAGCCATAAGATCACCAGTAATGCGCCCTCGACAGAACCCATACTGGTGATCAGATAGAAGGTCACATAAGAACATAAGAAATAAGGGAAGCTGCAAGAAACCACTCGCCTACACACGGCAGTCCCCATATAAAATACATCTGTCTATTTCCACCTATAATCTCCATCAATAAATCTGTCTAATCTTCTCTTGAAGCTCCTTAATGACTCAGCACTAACAACTTGATTACTGAGTCCATTCATCCGCCACTCTGTTTGAGAACCAATTCCTTCCTATCTTTTTTTTTTTTTTTAACTAAGAATTTTGCATATGTCCCCCTTGTTATAACCGTTATACCACTTAAAGACTTCTATCAGGTCTCCTCTTAACATACGTCTCTCTGAAGAATATAACTTTAACAGCTTCAATCTCGCTTCGTAAGGAATATCCCCCATCCCCAGTAACCTTTTAATCATTCTCCTTTGTACTGATTCTAATAGACCTATATCCTTCCTGTAATGTGGGGACCAGAACTGCACAGCGTAGTCTAGACGAGGTCTGACCAACGCCAAATATAACTTTACTATTACTTCGAGGCTTCTGCTTTTAACACTCCTAATAATTAATCTTCATACTCTATTTGCCCTATTTCTGGCCTCTATGCATTGCTTTTTTAGACGGAGTTCAACGCTAACTATAACTCCTAAATCTTTCTCGTACTCTGAACCTACCACAGCTTCGTTGTTTTTTGTGTACCTACTGTGTGGGTTTCCTCTACCTACGGTAAGTACTTTGCATTTGTTGATACTAAACTGCATTTGCCATCTGTCTGTCCATTCGTTCATCCTATCCAAATCTGCCTGCAAGGCGATGGCATCCGATTCTGACCTAATTAATCTACCTATCTTCGTGTCATCCGCAAATTTACTAACATCACTATTAATTCCACTATCCAAGTCATTGGTATATATTGAAAAACAACAGTGTCCCTGAAATTGATCCTTGTGGCATCCCGCTAATTACTTGACTCCACTCGGATTTAGATCCGTTTATTATTTTGTCACCTGTCACTTAGCCACAACTTTATCCAGTCTAACACCTTCCCATCTATCGCATGCGCACTAACCTTTCTCAGGAGCTTCTGATGGGGTATCTTGTCAAACACTTTACTAAAGTACAGATATAGGATGTCATAACTATCACCATTATATGCCACCTCATAAACTTTACTGTAAAAACTTAACAAGTTCGTCAGGCAAGACTTCCCCTTCGTGAAGCCAAGCTGTGACTGATTTATCAATTTATGTTTGTCTAAATGTTCCCTAATGTTCTTCGCTGTTACTGACTACATTATTTTACCTACAATAGAAGTTAAGCTGACAGATCTATAATTAGATGTTAAAGGTTTATCTCCTTTCTTAAAGATGGTTACGACATTCGCCTGCCTCGACATTACTGGTACCTCACCTGAGTCAAGTGATTTACTAAAGACAGAAACTAACGGTTCATTAATAACCTCTTTGCATTCCTTAAGTACTCTAAAATATATTTCATCTGATCCTAGTGTCTTGAACTTTTAAGCTTATTTATCTCCTGTTCCACTATCTCCTTAGTTATGGTAATATTTGTCAGCTTTTCATTCTCTTCTGCTCTAAACATCTCTTCACTATTCAGCATTTCCTGCATGTTTTCCTCGGTGAAGATAGTTAAAAAATACTCGTTCAGAATTTTACTAATCCCCTCCTCAGAACTAACCAGCTTCCTATCTGCTGCCTTTAATGGACCTATTGTTTCTCCAGTCTCCAGTCTCCAGTCTCCAGTCCTATATACCTGATAAATTCCCTTGGGTTCCGTCTTCGCCTGTCTGGCTACCTTTAATTCATAATTGTTTTTAGCTTTCCTCATAAACCTCCTGACCGTTCTAATTTATTATATTGTGGCCTTAAAACCTCTTCTCCTGCCTTTAATCTCTTATATATTCTTCTCTTCCGCCATATATAGCGTTTTAAGGTAACAGTCATCCATTTAGGGTCATTCTTGTGTGATCTTATTGTTCTATAAGGGATGTTTGCTAACTGTCTTGTATGTAATTTATCAATGAAATATTTATACAACTCATGTACATTCACTTCCCCTAAGCTTCTCATCTCGGCCCCCTCCATCCTCTCCACTTCTACTCGCTTCGACCTCACCTCGCCCATCTCAGCATGACCTGACCCTCCAACATACTCACACATACCTCCCCATCTCTCAATCCTCCGACCCTTCCGGACACTTCTCCCCTCTTCTAGCAATTCCGGACATTTCTCCCCTCCTTCAGTTCTTCACCCCCACACACCACCTCACCTCCCTCACCCTGCCTTAACTCTCTCAACTCCGTCCTGGACCTTACCTCCCCCTCCATCCGTTGCCAGTCAACTCCTTTGCTCTCCTAAAGTCATGTGTTTTACAAGTGTTTTTGCTTCTTAAAGTTTCCTCCCACTTAAATTTCTACCTAATTTCACAATGGTCACTATTACCTAGCTGTCCACCTACCTCTACCTGCGTGACTACTTCCTCCTTGTTAATTAAAATCAAATCTGGAATATTATTCTCCTTTTGGGTTCTAATATATATTTTTTTTTATGTAAGAGGGACACTGGCCGAGGGCAACAAAAATTCAATAATAAAAAAAAAAAAAAAAAGCCCACTGAGATGCCAGTCCCAGAAAAGGGTCCAAAGCGGTAGTCAAAAATTGAAGGATAAGTGTCTTGAAACCTCTCTCTTGAAGGAATTCAAGTCATAGGAAGGTGGAAATACAGAAGGAGGTAGGGAGTTCCAGAGTTTATAGAGAAAGGAATGAATGATTGAAAATACTGGTTAACTCTTGCATTAGAGAGGTGGACAGAATAGGGGTGAGAGAAAGAAGAGTCTTGTGCAGCGAGGCCGCAGGAGAAGGGGAGGCATGCAGTTAGCAAGATCAGAAGAGCAGTTGGCATGAAAATAGCGGTAGAAGACAGCTAGAGATGCAACATTACGGAGATGAGAGAAAGGCTGAAGACAGTCAGTTAGAGAAGAGGAGTTGATGAGACGAAAAGCCTTTGATTCCACCCTGTCTAGAAGAGTGGTATGAGTGGAAACCCCCCCAGACATGTGAAGCATACTCCATACATGGATGGATAAGGCTCTTGTACAGAGTTAGCAGCTGGGGGGTGAGAAAAACTGGCGGAGACGTCTCAGAACACCTAACTTCACAGAAGCTGTTTTAGCTAGAGATGAGATGTGAAGTTTCCAGTTCAGATTATAAGTAAAGGACAGACCGAGGATGTTCAGTGTAGAAGAGAGGGACAGTTGAGTGTCATTGAAGAAGAAGTAATAATTGTCTGGATGGTTGTGTCGAACTTATAGATGGAGGAATTGAGTTTTTGAGGCATTGAACAGTACCAAGTTTGCTCTGCCCTAATTAGAAATTTTAGAAAGATCATAGGTCAGGCTTTCTGTGGCTTCCTTACGTGAAATGTTTACTTGCTGTAGGGTTGGACGTCTATGAAAAGACGTGGAAAAGTGCAGGGTGGTATCATCAGCGTAGGAGTGGATATTACAAGAAGTTTGGTTTAGAAGGTCATTGATGAATAATAAGAAGAGAGTGGGTGACAGGACAGAACCCTGAGGAACACCACTGTTAATAGATTTAGGAGAAGAACAGTGACCGTCTACCACAGCAGCAATAGAACGATCAGAAAGAATACTTGAGAAGAAGTTACAGAGAGAAGTACAGAAGCCGTAGGAGGATAGTTTGGAAATCAAAGCTTTGTGCCAGACTATCAAAAGCTTTTGATATGTCCAAGGCAACAGCAAAAGTTTCACCAAAATTTCTAAAAGAGGATGACCAAGACTCAGTAAGGAAAGCCAGAAGATCACCAGTAGAGCGGCCTTGACGGAACTCATACTGGCGATCAGATAGAAAGAAGGTTGTGAAGTGATACAGATTTAAGAATCTTCCTGTTGGTGATAGATTCAAAAACTTTAGATAGGCAGGAAATTAAAGCAATAGGACGGTAGTTTAAGGGTTAGAAAGGTCACCTTTTTTAGAAACAGGCTGAATGTAGGCAAACTTCCAGCAAGAAGGAAAGGTAGATGTTGACAGACAGAGCTGAAATAGTTTGACTAGGCAAGGTGCAAGCACGGAGGCACAGTTTCGGACAACAATAGGAGGGACACCATCAGGTCCATAAGCCTTCCGAGGGTTTAGGTCAGCGAAGGCATGGAAAACATCATTGCGAAGAATTTTAATAGGTAGCATGAAGTAGTCAGAGGGTGGAGGAGAGGGAGGAACAAGCCCAGAATCGTCGAAGGTAGAGTTTTAGCAAAGGTTTGAGCGAAGAGTTCAGTTTTAGAAATAGATGTGATAGCAGTGGTCCCATCTGGTTGAAATAAAGGAGGGAAAGAAGAAGAAGAAGAAGAAGCAAAGTTATTGGAGATATTTTTGGATAGATGCCAGAAGTCACGAGGGGAGTTAGAGCTTGAAAGATTTTGACACTTTCTGTTAATGAAGGAGTTTTTGACTAGTTGGAGAAATATCCTAAATTATCTTAAGAAATTCATCTGCTTCATTGTTACTCATCATCAGGCTCCAGCCGATGTTCCTAAAATTAAAATCTCCTATCATACATACTTGACTGTACCTGCCTGCTCCATTTATTTTCTGCCATAGTGAGGTGTTAATTTCCTTTGTACTGTTCGGTAGCCTGTACACTAATCCCAGTACTACTGACTGATCCTTCCTTAATATTTACCCAAATCGACTCTATTTTGCTATCAGTTTTAATTCTGCTGTTTATACAATATTGTAATGTGTCCTAATGTACAGCACGACGCCACCCCCTCTCATGTTTTCCATGTCTTTATAGAATAGTGTATAACCATCTATTTTAACCTCTGGATTAAATATTTTCCTGACATATCTAAACAAGTTTCTGTTAAGGATTGGGATATAGCAAATTGGGTTAGAAAATCGCCCATCAACAAAAAACGAGATAGCCCAAAAGTATCTCACACGCGTTGTCAATCATTCCCCAGATTTTTGTTTCTCTACGCGCGTATTTTGCGTAATTTATAAGCTGGTATTTAATTAAAGATCCTGCTCAATAGTGCGTCGCGCTGACATGTAAACAAATTTGTACCCATCCAATTTTTTTGACCGATTTTATTAATCATTTTTATGTTACAAAGCGATGTATGGCTACTCAACCTCACTGCTTTGGGCTAGAAAGCTGTCAACGAGGACACCCTGAAGAAGGCTGGCAAGCAGAATACATCTCCCATCAGGAAGCCAAGTCATGCTGTGACGAAACTACAACTAACTCTAAATGTAAAGGAGTAGAAGGTGTTGCATTCACTCCACACACGTCTGTCAGATGACAACCTTCTGTCGAGGTGTCTAAAAGGGAAAACCCAAAAACCCTAATGAAAGCCTCCACAGCAGGGTCTGAATCTTATGCCCCAAGGCTGTGAGTGTCAGCAAGGCAATTGTGGATTTTGCTAAAGCTCAAGCTTGTCTGATATACAACAAGGGTTATGAGAAGGGAAGTATGTGTGAAACGCTCAACATTCCAAGGTAAAGATCGAAAAGAAAAGCATTGTTGTTGAGCAGCCACAGCTGCTAATATTGAATTTTTTTCATCCAGTAAAATTGTGAGTGAGTGAGTGTGTGAGTGAGTGTGTGTGTGTGTGTGTGTGTGTGTGTGTGTGTGTGTGTGTGTGTGTGTGTGTGTGTGTGTGTGTGTGTAAAAACTCTACCGCATTGGCCACCATATTTTCACCTGATGATTTATTGTTTTTGATGGCGAGTTCAGCGACCTTCACATATGTTACCTGCTAGTGAATCATACTGTACACTACTGAATCACGTACATTGGTAGAATCCCCATACAGACATGTGTCATATATCGCGAATCTGACCCACGTATCTCAAACAAATATAAGCCCCAAACAGATCTACGTGACACAGCGGGTCGGACCCTCGCTCCATCCGGTATGAAGACTTTCACGCTGGTCATTGGGGGCTGCAGTTCCCTGGCGCTGCTGTCGCTGCTCCTACTGCAGGTGACTATCTTGGTTTACCTTTGGTGTGACGACATTGTGAAAATTAAGACTTTTACAAATCACCGATTCCGCAATATATATATATATATATATATATATATATATATATATATATATATATATATATATATATATATATATATATATATATATATATATATATATATAGATAGATAGATAGATAGATAGATAGATAGATAGATAGATAGATAGATAGATAGATAGATAGATAGATAGATAGATAGTGATACCTTAATTGTTGACACCATATAAAGCGGAAAAAAATAAGGAACAGATTTAATCAAAGCTCCACGTTAAGCTTCGTTCAGATAATCAAAGTAAAATCGTTATAGTGTGGTCCGACGAGTTTCACACTCAACAATCTGTTACTCTCGGCATGGTTGGTAAGATTAAGGCTCTGCCTGTGTTTCATGAACCGACACTCTGGCAGCTCATATCTTATCTCTTCATTTACGAGCGCCATTCACTTGATTCATGTAGGTATGATTGCACCAAATATGCGGGGATACTATTATGAGTAACCTGTCATTAATGGATCCGTCTTTGGTGTCAGTTTGTATCGAGGTGAATGTGTAACGATACTCTTTTTTTTTAGTGTGAGTAAATGATTCACATAATTATACGTATATAATGATACGAAAGCTACGTAGACTTACTCTTTTACTACAAAGCTGACACTTTTTTATCACTTTTTTTTCTCTTTCTTTTTCTTTGCCACAAAGGATGCAAGGTTTAAGGCGTGACACATGTAGGCATTCGTTTGAGCAGCGATTGATACGGAAAGATCCGCCTTAACACCAGTGAATGCCTGCAACGTCCACAACATGCTCTAAAAAACAGAACTCTAAACTTAGCAAATTTTATCTTCAATTCCGTTTGCTAGAATTCACTGTGGACTAATCCAAGAGTTTGAAAGCAGAATAACTAACGAATACCCGGAAGAAGCTTTTTCTTATCCGTCCCCCCCCACCACACACATACACACACACGCACACACACACACACACACACACACACACACACACACACACACACACACACACACACACACACACACACACACACACACACACACACCAAAAAAATAATAAAAATAAAATAAAATAATTATAATAAGGAAAATACGGTAATAATTAAGTTGACATCTCTTTCAACATAATACACCTCGTAAATCGTAAAACTATGCCATCCATTAGTACAGAAATATGTAACTATTGTAAAGTGCACATGCAACATTTCATAATTGTAATAGTTCAGTAACTGACACAATAAGTAATGCATGTGAAAGCTATTTTCATCATTAACTCTTCGATCGTTATCAAATAATAAACATTCATGATCTCAACACGAGTCTCAGATTTCAATCGGAGCTTGGGGAGGGTGATTTTGTGAATGAGCTTCAATGCGGTTGTCTCATGAATTACTGTCAAGTATAGCGACAGGTGCCTTTTGAAAGGTGATAACGTATTGATTATATTATTTTTTAATTAATTTCATTTTAGTTTTCCCTCGCTAGTATATTCCACATAGTTTCTACCTCTCTTCATAATTTACTACATATTCGTCGTCTTTTTTTTTTTGGGGGGGGGATAAAAGATAGAATAAATGATGATATAAACTAGAAACACCAATTTACGCGTCATGATTTAAACTTAGAACAACTGATATTAAGGATGTAATTTCTAATCCTCATCCAGAAACATTTATAAATAACTAAATAACTCTGGAACACCACTAAGTAATGTAGCCTTCACACGAGATGTCTTGAATGAAATTCATCCACCCTTGGATAGAGTTTGCTTGGATATGTGTCATGAATGAAGTAGTCAAGTGCGCGGACAAACTTAGACAACAAGTGAATCCCAATAATGACATCCTTGGCCAATGTAGACGGCACGACTTGCCAAATGTTGCTTTCACAGATTCACCTTGTAAAGAGAATGGCTGAGAAATTTAGTTGGAGTAGACTGATGGTAGGAACTGCATAAATTAATCACGGGGAACAGTAAGGAATTGTTGTCACAAAATCCTTAAATATGCAACAAAGAAAAATGAGACAAAAAAGAATTTACGACAGAACTTTAAAATAAACCCATTTCTATGTATACTAAGATGTCATTTCTTTCAGGTGGGAAATACTTAAGATACATATGCTCACATTGTTTTCAAATAATATAATTAATAAATAAAAACAAATATCACATCTGTAGGTGTCTGGAGTGGTCGCGAAAGGAAGGGAAGGCAACGCGTGTCAGGATGTGGGAGGACAGTGTAGCAGCAACTCAGCGTGCTCTGTTCTCTCTGCTTCTTCTTCTGGCTGTCCCGCAAACCAGCCCTACTGCTGCAGCTCTCCTCGAAAAGGAACGCGAAAGAATGCCAGTAGTCAAAGAAAAAAGAACAAGAAAACCGCTCGGCGAAAATTTATGAACAAAAAAGGCAAAAATGAGAAACAGGATATTAGTAAAAACGCTGCAAAAAAATCAAACAAGGGGAATAACGACAAACGAAAGAAGAAGATAAGAGGAGATAAGTCAAGTACTGGATATAACTCACACAAGAAAGTTGCCTTTGCTAAAAACTGGAACGTCCATAATGACCCAGTAACGAAAACTGCTGCCAAGAAAAAAGGCAGGAAGACGAAGAGAAAACAAAAAGACATCGAAAATTCGGGGAGGAAAAGAAAGACAAAGAAAGGAGCACAAAAGAAAAGGCGTGGCAAACGTAAAAATGAACGGAAGCAAAAGAAGAAACCCACTGGAGGAGCAAAAGAGACAAAAAATAAAGCGAATGCAAAGAATAAAGCTAAGACACCAAATACAGAAAATAGAAATGACAACAACATAAGTTCAAAAAAGAAACAGAAAACACGAAAAAGACTCCCGAAGAGGAAGAAGAAGAAGAAAAATAAGCGTGGTAAACCAGGTCATAGCAGCAAAATACGCAAGTATAAGAAGAAAGCCTCTGGAAAAGTAGAAATTATGAAAAGTAATGATGAAGAACAACCAACGAGGAAGAAAACGAATAAAACAAAACGAAGGGGGAACAATGACAAAAAAAAGGATGCTGCCAAGAAAAAAGGTAGGAAGACGAAGAGAAAACAAAAAGACATCGAAAATTCGGGGAGGAAAAGAAAGACAAAGAAAGGAGCACAAAAGAAATGGCGTGGCAAACGTAAAAATGAACGAAAGCAAAAGAAGAAACCCACTGGAGGAGCAAAAGAGACAAAAAATAAAGCGAATGCAAAGAATAAAGCTAAGACACCAAATACAGAAAATAGAAATGACAACATAAGTTCAAAAAAGAAACAGAAAGCACGAAAAAGACTCCCGAAGAGGAAGAAGAAGAAGAAGAAGACGAAGAAGCGTGGCAAACCAGGTCATAGCAGCAAAATACGCAAGTATAAAAAGAAAGCCTCTGGAAAAGTAGAAATTATGAAAAGTAATGATGAACAATCATCGAAGAAGAAAACGAATAACGCAAAACGAAGGGGGAACAATGACAAAAAAGAGGCTGAAAATAAAAGAAAGATTGTGAAGAAGTGTCCAAAAAAAAAGAAGTGTGTCAAGATCGGAGGAGTCTGCAAGAAATGGGGCAAGTGCAAGGGGAAGGTGATTCCTGGCAAATGTGGAAAAAGCAAGAGGTGTGAATGTTGTGTCAAAGGAGGTAAGTAATGTGTGTGTGTGTGTGTGTGTGTGTGTGTGTGTGTGTGTGTTCAACGAGAGAGAGAGAGAGAGAGAGAGAGAGAGAGAGAGAGAGAGAGAGAGAGAGAGAGTGTTGATAAGAAGTCTGGCATTGATCAATAATTTTATTCTTTTATGATGAACAAAGTATTTTCTGTTACTTTTTTTTTTCAAGGCTGCGGATCGAGTTCCACGAAAAAATGCAAAAAGAAAAGAGGGAAGTGCAAGAAAAAATGTAAGAAGAAGGAAGCAATAGTCAAGAATGGATGCAGCAAGAAAGGGTGCAAATGTTGTGCCAAGTGTCCCAAAAAGTGCAAATACGGACTCGGCCACTGCGTCGCCAAGAAGCAGCATTGTAAACATGGTTGGATCGTCGGCAAATGTCGTCACAGTCCCTGCTTTTGTTGTGTCAAGGGTAAGTTACAGGGGAGCTAGTACACACACACACACACACACACACATTTATATTCATTAGTAAGTTACAAAATGATTAAATCAAATTATGTTTTTATATTGATTTTATCCGTTGATAATTTTCCTACTGGGTAACTAAATAATGCAGGAAAACGTGGTTACAGCCCATTCTCACTTTTAGTAACTTGTCACTTTCAGCTACGAAGCTTAATAAGCTGTCCATATTCAGGCGCGCGGTGCAACAACGACGTAACCGTGAAATTTGAGATTTCGTGTTTTTGCCTGCTCCGTGTGGTAGAAGGGTGTAAAAGTCTCGTGGTGATGTCGGCCAAGTCATATTCGACCATCTAAGCACCTGTACTAAGGCTCAAAGTCGAGCGTAGTGCGGAGAAATAACGTGCCGGTAATGAGTAAGTTTTATTTTTTACGCTCGGAAAAAAATTCATAAAAAATTTATTTATGTACCAATCTTCATGAAACTTTCACCTAATACTATGTGTAATAGGCTCTAACATATTATTAACAAATGAAAACAATATCCGGAAAAAAAATTATTACCTACGGTATACGCGTTAATTAACGCGTAAGTCATCCACCCAAAATCGTCACCTATCACTTCGAAACCTACATCCCCAAACAGAACTACCCAAGACCTTTCAAATGATGTATAATACTTACTTATTTAAGGGTATCCTATTGTGCGCAATCAGTGTTTAACTTTGAGCGCGTTTTTCTCGAAACTTCCATTTCTCGGTTACGTCGTTGTTGCACCGCGCGCCTGCTTTATGAAGACATGTTTTCCAGGGAAGGGATTACAGAAACTCTGGCTAAACGACAGGCGACAAAGAGTTCTAATAAACGGCTCTAAATCTGAGTGGGGTCATGTAATTAGTGGGGTGCCACAAGGGTCAGTATTAGGGCCATTGTTGCTTATATCAATGACTTTGATAGTGGAATTAGTAGTGATGTTAATAAATTTGCGGATGACAAGAAGACAGGTAGATTAATTAGGTCAGAATCGGATTCCGTCGCCTTGCAGGCAGATTTAGACAGGATGAAAAAATAGACGGATAGATGGCAAATGCAGTTTAATATCAACAAATGCAAAGTACTTAACGTAGGTGGAGGAAACACATACAGTATGTACACAATATACAATGAAACTGGTAAGCTCAGGGTACGAAAAAGATTTAGGAGTTATAGATAGCTCTGAACTCTGTCTAAGAAAACAATGCATAGAGGCCAGAAACAGGGCAAATAGGGTATGAAGATTAATTTTTAGGATTGTTAAAAGCAGAAGCCTCGAAGCAATAGTAAAGTTATATTTGGCGTTGGTCAGACCTCATCTAGACTACACTGTGCAGTTCTGGTCCCTATATTACAGGAAGGATATAGGTCTATTAGAATCAGTACAAAGGAGAATGACTAAAAGGTTACTGGGGATGGGGGATATTCCTTACGAAGCGAGATTGAAGCTGTTAAAGTTATACTCTTTAGAGAGACGTAGGTTAAAAAGGAGACCTGATAGAAGTCTTCAAGTGGTATAACGGTTATAACAAGGGGGACGTAAGCAAAATTCTTAGGTTCAACAACCAGGACAGAACAAGAAATAGCGGGTTCAAGCTTGAAAAATTTAGTTTTAAGAAAGAGATAGGAAGAAATTGGTTCTCAGATAGTGGTAGATGAATGGAACGGGCTCTGTAATCAAATTGTTAGGGCTAAGACATTAGGAGGCTTTAAGAGAAGATTATACGGATTTATGGATGGGAATGATAGGTGGAAATAGGTAGGTATACAGGGACTGCCACGTATAAGCCTGATGGCTTCTTGAAGTTTCCCTTTTTTCTTATGTTCTTATGTTCTTAGATTCTGGACTCCATTGTGTATCTTCATTATTCCGCTGTGGCAATGCCTCAGCCCAGAACTTACTGAAATTCACACATGCGACTTGAGAAGATAATCTCATAATTTGTATAAAGAGAAATTAGTTCAAAATGTCAACGGCTTTTCTCTCCTAAATAGTTTTTATGAGAGACAGCACCTTCAAAGATGCTAGCTTCACTTGCACCTTGCTGGTACTTTTTCTGCACAAAAGCATGACCTAGCAAAACGGCCAATATCAGCATCCATGCTACATCAAGAGAATTAATTACTGATATGATTTTTCGAGGAGCCATGTGTGAACTTCAGGGACTGCACAGTGACCCGTTTTCAAGAGGGTCTGATCCGACGATCCATGTTTTACGTGCTCGTTAATACTTCTTAATATTTCACCTTTCTTTCAAACAAGTG
>NC_087165.1:16778511-16818511 GCF_035594125.1 Scylla paramamosain | reverse complement strand
ATATATATATATATATATATATATATATATATATATATATATATATATATATATATATATATATATATATATATGTATATATGAAAAGGGCTTGTCCACATGGAATCTTAAGTTGAGAAGAAGCACAGAAGAGAAACTATTCTTTTGTGTTTATTCTTCCTTCCGTTGGTTTCGGGATGTACATGGATCCCATCTTCAAAAGTTTAGATACACCAAAAAATAAGCAAGAACAAAAAAAACAAAAAAAAAACTCTTCTCTTGGTGAGAGGAATCCCCTTACAACAACTGACCTTCTTACAACCGTTGTGAAGACACCAACAAATAGACACATGCACTAATTTTACCGTACAGGACTCCTGTTGACGGAGAGAAAACAGTGCACAAACTATGTTATCTTTAACGATATTAATTCTAGAGAAATGCGCAAACTAATGCAACCCAACTTGAAAATAAAATAAAATGTATATTTTTTTCAATTTGACAATTACTAAAAGACTAAAAGGAATGTTCTCACATTATTCCAAAACAATGAGTTTTACAGCAGTGCCATTATGTAGAGTTCACTCTAGGCTTACATTGATGCATTAGTAGGGACTGAGCTACTCTCAGATCTGTTTTATCGCTTGCTCTGAACACTAAAGTGTGTTTTCTTTTATGTAACTCTTAAATTATGTTACATATTTTCTAATGTTAGAAAAACTTAGATGAGTAATAGGTCTGCTAGTTCTAAAAGATAAAGCTTTTGTCCTCGAACCTGCTTAATTTCAGATTCAGAGACGTGTAACCAAATGCAAGGCCAGGCCAGTCGAAAGAATATATTATTATTTGTGCATAAAATCAATGTATTTGTGTCCTCAAAAAAATATCCTACAATATTACAATTTGTCTTCTTACTAAGTAAAACAGATTCTTCAAAAGCTTATTGTGTTGATAACAATAATAAAGAAGGTGCTGAAGCAGAGATTGAAGTTCGAGGGCAGTGAAGTTAGTCCAGTGTGAGGCAGCTGTAAGAGGAGCACGAATCTGTGGTCGTAATAAGTCACTGATAGCTTTTACCTTACAATCCACAGGTCTGACCTTCCCCTCTCGCAATACATATCCTAAGTATTCTATATCAGCTTCGACAGTCCCTTTTTGCTGAATTTACAATTAAATTAGCATCATCAAGATTCCTGAATACTAATTTCAACAAACTCATATGGTCATTCCATGTCTTTAAATGCAATGCATTGTCATCTATGTACACAGTAAATCCTTGAATCATTACACTAATTACTTTAGGTCGTGAAGGATAGCAAAGTTAAAGGCTAGTTTACCAGGTTGGTCAGTAAACGGAAAGGAAAGCCAAAGCTGTTGATGTGCATTGAGATCTCCAAGAATGGAGATCTCCGGAAGAGGGAAGAGAATCAGAATATTCTCCACTTTGAAATTAAATAATCAAAGTTTATATATATATATATATATATATATATATATATATATATATATATATATATATATATATATATATATATATATATATATATATATATATATATATATATATATATAGTCAGAGGAGTCAGGCGAGAGGTATCCAACACAAATGAATTTAGTTCGAGAGTGACTCTGCAGGTAGAAAATTCGGAAGATTCAAGAGAGAGAGAGAGAGACAGAGCGGAAGGGACTAATATCTTTAGTCTGTTTGTGCATAAATTAGAGCAATTTTATTTACATAGGTATCACGCAAGGTCCATTGAACCAAAGCTCTCGTATGGACCTTAGTAGCTAATAAGTCAGTCAGGCAACTTAATAAACATAATATAAACCAATGAAGAAAAATGTGTGTGTGTGTGTGTGTGTGTGTGTGTGTGTGTGTGTGTGTGTGTGTGTGTGTATATATATATATATATATATATATATATATATATATATATATATATATATATATATATATATATATATATATATATATATATATATATATATATATATATATATATATATATATATATATATATATATATATATATATATATATATATATATATATATATATATATATATATATATATATATATATATATATATATATATATATATATATATATATATATACTCGTATATATATATATATATATATATATATATATATATATATATAAACTAATGGAGAAAAATCTCGAATGTTATGAATGCAATGAACTACTTATTATCATTATTAGAGAGAGAGAGAGAGAGAGAGAGAGAGAGAGAGAGAGAGAGAGAGAGAGAGAGAGAGAGAGAGAGAGAGAGAGGGGGCGGGGGGACTCCCATACAGATAACTACTACATAGAATTGTAGCGGCAATAACAAAGGGGTCTGTTTTGTTTGGCGGTGCTTTAGAAGAAAGGAAACGACGGTACTTGTAAGAGAGAGAGAGAGAGAGAGAGAGAGAGAGAGAGAGAGAGAGAGAGAGAGAGAGAGAGAGAGAGAGAGAGAGAAATTCCTATTTATTCCTACATATATCATAATTAAAATTTGTGCTGTGTGATGCGTTCGTGACATGCAAATAGTTTTCAACGCATTTGTCAATACTAAAATCAGATGGCCATCGCTGAGGTCTTTGTCGAAGTTCCATGCTTCACGCTGAGAACTGATAGATAGATGGCTGTTTCACTCTCATGTAATATATTTCGAAAAGAACAATTTTATTTCAATTAAATTGAAAACGTTGATCTTTTCTTTTCTTTTTTTCTTCCTCTTTTACTTATTATTTTTTTTCTAAAGGTACTGTAACAGCATTAAAACTAAATTTAGTACTATTAACATTACCCTTTCGGTGTTTCTTAGCGTTCAGCTGTCCCTTCGTTTCTTTCGGTGTTTCAGTGTCAATGGGTTAAACGATGAAAGAGGTGCAGCCTGAGATCGAACCGTGACTGAACATTCAAATTTCCCTCTTCGACGCTTTCCCGGTACAGCTGTAACGATCGCCGTAAGAATCGTTCCACTGCAACTAGAGTAAGGAAGATCTAATAAGATTAACAATCTGTTAATTTCCTTATCTTCATACGCTTGGTGTTGTATTTGTGGTTACAGGTGCCTGTTTTAAGATATGCGCAATACTTTAAACTATGATTTCACTTTCAAAATTTTGGTACGTTCTGAAAGTTAGCAGAGAGAATATATCATATCATCGGTACCATTCATTCTAGGAACCATAGAAATTTTGGTAGACTCTTTTCGAGTCATTTGCAGATGCGCCTGAGCTGTGAAATAAATCCAGGTAAAAAAAATCCGTGTAACCATATAAGGAACCTTTTCATAAATTAAAGTATTGGTAATTTATGCTTGTAAAATAGTATTGCAGTGATGACAATTGCAATTTGATGAAAATTTATCGACATTTTTTTTTAAGAATCTATGCGTTTGTGGGATACCTCTGAAAGTGCAGATTAAAGAGATAAATCATTGACATCATTCAACGAGAAATCATATTAAGAAAACTGTTTTCAATGAAAATATTTACTTAAAATACTTTTGTTCTTCAGTTTAATGCGGTATGGGTACTGACTGAAGTGAGCTAAAGTCCAGATTCAGCGTTGTACTTTAAAAGAGGCAAAGGAAAAAAAATGTTTTATCCGATAGTACTGCTACGCAGCGGCAGCCATCACTGATCGGTCCCATAAGTGGTGAAGAGAAAATATAGTAATATCAGGAGAGTATGCATGTATACACTGTTGATGAAAATTAACCATGTATGTGGTGGGTTCAGCGACCATCACATATGTTGCTCGTTGCCAACATAATGCGCACGGCTACTTCACTCGAGACACAACCTAATAAAGGGGCCAAACAAATGTATTCGCCACAGAGAGCTCCGGCAAACGTCCCAGCCACCATGAGAGCCTCAGCTCTGATCGGAGCCCACTGGGGCTTCCTCACGCTACTGCCATTGCTTCCGCTTCAGGTGAATAAGTCAGCTTCTTTTGTACTATGAATCGCTTTTTATACTGTATATTAGGAAATTGATACAACCTTAAAGATTGAATTAATATAGATAAATATAGATGTCGCCATTTTTTTCTGCCTTTTTTTTTTATTTTTATTTTTAGTGTCTTTTTGAACTAATTTTTAACTAATTTTTAATTGAGATATTCGGCAGTTTCCCGTGCTTTTTTGGCAACTGCTGATATTTCATTTATAGTCCTATTTATTTATTTTTATTTTTTTTTCAAACCTCGAAATGGATTAACAGTGAATAATCCACCTCCACCAGCTGTTAAGTGATATATTTTTATTTATTTATCTGTTTCATTGAACGGTGAAAAAAAAAAAAATATTGAGGACCTTCATATGACTGCCTATTTTTTTTTTTTTTTTTTTTTTACTAAAATATGTATGATCCTACGGTAACTAGATTTATTCCAGATCAGTTTGTTCATATAACTAACGGTGCTTAGGTTCATATGTCTATAAAATTACATATGGAACCTTAGGAAATTCTCTTTAGGAAATACAACAATTTGATAATTCCTCATGATTCCTTCAAGTCATGAAAAAAAAGTCAATATAGTATTATCATATTTTGACACGTAATGTTTCTCTCACTTCTCTCTCTCTCTCTCTCTCTCTCTCTCTCTCTCTCTCTCTCTCTCTCTCTCTCTCTCTCTCTCTCTCTCTCTCTCTCTCTCTCTCTCTCTCTCTCTCTCTCTCTCTCTCTCTCTCTCTCTCTCTCTCTCTCTCTCTCTCTCTCTCTCTCTCTCTCTCTCATCTCATCTCATATTTGTATATCTATTTCCCTTCCAAGCCCTATTAATTTTAAACTTGATTTTATGGGTGGAATCCCATGACATTAGTACCAAAATTGTTACTATCCAGACCATTTATTAGAGCAGTACCCCTATACAAGTTGCCCAGTCACTCTTATGTAAATCTTTATCTCTTTTTTTTTTTTTTGTAGATATCTACGATCGTTGCTGATGAAGGTCAGAGGAGGGTCGGTGTCAGTGTACAGAGCGCCAGATTTAGCGCGTGTGAGACAGCAGGAGGAAGCTGCAACAAATATCCAGGTTGCCTTCAATTCAGTCTCAATCTGAAATGTCCTCAAAACTTACCGTATTGTTGTGTGTCTCGTCCAACTACACCAAACCACAGAGAAAATAAGATGGTCGAGCTGACTGATGAAACAAGAGAAGGGAGTACAACGCGCCGAAAATCTGTTATAGGCGGGAAAGGACGGAAAAGGTTGATAAAGAAAGCATTTGTCACGTTCCGCAAAAACTTTCTAAAGGATAGTAATGGCAAGCGAAAGAAAGCGGAGAAAACTGATAAAACAAATGAACATTCAAACAAAGAATATACTACCACTATGAATCATAAAATGAAAAGGGACCACCTGATGCAAAACACTATTAAAGGAAAACACCGAATAACCAAAGAAATATATGGCATTAACAAAAATGCAAAAGGAAAAAGGAAGACAGGGAAGAATAAAAAGAAAACCGGTGAACGAAATTATTCTCACTCGAAGAACAAAAGAATAAACAAGAAAGGTAAAGTAAAAAAAAAAGATTATAAGCTGAAGAAAACAAACAAGAAGAAATATACAGGCAAAAATACAAAACGAAAAAGGAAGACAGCGGAGATTAAAAAGAAAACGGAAGAACGAAATAATCCTCGCTCGAAAAACAAGAGGATGAACGAAAAAAATGAAAAGATCAAAAGGAGAGATTCTATGCTAAAGAAAACAAACAAGAAAAAACATCCAGGCAAAAGAGTCAAACAGAAAAAGCAGGCAAAGACAAGAAGGAAAATTGACAATAAACAAAACATATATAAAAGAAAAGGGACGAAAGAGAAATCCATGAGAAATAATCCGAAAAAAATTACGTTAATGCTCAAAGAAAAAGGAAATGAAAAAATAAAAGAAAGTAAAGGTAGGTTTGTTAAGAAAGAAGGGAAGAAGAAAAAAACAAAGAATGAGGAAAAAGGTATGCAAGAACTAAGGGAAAGTTCAATAGATATTGAAAAGGAACAAAAGAATGATAACAAGAAAGGCGAAAAGAAACAGAAATCTAACTTAAAATTCAAAGAACGTGGAAGAAAGAAAAAACGTAAACATACATTAAAGAAGAAAGACCACAATATTAAAGAACAACACGTACAGAGAAAGCAAGGCGCGGATAAGAACAAAGAGGGCGAGGAGAGACTGCCCAGTAACAATCAAAAGCTAGAAAATGGGAAAGACAAGAACAAGGACGGATGGGAAAGTCAACATATGAAGTGGAAAAAGTGTTCTCCAAAGATGAAGAAGTGTCTCAATGCTGGTGGAAGATGCAAGAAATGGGGAAAATGCAAAACGAAAGTCATTCCCAAGAAGTGCGGGAAGAGCAAGACTTGCGAGTGTTGCCTCAAAGGAGGTAAATGTGAATGTGACCCCCTTTTGTGCCTATTATCATATACTTTTTTTTTCAGATTCTACCTCAAAATCTCTTTCGTTATGTTGGTATGTGAATTGGGGAGAGAGTAGTAATAATGACGGAATGCCTTACAGAAGCATCCAATGAATTTACCACATCGTTCATTGAGTCTCCGAACTGGGCGCCATGGATATTTTTTGCTTAGAGAGAAATATAAGGAATTTGTACTCCACTGAGGGTTCAGTTATATTAGGAATTACACGATGAACACAACATTTCCATTTACTTATTAGTAGGATTCAGTATTCATCACCTGTCCCTCTTCTCAAATATTTCTGCATTTTTCTCGACAATATCCAATGAACTCTAATTGAAGTCGCTGATGTTTACGTGATTCTGATGATTCTTTAACAAGGATAATACATCATCAATGAGAAAAGTTACACAAAAAAAACAACTAAACATCTTTGTGGCCTTTGAAAAGTCTTTATGACACCGTGTTTATGATCTTCCGCGAAACTTTTCTATGTTTGCTCTCTCCCTTTATGTGTTGCTGTCAGAAGACATGAATTTTAGCCGAGGAGAAAGACTGCACGGAGCTTTTTGGATTTATATAATAAGGTCAGTAGTTACACATCTGCAGAACTTCCAGCATCGGCAGAACTTCTAGTGTGTCCTACTTCAGCTCATACTGTCTCTGCCCACAACTCGTTTTCTGACTCTAGGAATCTTATTTTAAAACCATTTGGGTTTTTAGAAAGACCACGTATTTACGAAGACCACAGAGATGATATGTTGGATTCTCACGTTATTTTCCCATAATGATAGCGCAGAATCCTTGCTAAATTATTACTACAACCACGAAAATATTCATAAAAATCCCAGTAATTCTCACTAGAGACTGTTGAAAGTAGACAAGATAAGACCCCATAACATTTATCATTACAAACATAGGAAGGACTACTGACAAGATTGATCGTAATGCCTCGAACATCTCATACACGCTAAAATCTTAAAAAGACACTGAACAGAAATAGCATACTTACACGATATAGCAATGACGTCATTTTATATATATATATATATATATATATATATATATATATATATATATATATATATATATATATATATATATATATATATATATATATATATATATATATATATATATATATATATATATATATATATATATATATATATATATATATATATATATATATATATATATATATATATATATATATATATATATATAATATTATGTTATGAGAGAGAGAGAGAGAGAGAGAGAGAGAGAGAGAGAGAGAGAGAGAGAGAGAGAGAGAGAGAGAGAGAGAGAGAGAGAGAGAGAGAGAGAGAGAGAGAGAGAGAGAGAGAGAGAGAGAGAGATTAACCTTTCTGTTGTTCATTTCTATGTCCTAATTGTAGCAGGGATTATGTTCTGTTCTTCTTTACTGCCAACCGATAGGACCACAACTATGTATTTTTTTATTATGTGTATATTCAGTAACTAGAGAATCCATTGCACTCATATGTTTCTTGTTAGGTTTTTATTTTATTTACTTATTTGTTTACTACTACTACTACTACTACTACTACTACTACTACTACTACTACTACTACTACTATTACTACTACTACTACTACTACTACTACTACTACTACTACTACTACTACTGTTACTGCTACTGCTACTACTACTACTGCTACTGCTACTACTACTACTAGTACTACTACTACTACTGCTATTACTGCTACTACTACTATTATTATTGTTATTATCATTATCATCATCATTATCATCATTATTATTGTTATTATTATTATTATTATTATTATTATTATTATTATTATTATTATTATTATTATTATTATTATATTTTATTTCATTTCTTTATTATTATTATCATTATTATTATTATTATTATTATTATTATTATTATTATTATTATTATTATTATTATTATTATATTTTATTTTATTTCTTTATTATTATTATCATTATTATTATTATTATTATTATTAATATTATTATTATTATTATTATTATTAGTGTGTGTGTGTGTGTGTGTGTGTGTGTGTGTGTGTGTGTGTGTGTGTCTTTGTGTGTTCCGCGTAATCTTACATACCTTCAAGTAAAACACTCTGCACATCATCATGTTCAACACAACAATATCTTATAATCTTTCGGGAAAACAGCACATCTACTCTATCACAGTAATAGAAATAAATAAATAAAAACAAATAGATAGATGAATAAAAAAAATATGTTTCTTACATGCTACGAAAAGCTACTCTTACTAAATTGATACCTAATGTGAAACTTTACCGTTCTAACTTATGACAGTATGCTCAGATGAAATTCGTTTTCAAAACCACTCAAAATAATTCATTTCAGCGACCACCGATTCTTTGCTCGTCACATTAATAAATACTGATCTAAGCGCTACTTATACATGAATTATTCCAGGTGTACCTTAGCTTATTAGTCGACTCATAATAATCAACAAACTTTAAGAGGATTTTTATCACTCATGACTGTCCCTCTATTGCATTTAAGCAACATATTTTAGTGGATATTACGCAAGATGCAAAAGCTATGATGACGTTACTATAGTAGTGGTAAATTAAATAAGTCTTGCCTTTTCACGATATATAATAAAGTATGAGAGATCAGAATGTGTGCACAGACCAGTATTGGACCGACAACTGAAATTTGATTAAGTGACGTTTTCAGAGAACGGCCAGAGATGCGCAAAGAATGAACAAGAATAGGGAAGATTGGCACATTGTAATAACTAAAAATTCATATTAAGTATGACCGTAAAGAATTACTCATATTTCATTATTATCATTCATTCACAGGCTGTAAATCTAGTACCACTAAAAAATGTAAAAAGAAAAGAGGCAAGTGCAAGAAGAAGTGCCATAAGACCGAAAAGAAAATCAAGAAAGGTTGCCGCTCTAACAAATGCCAGTGTTGTGCCAAGTGCCCCAAAACGTGTTTGTATGGACGCGGACACTGTGTGCCCAAGAAGAAACACTGCCACGGGTACATCGTCGGAAAGTGTGAATACAAGGCATGCCTCTGTTGTGTTAATGGTGAGTCATGAAATTAATGCAGAAATCTTTCTACCCCCTTCGCTCACCTAACCATCTCTCTCTCTCTCTCTCTCTCTCTCTCTCTCTCTCTCTCTCTCTCTCTCTCTCTCTCTCTCTCTCTCTCTCTCTCTCTCTCTCTCTCTCTCGTAACGAATCACCACTGCCATCATTATGCGCTGCACCACCACAGTCATCATTACGTGCTGTGCCCACCGCTAGTTGTTGGTCGTTGTAGTATGATTCGAGGGGGCCCAACCTCCTGCTGTGTCCTTCAGTGTACTCGTAGTCCCTGACTCCCTGGTGTCCCTTACCCTACATGATTAGAGAGTTTTATGGGTGATGGAATCCCATCTGTTGTAGTTTCGTCGCTATATCTAATACAGAGTGTAAATACAGACTTGACTCGCCTCTGAGGTAAACCGCCCTCGGAATGGCCAATTGGAGAAGTCAGGCTCGATTTGCAACCTATGCGTGCAGTTCGAATTATCAATCAGCTTTCATGAGTACAGACCTTAGTACTTCCGTTTCCGTATTATAGTATTAATTATGTCAGTAATAACCAATGTGATTACCCAATTGTGTTTTTTCGCAGATGTAAAGACATCAACAAAACAACCAACGACAACAAAACGGCCAACAACAACAGCAGGACCCTCGACAACAGCAGGACCCACGACAACAGCAGGACCGACAGCAACAGCAGGACCCACGACGACAGCAGGACCCACGACGACAGCAGGACCCACGACAACAGCAGGACCGACAACAACAGCAGGACCCACGACGACAGCAGGACCGACAACAACAGCAGGACCCACGACAACAGCAGGACCCACGACAACAGCAGGTCCTACGACAACAGCAGGACCGACAACAACAGCAGGACCCACGACAACAGCAGGACCCACGACAACAGCAGGTCCTACGACAACAGCAGGACCGACAACAACAGCAGGACCAACGACAACAGCAGGACCGACAACAACAGCAGGACCGACAACAACAGCAGGACCGACGACAACAGCAGGACCGACAACAACAGCAGGACCGACAACAACAGCAGGACCGACAACAACAGCAGGACCGACAACAACAGCAGGACCGACAACAACAGCAGGACCGACGACAACAGCAGGACCGACAACAACAGCAGGACCGACGACAACAGCAGGACCGACAACAACAGCAGGACCGACAACAACAGCAGGACCGACAACAACAGCAGGACCGACGACAACAGCAGGACCGACAACAACAGCAGGACCGACAACAACAGCAGGACCGACAACAACAGCAGGACCCACGACAACAGCAGGTCCTACGACAACAGCAGGACCGACAACAACAGCAGGACCCACGACAACAGCAGCACCAACAACAACTAGCTCTCTCTTGGATCAATTGACAGCTCTCATCAATCAGATCAATACATTATCAGGCGTCCTAGATGACATTGCAGCAACAATAACTGATATTGTAAATCTCCTTGGAGGAAGTGGTAAGAAGCGAAGGAAAAAGAGGGCAGTTTCCGCAGACGTCATGGTGATTGAAACTCTTGTCGATAATTTAAAGACAGCAGTTTTAAATGGCATGATAACTGAAATAGTTTCACTCACAAGTGAGCTTCGAACCAGGATTGCCTCCCTCGGCACTATTAATGATGATGACCGCAGTGTGTTGAAAGATATCGGTAATCGTTTGGTAGAAACTGGAAATTTGATCGCACCTATATCCAAGAATCTGCAAACTCAAGCCGAGGAAATCAGAAATAAACTGCAGGACATGGGTACAACAGATCTGCCCACTCTCCCCGTCGAGCAAACCACCATAACGCTGCCCATGATCTTTATTACCTCTGCAGGAACATCAACTACAACAAGTGTGACAACACCGACAACAACACCATTAATATCAACAACAACTGCACCGGCAGCATCAACAACAGCAGCACCGATAACAACAATAGCACCGACATCAACAACACCGACAACAACAGCAGCACAGACAACATTAGCAACATCGACAACAACAGCAGCACCGACAACAACAGCAGCACCGACAACAACAGCAGCACCGACAACAGCAGTAGCACCGACAACAACAGCAGCACCGACAACAACAGCAGCACCGACAACAACAGCAGCACCGACAACAACAGCAGCACCGACAACAACAGCAGCACCGACAACAACAGCAGCACCGACAACAGCAGCAGCACCGACAACAGCAGCAGCACCGACAACAACAGCAGCACCGACAACAGCAGCAGCACCGACAACAGCAGCAGCACCGACAACAACAGCAGCACCGACAACAGCAGCAGCACCGACAACAACAGCAGCACCGACAACAGCAGCACCGACAACAGCAGCAGCACCGACAACAACAGCAGCACCGACAACAACAGCAGCACCGACAACAACAGCAGCACCGACAACAACAGCAGCACCGACAACAGCAGCACCGACAACAACAGCAGCACCGACAACAACAGCAGCACCGACAACAACAGCAGCACCGACAACAACAGCAGCACCGACAACAACAGCAGCACCGACAACAGCAGCACCGACAACAGCAGCAGCACCGACAACAACAGCAGCACCGACAACAACAGCAGCACCGACAACAACAGCAGCACCGACAACAACAGCAGCACCGACAACAACAGCAGCACCAACAACAACAGCAGCACCAACAACAGCAGCACAGACAACAACAGCAGCAACAACAACAGCAGGAGGATAAACTTTAAAATTTTATTACTACAATGTTTCTTTAGTAAGCAACGTGAACCGCAACACCCACGCCATCATTGTTACTAATGCAGTTGCAATCATTGCCACCAACAGCAGCAAAAGTAACTGCAACAACAACAATAACAACAACAACAACAACAACAACAACAACAACACTAGTAGCACCAACAACAACAATGCATGAATGATTACAGTGGCACCAACAGTTATAACGAAGGCAAGAAATCGAAAGATAACGAAAACCAAAGAAAAAAAAATAAGACGAATCTTAGTCTATTGCCTAAAAAAATCATGTGATCAATACTAAGAAAAGATTATATATATATATATATATATATATATATATATATATATATATATATATATATATATATATATATATATATATATATATATATATATATATATATAATCAACAGAAATGCCCTCTAATCCGTGAAATAATGATGACGCTACAATTGCTTCTCTGTTGACAGTGACAACGTTTCCAAGATGCTGACTAATGAAAGGGATGGTTGTAAACTAAAGACAAAGAATCGACACTCTAAATGTTTTCTATCTGCCTTGATCTTAATAAAGCACTGTAACACGTTGTAAGACAAACACAGGATGAAATAGCTATTACATAAGTTCAATCTTATGTATTTGATTTTAAAATTATATTTTGTTTAATTTGGCAAAGGAGAATGCTCTGGCAAGATTCTAACACTAAGATTTCCCATTGTGGTATTACGGTAGATTTTATGATAAACTTCAAGAACTATTAGCTCTGAGCTGTTTGTGGCCTACGTACGTATATACTCGCAGCTCGCCTCAATTAGGAAGAGGTTGCCCCACTGCTTTATACATATTATATCCATTTGTGGATATAGTTGACACTCCTGTAATAGCAGAGTTAATATGACAACAACTAACTAGAACTCGATAACACTGAATTAGATGCCTTCCTTCCATACGTATGTAATTTTTTATCAATAGACATGCAGGTGTTCTTACTATTTTTCCTCACCATAATTAGTGTGAATTCAAATGTAGAACGAAACTATTCTGTGCTCGAGAAGACTGGGCTGAAGAATGCAGTCTATCCTGTGTTATACTACGCTGCGTGCTTCTGCGTGTAATGCAAAATAAACTACTGCTTGAATTACTATTTCAACATAACCAAATATCCAACCAATTTTGTTTAAAGTAACGTCTGTTTATATATACGAGTATGAAATAAAATGACTACCAATTCTGACCACATTTTATATAATTGCAATATTGTGCTTAAATTGATAACGAACAGGATGATGAGATATATTGTATAATCATTACGAAAGAAGATTGGTGTTTATATATATATATATATATATATATATATATATATATAATGTAGGAGGGACACCGGCCAAAGACAACAGAAATCTAACAGAAAAAAAAAAAAAACTGAGATGCCGGTCCCCGAATGGGTCCGAAGCGGTGGTCAAAAATTGAAGGATAAGTGTCTTGAAACCTCCCTCTTGAAGGAGTTTAAGTCATAGGAAGTGGAAATACAAGAGCGGGCAGGGAGTTTCAGAATTTACCAAAGAAAGGGATGAATGATTGGAAATACTGGTTAACTTTTGCATTAGAGAGGTGGACAGAATAGGGGTGAGAAAAAGAAGAAAGTCTTGTGCAGCGAGGCCGTGGGAGGAGGGGAGGCATGCAGTTAGCAAGATCAGAAGAGCAGTTTACATGAGAGTAACGGTAGAAGATTGCAAGAGATGCAACATTGTGGCGATGAGAGAGAGGCTGAAGACAGTCAGTTAGAATGCAGAGTATTAGATGAAAACCGATATCAGACATCAAACATAATTATGATTAACAGTACAGGACACCAGATTACAGACATTAGACGCACTTTGTGGTGAACACACTCGTCCCTTCCGGCCTCCTTTATTTTCTTTCATGGTGAAATCATACTGAAGATAAAAACACGTTGCGAATTAAAAGTATGACAAAGCATAATGGCCCATCTTCTGAAATGTTGCTCTCTTACCACGACTTTTTTCAAAGGCCACATAAATGATTAGCAGAGTTTTCATGGGTGTGTCTCCTGTTCATAAAGTAAAAATGTTGTTAATCTGTCATTAAAACCATGAAAAAACACTTAGAAAAGAGTACCACTTCATCTGGAGCCTTTTGAAAATAGTGGAGTTTCGGCGCAGTGCTTCAGAAAGTGGTCACTGCATTATTTATACGTATGGTAGTTATTACGACTTTAACATCATACATATAGAAAATAAAGCTAACAATAAAGTAATAAATAATAAGAATCGTAAAAAAAAATTAAAGAAGAAAAAAAAAAGCTTTTTCTGGTGGGGAGGTGGTATATATATTTAGCATTATTGAAACGGACAATTGTGTTCGAGCCTCTCCCGAGCCAATGACGTGTACGAAACTATAGGCGGCGTGATAGTGATAACGCGCTAAAAGTCTTATATTCCCGTTCCAAACCCGGCCTTTATAGGCGCTCAGACCGTGCCCTGAGGACCAGTGTCATTGCTACAGTGTTGTCCGGCCGCGCCACCAGCAGACTGACGGCAAATAAACCTGGGGTACCAGAACATGGATGGTGGATCACCGGCTGCTGCTGCCACAAGAGCCGCCGAGGCCGTGGATCACTCCTCCGCCGCTTGTCTCCGTCGCCTGCGTCTGGTAAGGCTCTGTAGATCACTTTCCTTAATCCACAAACCGCTGGTATAAAATATATATATATATATATATATATATATATATATATATATATATATATATATATATATATATATATATATATATATATATACACGATCATTATCAGTATACTAAATATTGATATAAAAAGAGTATCTTTCCTGGTCCGTCCTCCCCATTTCATCCCAACCCCCTCAACCCCTCAGACAAGCTTGGGGGCCTGTGGGGAATCGGATTTTTTAGTGGGGATGAAAAATAAGTGAAATAAGGGAGTAAAAAAAATCTAAGGAAATTTACCTCAATATTTCGAATTTCCCTAACCTATCTTATCCCCTAGACCCCTCCTGCTTGGACGTTAATCTAACCTTGCATAACCTAACCTAGCCGGTGAGGCTACGCTCACCCCCTGGACTCCCCCTACTAGGACGTTAACCTAACCTGGCATAACCTAAGCTAATCTAACCTCACCTAGCATAACCTAACATAACATAACCTAACCTAACCTAGCATAACCAAACGTAACAAGGGATCTCAAAAATTAAACTGTTATGCCTTACTGGTGTGGTGTGGAGATTCTCGGTGATGGAGGTGGGTACAGTTTGGTGGCTTCCTTAATAAACACATGGAACCTCTTCCTTATGTCTGTATATCACACCTTAATCATTACAGTTGTTAAATATCTCACATAGTGACTTCTTTTCCTGCTGAACACTGACACTGTTCACTTTACCTCCCTCCACTGGGTAGCCATATTAACAAATGACTGTGAGCTTCAATCAGGACACCTGACACATCTCAAAAACAAATGAAAAGTCCAAATGAACCCACAGTGGAAAGTTGTAATTGGCGGCCTCAGGAATGGCCTTACGAGTAGCAGCTCATGATTGGAGGGATCAGCTGCTTGAAGATTTTATTGTCTCAAGTGTAGGAAAGTCATGAAAGTGGTGTATTGGTAAAGTTGCTCAAAGGTAATCTACTCACAACCTCCTGTTTTTTGTAGCAGCCTCTCCCCTACACTCCATCCATACAGGAGCTGCCTCGCTTTCCCAACTTTGGAGCTGTCAGCTTCAAAACTGAAATATTCCTCAACCAGGGCCAGCTCAAGCCCCAATGAATCTGCCAATAACCACAAAGCAATAGCTGAAAACAAGTTCACCACAGGCACTTGGCCTTGATGAAGAATCAAGAACATGCAGCATTGGATGTACAGCAATTATTTAAATCCTCCAATGTGTTCAAGCAGCGTTCCTGGCAAAGTATTACATAGAATGAGGTTATGTAATTCTTAAGGATATTTCCTTCACAAATGGTAATAATTATTCAGGGATGAACATGGATTAGTGCTGATATTATAGTATCTTTTGTAAAAGTTTCATTATCCACAGCAGTATAATTACTAATAACCTAACATAACCTAATAAAGCATAAACATGGTTTGTGGAGGAAGTATTCTTGCGATTTTCAAAAATATGTACATGCAAAATTGTTTTTGGTGTTAAGCATCACACAAAAATCAGTTGCTAAGACATTAAAATTTAAATATAACACTTTCATTTGAAAACAAGCTAGTTATTGGTATACATATGTAAATTAACTGTCAAAATTACTTACTCATTAGGAGCATTAATCCTCTCTCTCTCTCTCTCTCTCTCTCTCTCTCTCTCTCTCTCTCTCTCTCTCTCTCTCTCTCTCTCTCTCTCTCTCTCTCTCTCTCTCTCTCTCTCTCTCTCTCTCTCTCTCTCTCTCTCTCTCTCTCTCTCTCTCTCTCTCTCTCCAGCACCTGAAAGATAGACTCAGAAGCCTCTTGATGAATGGCAAGATTGAATAAAGGAGCAAACCACTGACAATTTTTTTATGGAAAAAAATAACAAATATTATTGCTTTCATGCCTCTACTGTGCTACTCATACTATCATATACATCCATTGGTGACTGCTCAAGAGCAACAAAAAATTTGAGGACAAAAAAGAGACCCACTTGGATGCCAATTCCCAAATAGATTCTAGATAGAAAAAAAAAAAGAAACGGTAAGTGTCTTGAAACCTTCCACTAGAAAGAGTTCAAGTCATAATAAGGAGAAAATAAAGGTAGACAGAGAAAAGGGATGAATGATTAACTCTTGCATTAGAGAGGTGGACAGAATAGGGATGAGAGAAAGTCTTGTGCATTGAGGCTGTAGGAGGAGGGGAGGCATGCAGTTAGCAAGATCAGAACAGCAGTTAGCTTGAAATTAGTGGTAGAAGACAGTAAGAGGTGCAGCATTTTGATGAGAGGCTGAAGACAATCAGTTAGAGGAGAGTTGATAAGACTAAGCTTTTTTATTTCACTCTATTTAGGAGAGCAATATGAGTGGAACCCCCACACATGTAAAGCATACTCCACACATGTATGGAGAAGGCTCCTGTACAGAGTTAGCAGCTAGGGGGATGAGAAAAAGTGTCAGAGATGACTCAGTACGCCTAACTTCATAGAAGCTGTTTTAGCTCAAGATGAGATACAAAGTTTCCAGTTTAGATTATAAGTAGAGGATAGACTGAGGATGATCAGTGTAGAAGAAGGGGGACAGTTGAGTGTCATTGAAGAAGAGGGGATAGTTGTCAGGAAGACTGTGTTGAGTTGATAGATGGAGGAATTGAGTTTTAGGCATTGAATAATACTAAGTCAGAAGTCAGGCATTCTGTGACTTTCCTGTATAATTTTCATGTTTAATTCCTTAAGGGGTGGATGTCTATGAAAAGACGGATAAGTGCAGGGTAATGGCATCACCACAGGAGTCGGTTACAGGACAGAACCCTTAGGAACGCCACTGTTAATAGACTTAAAAGATCATTGACCATCTACCACAGCAGCAATAGAACAGTCAGAAAGATAACTTGAACATAAGTTACAGAGAGAAGGGATAGAAGCTGTAGGAGGGTAATTTGGAAATAAAAAGCTTTGTGTCAGACTCTATTGAAAGCTTTTGATATGTCTAAGGCAACAGCAAAAGTTTCACCAAAATCCCTAAAATAAGATGACCAAAATTCAGTAAGGAAAGCCAGAAGATCATCAGTAGAGTGGCCTTGACAGAACTCATACTGATGATCAGATACGAGGTTGTGAAGTGATAGATGTGTAAGAATCTTCCAATTGAGGATATACTCATAAACTTTTGAGAGACATGAAAGCAAAGCAGAGCAGTCAGCCTTTTAAGGAATAGGCTGGATATGGGCAAACTTCCAGCAGGTAGGAAGGATAAATGTTGATAGACAGTGTGGAGGAGAGAGAAGAACAAGCCCTGAATCCTCCAAGATAGAGTTTTTAGCAAAGGTTTTAGCAAGGAATTCAGCTTTAGAGATAGATGTGATGCCAGTGGTGCCATCAGGTTGAAATAAAGGAAGGAAAGATACGGTAATGTTATTAGAGGTATTTATGCTGAGGTGCTAGAAGTCATGAGAGGAGGTACATCTAGAAAGATTTTGACATTTTCTATTGATAAGGAGGTTGGAGGTTTGCCTTGGCATGATTCCAGACAAATATAAAGTGCATGAGATTCAGGTGATGAAAGGCTTGAGTATCTTTTGTGGGCCACCAATTAATCATGTAAAACACCAGAATGGGGTGTGTTAAATCAAGGTTTGGAAAGTTCAAGTCGAGAAAAAGAGTGAGGAATGTACTAAGGAATGTACACCTCCATGCCAGACATTATCACCTCTGTTAGGTGCTCAGCACACAGGCACCTCAGTTTTGGAAGATCTTGAGGAGGAATTGGAGTGATAAGACAAGATACAGATAATGAAGTTGTGATTGGAGGAGCCCAACAAAGAATATAATGACAGCATAAGCAGAGGGGTCGGAGGTTAGGAAAAGGTCAGGAATGTTGGGCATATCTGCAAGACAGTCAGAAATACAAATAGGATGTTGCACCAGTTGCTGTAGGTTGTGGAGGATAGCAAAGTTAAAGGCTAGTTCACCAGATTGATCAATGATGGGAGAGGAAAGCCAAAGCTGGTGGTCTCCAAGAAGGGAGATCTCTGTGAAAGGGGAGAGAGAGTCAGGATATGCTCCACTGTGGAAATCAAATAGTCAGAGAATTTTTATAGCTAGGGGAGTTAGGTGAGAGGTATACAGCATAAATAAATTTAGTTTGAGATTGGCTCTGTAGTCATAGCCAGTTAGTAGATGATTTGGAAGATTCAAATGCATAGGCACAAGAGCAAGTTGGGTTGTTGCACTAATAGATACAACATTAAGCTATGGACTGAAAATGAGGATAGAGAAAGTAGGAGGAACAGAGATGGGGTTACTGTCAGTTGCCTTAAACACCTGCATTTCAGTGAGAAAAAAAAGTTTAGTAGAGAAGAGGTGGTGTTCTACAGATTGAAAATTAGATATAAGGCCACAAATGTTGCAAAAGTTATGAAGTTGAGGGGTGTCAAGACACCGAGGATCGATACCAGAAGAAAAGCAGTCTGATTCGGGAACATTTGTGGTCCCCTTCCCAGATGGATTCCAAGGCTGTAGGAATTGCCATAAAATTTTGAATTTTAATTGAAGGGTCCCATGACATAAGGAGACAAGCTGCAACTGCCTTCTTGTGTTGTGGAACACAAAGGGAAATGTTCAGCGAGGTCACAGCTGAGTCACTGCGAAGTTCACAGCACCCCCTCACTGGGAGTAATTATCGTCTACTGCCTCCTCCCACATCATCCAATCCTATATATCAATTGTTCTTACAGCCATACTATGTCTCTCAATTCATAAACTGTCATTGCTGTCATTCCTATACATCTCATTTTGCTCACAATTATATTAGCCAATAACACTTACGTAATCAAGAAGTTCACACACACACACACACACACACACACACACACACACACACACACACACACACACACACACACACACACACACACACACACACACACACACACACACACACACACACACACAGTGCTAACATGTTATCATCCCCTCATCACATAATAAATGAAACTCATAATAGTCACATGTATCACTATTGTAATCTCATAAAATTAGCATATGCCTAGTGTCACTTCACTACTTTGTTATTTTGACTATCACCAACAACCTTGTAAGCTGTTTATTAGGCACCACCATAGTTAAAAAGTAAAATATATGAAATAAAATAAACAAAAAATAGGCTAATTGTAAACTGGGGACATAACAGGAGAAAATTTTGTTCACTAGATGGGAAAATTATTAAATTACATAGTATGGCGCTTGAAATATGCTTATGCTTATCATATATGGTGTCCACCAAAAGTCAAGGATACCTTTTGAAAATCATAGAAAATGTTCAAGATAAGGCTACCAGACCCATTCCAATGCCAAACAAACTTGCATGTGAAGAATGCCCAAAAAAGTATGATAGAAGTGTTCAAAAACTGGAAAGAGAATATATGATAGTTAAGTGTATGAAATGATATCTGTGAAGAGGGAGGAAACTGTGACAAGAAGACAGCAATAAGTTTTATAAGAGGCAAGTGGAACAACTTGTCTAAGTCGCATTCCTTGCAAAAAAATTGGATCACATTATTTTTAAGCTTTATTTGGTTTCATTGATGACCAGCTGCTCTTTGATGAGTTGCAGTTTAGCTTCAGGCCTAATCATGCTGTTAACTACCAGTTACTGCTAGCATATGACTGTGTAATCTACTGGTATGATCAAGAGCATGTGATCAATTAAATCCTATTTTATTTTGTTATGGCCTTTGATAAATTGGTAGGTGTTGGAATCTTGGACAACCTTCTGCAGTGTATCACGTTTTCTTTTGAATTTTACAATGAAAGTCGCAATGAATGGTAATGTTAGCACCTCAAAACTAATTTATTACAGCTTTGTTATAACATGTGGTTATAAAGTTTTTCACTGACTCCTTTCTTGGTCACCCTCTTTACTGACACAACCCTCCAGCTCATCTGGAACCACCATCCCTTGGACACACCACTCACTCCCTTTCCTTTAACATTCTTGATCTGCCCAAACTGTCCTTCTTCATTGGGTCCCCTCCCACATAGGCATCATGAGAAACAGTGGCAGATATGGTGGCAATTTGGGTCCAGTCCCAACCATCTTCACTACCACTGACTAAACTGACTTTTGGAGAGACTGCAACCTGTACTATGATAGACAACAGACAGTTGGATGCATCAGACAGGCACATGACACCACTGTTAGAACCACTATCCCAGCTGTGCCCTGGACACTGCAACCACTAGATTCTAGATTGGAACAGCAAGCTGAACTCCCTACACAAGCTAGATATGTCAGAAATCCTTCATTACCCCTGGTGTCTTTGCCATCAGTCACTGTACTGCACTCCAGTGCATCCACTAATCTTTACTCCCTTTTTGCAGATAAATGGTTTTAGATCTCATGGATGCCTCTCAAGATCCTTACCTTTCCTTCATAGTCCTCAAGCACATCTCCAGTGGGCTCCAGTGGTTGGCTGACTCATCTGCACCCATCACCTTTGGGATACTAGAAGCTTAGCACCATACCTTACATGACCCCATCAAAATTCCAATGAGAACAAGAACTAATGAAAAAGATCACAAATATAAGAACATAAGGTGAGTGTTCAGGCATATGAGGGCTTCCTTAACCAGACAGTAACTGTGGGAGTAGTAAGCTGGACATGACCAGAAATAACAGATGGTGAAGGAAGAGGGGAAGAGTAGTGGAAGATTGGAGAACTGACAATGTTTGTTACCTTAGAGAGTAGGAAGAAAAAAGTGGTATTTATCAGATATGAGCAGAGGTGAGAGATTTTTCTAGTTTTCTTACATTAGTCAAGTTTACTCACCAGGTTGGTTCCTTAAGACTTACTAATAACATTTGAAAATAAGAAATGTCACAAAAGGATGCCAACATCTGCAGGCATGCCAGTTATTTTTTGACACTGGAAGATTATGGATGGAATTACCTAGGTATTCAGGAATTTATATCCAAAGCAGACTTTGCTGCAAGATGTTAGCAATATGACTGAACAGAATGGTACTAAGATATTTGTGGAGAGAGTATTGGAATGTTTGTTTGGTAGGCAAACTACAGCTTTGGAAAACCACTCAGACTGGTGATTATTCTGCAGATCAATTTTTAAGACTCGGATATCTTGGATAAAATTTTATGCTCTTGCTTAAGGAAGTAGCTGTATGTCAGAAAACCTGTTTAAATATAATATGAACATCAACAAGTCATAATTTCATATTTTTTCACTCCAAAAGCATCAAATTTAATCCAGAGTTAAAAAAAAGAAAAAGGTAGTCTCTACCTCTGAGACACAACATATCTAAGATGACCTTACTGGTAAACTCTGGAACTCCCTGCCTGCTTCTCCATTTCCACTTTCCTATGACAAACTCTTTCAAGAGGGAGGTTCCAAGACACTTCTCTTTGATATTTGATTATCCCATTTGACTTTTTTGGGGGAACTGGCACTTAAGTGGGCTTTTTTTTTTTTTCTCCAAATTGTTATTGCCTTTGGCCAGTGGCTCTCTTACATAAAATAGATAAATAAGTAGGTAAATTGAATTAAATCTTAACTTAAAATTGCAGTGCAAATCTAACCTGACATGCAAGGCTTATTCAGCCTGTTGTAAATAGTATATATCCCACTAATTATATTAATATTGGTGATGAGTAATAATTATGTCAATTTGAAATTAATAACCCACTTCAGAGAGCAGGTTAAATAGCAAGAATATAGGGTCAAATAGGATTCAAAACCCCCTTGCCCCAGTGCTTATTAGAGTGCGCACAGGGTGTTCCAGGTCAGATATACCCTAATTTCTCATGGGACAGCACAGATGGTCCACGTAGCAACCATCTGCACAACACCTCAGCCGACTCTCTCTAACAATTCCAGCTAAGTAGCTGGTTAGCTGTTATAATAACTCCATGTCATGTACAATAATGAAATTTATCTATCATGTAGGACACACTGTGACCTTGCTGTAAAATTATTAATGTAAAAATCTTGGGGACAAGCCTGATATGGGTCTAATAGTTCCGTGAATGTTGTGTCTTGGATTTTTCTTAGTCCAGCATGTTATGCACCACTCAGGTGAGCCTAAATAGCTTTCATTTGTGTATTTGTTTACAGATAGAGTATTGGTGCATATGCTTCAGAGTCCTTGACACGTTATGATGTGTGACATCATTTTCTTTTTTGCCAGTAATTAATAACTTCTGTATTTCAGGCCACTTCCAACACAGCACTTTACCCTGGAGACAGGAGGAAACTACTTTAGGTAGTGGATGGGCATGAGATTCAACATGGCTGCTATCATGATTGAGTGGAGTAAGTGCAAATGCCATTATTGGAATTTCACTGCAAAATTACATTTGTGAGACAAATTCACGTTTGTATGTTTTTTTGCTGCAATCTGTGCAGTGTCTGGAGGACATTTGTTTAAGTAAGTATATATATGACTAGGTTAAATCTGTCGGTTTTTAAGTGTCCTTGGGAGTTATGGTAGTTCAGATTTCATTAGGGTAGATTAATGTTCTTGAGGGGAAGTCCAGGGAAGGCAAAGGTTAGGTTAAGTTATTGTCCTTTTTTTTTTTTTTTAGGGTTTCCTTAGAACATGGCAGTTTTTTTTCTTAGTTTTAATTTTCAAAAGCCTATGTTTCACATATTTTTCCCCCAAGAAATCCCTGGTTCCCCTTAGTCCCCAAGCTTGTTTGAGAGGTTGGGGAGGAAGGGCAGAGGAGAGGGAGAGTGAGTTATTATAAAGAATTATCTAATAAATAACCTAATAGGTTACACAGTGCTACCAGAGGCCCACCACACACAAGGTAAGCATCAGCCTACATAACCTGGCCTTGTATTATAAACCAAGTGCCCAAATTGGTCCTTTGAGCTGGATCCTTGCTAATAAACTATGATATATAAATATTTCTGCTTGCCCTCAAGTGCTTCTAAACCTGTTGATGTTTGTCACTAAAGTGCACCACAGCATGGCTGAGACTCAACATCAAAACTCCCTAACTATTGTAGTGAAGTACATAGTGGTATCATGTGTGAGTTCACCCCTTCACTGGTGGGGATCAAAGCCATGTACCAGAAAGTGGCCATTTTCAGTCATGATAACGTGTGATAACGAAAAAAATTTATCTTGATAACTGATAAATTGATGATGATAACCTTACCGGCAATAAGTGATAACTGGCGATAAATGTATTACCTGATAACTGACGAATCAATAAATTTAAAATTCTGATACTAGCTGTAACAATATTGATATTTAAAACAGATAAATTGATAAATCCAAATCTTTAATTTTATCTTTATCTCAGAAAATTTAAAAAAATCTTAGAAAACTTCAAATTTAGTGTTTATTTTGCCTCTTCACTAATGAAAAGTACTCTTTTAAATAAAATAACTATATTTGATTTTGAAAAATTTAAAATTTCAACATGTTCATGTTGCAAAAACTTAAATTATCAATTATTGCTAGTTTGTAACCAAAAGTATCAGCAATACCAATGAATCGATAATGTGGGAAAAATAATTATTGGATAACTGATAACCTGATATCGTTATTGCAATAAATTATCACCATAATTTATCATGATAATGTCCGCCTATGATAACATGGGTTGGCAACAGAGTGGTAGATGCAAGACATTAACAGCATGCATCATTGATAACTTGCTTGCCCTAACAATAATTTAATTTATTATTTGTGTTGCCATCCCCTAAAATTTAAAAATGGAGGATTAGGAAAAAATTTTATGAATCAGAGGAGGGCTCAAGGCAAACATCAGTGCCCTAACCAAAGGATCTTGAAACATTTATTATTCATGCCACTAGTATGCATGAAATAAAGGCCAAACAAATAACCATAAAGAATATACTAGTAAAAATTAACAACAGTAACACTGTAAAGCAAATTTAAGGGAGAGAAAAAAACCTAGTCTGATCAGTGTTTATTATCATTTCATGGGTGTTAAGTTTTAATTTAACAACCATGTAGTTCAGGAACATCTCAATTTTATGCAATAGTTTTGTACATTTTTTTTATCAGAAATATGGTAATATCATAAGAAAAGTGAGATAACATTCTAATTTATTGTCTTTTCACAAACTCACCCAAAATATATTGAATTTCAAGTATCTTAACCTAATTAACACTAAATTATAGATTCAGTATAAATCCTGACTGGGTAAAGATCAAATAATGCTCAGAATGCTTAGATCAGGTTTAGAGTGTTTCTGAGCTCTGATAATGATTAGCTGTTTATTTTAATGCCCCTATTAGCTTTACATACATATTTATAAGAGATTAAAAATGGTAATGTTTGCGTAGTTATTAATTAACATTGACTTGTGACTATTACCCTGTCCTTAAACCCTGTTAGCACAGGATTCATCATCCTTGGTGAACCTGAGTTCGTTTTTTTGGCTACATTTTATCAGGTTCACATGTGCTCAAGTGTTAAAATTGGCACAAATTTTAAAGTTATTTTCTACCACTGTATACCTTGTTTTAGTTATTTAGTGTGATAAGTAGGTTTAGTATGCATGTTGATAAAAAACACTTAATTAGGACCAACTAATGATCATGATCAGACTTGTGTACAAGGGAGAGAGAAGAGAAAAGACTATCACAAGATGAACTGTTCTGCTCATGTGTTACCTCAGTAATGAAGTACTCAACATGCTAATGAAAACTAACCCAGCATCCAATCTGTCTCTTTCAGCCTCTTGATTCCTCTTCCTTTCGTTAAACATTTTCAGGGAGATATATGAAGGAATGATGGAAACACTTATTGTAATGCAAAATTTATTAATTACATACAGTAGGTATATACATAAGCAGTTCAAACATGCTAATAATATCCACTTCAGACCTTATGAGGAATAATTTTTTTGCACTCATCTAAACAAACAGTTGGATCAGTATGACTTGTTGGCACAGCTTGTTTGACACCACTACAGTCCATTGCAATGTGCTTAATCAAGGAGTTTATTCTTGGCTTTGAGGTGAAGCTGACCAGAGCTGAGTAGACACTTAGACATGAGAAGGTTTTACATGTAGTTGCTTCTCCCTCCACTCCTGTCTTCCCTCCCTCACTCTTGCCTTCCTCCTGCCCTATATCCCTTTACACATAACTACTACATCAGGTAAAACCTTCCTCTTCTTAATGTCTACTCAGTTCTTGCTAGCTTTGCTTACAAACCCAAGAGTAACCTTAAAAAGGCACACATGCCAGTGTTGCATTGATTCAATAATTTGTCTAGAAGATACCTGCAAAAATAAAATAATGCCTTAGGGTTTGAAATGGATAGTAATTGTACAATGCTGCAATCTATTGAACTTTAAAATCTGCTCCAGATGTAAGAAATTAAAATCTGCTCCAGATATAAGAAATTATTTGTGACAATTAAAACATGCTAAATGTACAGTGCTGCTGTCAGTCAAACTTGTTTTACAGACAAAAAAATTTTTGAGAGGCTGTAGTTAGTGACTGGGTTGTATACATACTGTGGGGGAACATACTGTGGATCTGAGAGAGAGAGAGAGAGAGAGAGAGAGAGAGAGAGAGAGAGAGAGAGAGAGAGAGAGAGAGAGAGAGAGAGAGAGAGAGAGAGAGAGAGAGCAAGCAAAGCGAAGATTATGAGGTGGACACCAATTGATAAATCAGTATAAAATCTCACCACCAGGGTAAAGTCCAGAGATTACACGAGGCATCACTTTAACCCCTAAAGGACAGGTGGTGTCTATAGTTGATGCATTTTATGGGCTTAATTTCAAATTTGTGTGAATTTTTGGGCCTGCGAACATACTTGCCTCATAATGATGCCTTCCTCTGAGCCTCAGTGTCCTGTAAACCATAGCGATAGCTACAGGGGGAAATAATCATTCCTCTTCCTCTGATTCCTTGGACAAGGGTAAGCAGCCAGTGACTTCTACTCCACATAAGGGAAGATTTGCTTCAAAACAACCTTAGTGAAAGTGCTATTGGGAGAGAGATAGAAGTTACTCTCTTAAGCCTTGAAAGTTGTTTTACTGGAAAAAAAAATAAAACACCAGTAGACCGTGTTTTGCTCATGCACATCTTCCCAGCCGTGACAATTACAATACTTTTTCTTGCATGTTTATAAGTAACCGACACCAATGCCATTTCCTTTAGTGCCTACAAAAATGATAGACTTAGGCATTTGTGTGACTGAATGATTGAGAGATGCTGGTGAGGCAAGCAGATAAAGGAGGCTGAGGACCTCCCAACTGGGGCCACTGCACAGCATACAACCATCTGAACACAGGCTGAGAAAGCCCTGAACGTTACTTCATTTCATCACTTCACCAGAGACACCACATCACCTAGAAAGTTCAGGTTTGCAGCAGACTGAAGAGGAAGAATTGATGTGTGATGCTATTATATTTTGAGCAATCAGTCAAGGGAGAGCTGACAAATTGGTGATGGAAAATTACCTATTTTTGCTGAATTGTCAAAAATAGCCCAGCTGTGAGGGACATCCACGACAAATTTCCCCGTCCTTTAAGGGTTAATGGCAATTACAATATGGTGTACAGCATCCAGCATAAAAACTGTGGACAAAGTTCTCAGGTAATCCAAACTTTACAGAAATATGCTCCACCAAAACTTTTTGTGAACAGCACATTTAAACCATCAAGTGATGTCCTGGCAATGGAACACCAAATCCAGACAGTCACATTGTGTCCTAGGCAAACAACAGGATAGGACATACAATATCAGTGCATTCCACCCCATTGAAGAAAATGTTTACAACAAGGATGCAGACTTTGATTATACTGCAGAAAACTATCAAGTGGTAAGCTAGATCATATCAAAGCTTTTCTGAACATTGAAAGAAACTTGACCGTATACTAACAAACATCACTTAAAGTTTTTTTTCATAAAATTACTTCCAGAACTGGCCACTTAAGTAAAACAGAAATTACACAATTGAGTATGTGTGATCTATTTGGTAAAGTTATATATGTTTGCTGCAAATTCCGTGCAAATTTGCAGTTGTTGTGTTCATGGAGTTACATACTTCTGCAAATGCAAACTTATCTTTTTTTTCCTATTTATTTTTATTTATTATTAGAGTAATATACTATTTTAATATTTAAAGTCTACATTTTACTTCAACTTCATGTATGTATATCCCATTCAGTCTATCTACAATATATTAGACTGAAATTCCCACAAGGATGAATGAATATTTGAAACAGTGTTTGCTCACACACGCACATCATTAACCATCCTTGCACATGGGTAAGTTTCACAGGCATACCTGGATTTCTTCACATTAGAGTCTGATAGCATGACTGGTTTATCCCAGTAACCCCATCCCCTTTCCTTTACCTAATAAGATTAACAAATTGGACTAGATACAGGCAGACCTTAGAAAATGCATCACATGTATGCAGCTGCAACTGTTTTCCACTGACCCATATCATGTGTAAACATTTTTCCTTTTTCCTCAAGCTAAACACTGTCCTTCCACTCTGCACATCCAAACCATTATGATACTTCCTGCTCTGTTTGATCAGCCAAATCTTGCCAAAACAATTTTCTTTTATTTTCCTATTTCTTCCTCTGTTGTCTAATGGTATCCACAATAAAATAAATTGATGTCATGATACTGAAATATATAAATTATTTGTTTGCATTTGCAGAATTAAACATTTTAAAGGGTTTGCAGATTAGCATTTGCATAGGGCAAACCCTGAGTTTGTGAATTAGCATTTGTAGAATTTTTTTTTTTTCCATGCGTGGCACCTAACTCTGCTTTGTTTCTTTATCCTTGATCTCTTGTTTCTCCACCAAAATCTAGATTCTGAAAATGAAGACTTCTTTGTTTTCTCTCTTCTTTCTTCCATTACTTCTGTCCTCTCCAGAAAGACTTTGTAGACTTCCCAAAGCACCACACTGAAATACAAAAGAATATATGAATATAATACATAATTAAATGTGTATGTTTGCATGTGTGTGTGTGTGTGTGTGTGTGTGTGTGTGTGTGTGTGTGTGTGTGTGTGTGTGTGTGTGTGTGAAAAGGCAAGGGAAAATGGAGAGAGAGAGAGAAAATTGCACATAACTGCACAAAATTACTATAAAATGAGTTCTACATATGGTGAAATATCTAATCTTTATTTATTTATTTTTTTTTAAGAATTTTGGATAAAAGTAGTGGTGTTAGTAATGTTACATACTTACCTCAAGAGAAATTCAGAAAGAAAACCATAATCCTGACAGACTTAAAACATCCACAAAGGTTTGACTAACTTGCAAGTGGTTCAGGAAGCATAAAATGTCACCAAGGAGTCCACAGTTTCCAGAAGGGAGAAGTCCAGTCCCCTCCATGCTGTCCACACCCCGACTCACACAATTCTTACTTCCCTGCAGAAACACACACACACATTGATAAACAATTGTCAGAGATCTTTCAAACATGAAAAGAAGGAACTAATCAAACCTTTCAGTTTTGTAGGTGAGATGATGATGATGATGATGATCATGGATGTGATGATATTTCACTAATGATACAATGACATTGCAGTTCTTTCAGATCATAAGTCAGGACTGTAAATGGAGGCAAAGGTACATAATGGGACCCCAAAATATGATTATACTTTGGATGGTCAGAACACTAGAACTGGCTCTGCTGCAAGAGGAGCCAAAGCTGTTTTTATAACCTCGCTGCTGATTGCCTGAGGCTAAATCAGGATAAAGTACATACATAGTCCCAAATCTTTATGAGCAAGTAAATGAAGAGACTGAGACATTCACTAACCAAGCCAGCAAGGATTCTTCTGTGAGTAGCTAGATGTCTGCTCACCGGATACTGATGTGCTCTTACTGATTCTGTGCTGATATCTACACAAAGACCAGTTTTTTTACTGGAAAGGCTCAACAAAACACTTGACTCCAATTTTTTTTTTTCCTTATGTAGGAGGGACACCACCCAAGGGGAGAGGAAAAAAAAAAAAAAAAAAAAAAAAAAAAAAAAAAGGCCCACTGAGATGCCAGTCCTCAAATAGGGTCCAAAGTGGTAGCCAAAAATTAAAAGGTACCTCCCTCTTGAAGGAATCCAAGTCATAGGAAGGTGGAAATGCAGAAGCAGGCAGGAAGTTTCAGAGTTTACCAGAGAAAGGGATGAATGACTGAGAATACTGGTTAACTCTTGCATTAGAGGTGGACAGAATAGGGATGAGAGAAAGAAAAAAGTCTTTTGCAGTGAGGCCACTGGAGGAGGGGAGGCATGCAGTTAGCAAGATCAGAAAAGCAGTTAGCATGAAAATAGCCGTAGAAGACGGCTAGAGATACAACATTGCAGAAATGAGAGAGAGGCTGAAGACTCAGTTGAAATGAGTTGATGAGACGAAAAGTTTTTTATCCCATCCTATCTAGAAGAGCAGTATGAGTGGAACCCCACCAGATATGTGAAACATACTCCATACATGGTCAGACATATTTGGATGGACATGGACAAAGTTAGCAGCTGGAAGGGTGAGAAAAACTGGCGGAGACACCTCAGAACGCCTGACTTCATGGAAGCAATTTTAGCTAGAGATAAGATGTGAAGTTTCCAGTTTAGATTATAAGTAAAGGGCAGACCAAGGATGTTCAGTGTAGAAGAGGAGGACAGTTAAGTGTCATTGAAGAAGAGGGGATAGTTGTTTGGAAGGTTGTGTCGAGTTGAGAAATGGAGGAATTGAGTTTTTGAGGCATTGAACAATACCAAGTTTGCTCTGCCCCAATCAGAAATTTTTGAAAGATCAGAAGTCAAGCATTCCGTGGCTGTGTCCCTGCGTGAAATGTCTACTTCCTGAAGGGTTGGACATCTATGAAAAGACGTGGAAAAGTGTAGGGTGGTATCATCAACGTAGGAGTGGATAGGACAAGAAGTTTGGTTTAGAGGGCATTGATGAATAATAAAAAGAGAGTGGGTGACAGGACAGAACCCTGAGGAACACCACTGTTAATAGATTTAGAAGAACAGTGACTGTCTACCACAGCAACAATAGAATGGTCAGAAAGGAAAGTTGAGATGAAGTTACAGAGAGAAGGATAGAAGCTGCAGGAGGGTAGTTTGAAAATCAAAGCTTTGTGCCAGACTCAATCAAAAGCTTTTGATATGTCCAAGGCAACAGCAAAAGTTTCACCAATATCTCTAAAAGAGGATGACCAAGACTCAGTAAGGAAAGCCAGGAGGTCACCAGTAGAGTGGCCTTGATGGAACCCATACTGGTGATCAGATAGAAGGTTGTGAAGTGATAGATGTTTAAGAATCCTCCTGTTGAAGATAGATTAAAAAACTTTAGATAGGCAAGAAATTAAAACAATAGGACGGTAGTTTAAGGGATTAGAATAGTCACCCTTTTTAGGAACAGGCTGAATGTAGGCAAACTTCCAGCAAGAAGGAAAGGTAGATGTTGACAAACAGAGCTGAAAGAGTTTGACAAAGCAAGGTGCAAACATGGAGGCACAGTTTCGGAGAACAATAGAAGGGACCCCATCAGGTCCATAAGCCTTCCAAGGGTTTAGGCCAGCGAGGGCATGGAAAACATCATTGCGAAGAATTTTAATAGGTAGCATGAAGTAGTCTGAAGGTGAAGAGGGAGGAACAAGCCCTGAATCATCCAAGATAGAGTTTTTAGCAAAGGTTTGAGTGAAGAGTTCAGCTTTAGAGATAGATGTGATAGCAGTGGTGCCATCTGGTTGAAATAAAGGAGGGAAAGAAGAAGCAAAGTTATTAGATATGTTTTTGGCTAGATGCCAGGAGTCACAAGGGGCATTAGATCTTGAAAGATTTTGACACTTTCTATTAATGAAGGAATTTTTGACTAGTTGGAGAACAGACTTGGTATGGTTCCAGGCAGAAATACAAAGCACACAAAAGTTCTTGTGATGGAAGGTTTAAATACCTCTTGTGGGCCACCTCTCTATCATGTATAGCACGAAAACAGGCTGTGTTAAACCAAGGTTTGGAAGGTTTAGGTCGAGAAAAAGTGAGGAATGTATGCCTTCATGCCAGACTCTATCACCTCTGTTATGTGGTCGGCAGACAGAGATGTGTCTCTGACACGGAAGCAGTAGTCATTCCAAAGGAAATCAGCAAAATATTCCTCAGGTCCCCCCAACTAGCAGAGGCAAAATGCCTGAGGCACCTCTGCTTAGGGGGATCCTGAGGAGGGATTAGAGTGATAGGACAAGATACAGATATGAGATTGTGATCGGAGGAGCCCAACAGAGAAAAGACAGTAACAGCATAAGCAGAAGGATTAGAGGTTAGGAAAAGGTCAAGAATGTTGGGTGTATTTCCAAAACAGTCAGGAATACAAGTAGGGTGCTGCACCAACTGCTCTAGGTCATGGAGGATAGCAAAGTTGAAGTCTAGGTCACCAGGATGGTCATTGAAGGGAGAAGAAAGCCAAAGCTGGTGGTAAACATTGAAGTCTCCAAGAATCTGTAAAAGGGAAGACAGTCAGAATGTGCTCCACTTTGGAAGTTAAGAAGTCAAAGAATTTCTTATAGCCAGAGAAGTTAGTGAAAGGTATACAGCACAGATAAATTTAGTTTGTGAGTGACTCTGTAGTTGTAGCCAGATGATGGAAAACTCAGAAGATTAAAGAGCGTGGGCATGAGAGCAGGTTAAGTCATTGTGCACATAAATGCAACATCCAGCTTTGGATTGAAAATGACAATAGAGAAAGTAGGAGGGAACAGAAAAGGGGCTCCTGTCAGATGCCTCAGACACCTGTGTTTCAGTGAGGAAAAGAGGATGAGGTTTAGTAGAGGAGGGATGGTGTTCTACAGATTGAAAATTAGATCTAAGACTGTGAATGTTGCAAAAGTTAATGAAGAAAAAGTTGAGGGGTGTGTCAAGACACTTAGAGTCAATACCAGAAGAGCAGTTCAACCTGGCGACATTTGTGGTTCCCTCCCCAGATGGGGACTCTGAGGTTGGTGTAGCAGTCACCATGATAATTTTGAATTTTGAGTGAAGGGTGTGTGTTTAATTAGGTGCTTGTAGTTTTGTGAGAAGGAAGAGTTGTCTTTGGAGGGCAGGCTGTGACTGTCTCCTTGTGTTGTGAGACATTGTATGCTACTCTTGGTGAGGAAAAGGTAAATCCACTTCTTGGCTTCCATGCATTCACTAGAGCAGATACAAGGTGCTTGTCTGGCAAAACAAGTTTCATGTATTAAAATCTTTTTCTTCTGTGAATCTGAAGTCCTTCAGGCATTTGGAAAGTCGGGAAAGCCTTGTGATGGAACTTTCATTTGCAAATTAGAGTTCCAGGACAATACACAAACATTGCAGAGCCCTGATGGTATCTGTTTTTACAGAAGCATGCAGGTTAAAAACTGCTGCCAACCTATGAAACACTCGGACAACACATATCCAGAGCATATTATGTGACTATGATAAGGGTCCATGCCAATGATCCTTTAGCATAACCAGCTTCTTCAACTGGGTGGAAGACAATTGCAGACTGACCCCAGTCTAGTGTGTTGATATACCACCCCCACTCATGCTCCACACTGTCCTTCTGGTCAAATGTTCCTACCAAAAGGAATGTATAGTACCTCTGGTAGAAGTAGTTGTCTTACTACAAAATTGCTAAGTGATGAACCATATGGTTGTCATGAGTAATGCCAAAATATCACACAAGATGTCATCCTCACGAATGCAGTAGACACTAATATGTCAGATGATGACTTTCTAAGACTGGTAGGTCCTGTGTTTCATTTAACGGATACTAATTGGCACATACTGTCTTATTTATTGCAAAACAAGTGCTTCAGTAATATTTACAAGTTACCTTTGGTTTCAATCTCTTAGTTATTTCTACTACACTTTTTTGTTGAAATTCCCATATTGTTAACAATAAATCATGTTACTTTTAAAAGAATATTTTTTTTACTCCAGACATCAAACAAAACTGTGCCTTAATACCACATCTGTGTTTTAATTGACATCCATAATATTACAAATGTTGCATGTCATTATCTTGTATCTTAAACTAGGCAATAAATAGCATTTTTCCAATAAAATGCAATTTTCAGTTTTCCAGGAAAAAAAAATGCAGATAACCATGATCCTCTTCAGATTATCATTCTAAACACCACCACCATTAAGAACCTTAACTTTTCAATGTACATGGGATTACTTAACATCTTTCATCATAGGGAAGAAGACATGGAGGTAGTAGCTGAGGAGCTGATCTTTCAATTATGGAGTCTGTACACAAATGATGGCAGAGATAATGAAATGCACCTTTAATTTGTTCCTTGCTGATGCAAACCTTTTCTTAGAGTGGTCCTGTTCTGGATACATGTAATTGGATTCATCTTTCAACATTATCAGTCATATGCAGTAGATAAAACATTTTACAATGACCAAATATTGGACACATAAGTGTCCCTGATGGTTAACCCATGGTGGAAGGAACATCATGGTAGACTCACATTTGTGATGGGAAAACTAAAATATTGTTACAATCCCTTCACTGAACAAGGCTGTGAGAATCAAACCTATGACAAGTAGTAGCTAAGTACTTTATATTTTTTATACCTGTGTATAAACTTCTGCTTCATTTTATGTCTTTTCATAAAGTTCTTCTAGCATGTATATAAATATAGTACATACTGTGGTGTTCCTCTCACAACAAGCTTACCACTATTGTATAGACTTAATTATCTAACTTCAAGTAAGTGTAGCAGCTTTCTTTGCCATCTTTCACCATACTAGGAAACAAAACTAGCCTACTGCAACAGCTATTTGTGTCAGTGAAAAGACATCATAAACAGGTTTCACTTAATTAAATAGTGAAGGCGAAACTTCTCATCTCATCAACTCCCTTATTTTAAGTTATTAACCTCAATCTCTCTCACTGATGTAATATTGCATCTCTTACTGGCTCCCATCATTACCACCACACTAATGCTCTTATGAGCTTGCTAACTGCAAGCTTCCTTCTGTGTGACATTAATGTAGAAGATCTAGATATTCTTACTCTTATTTATTTAGTGAACTTCACTGATTCAAGAGTTAATCAGTAACTTTGCTTTTTCATCTCTGGAAATCTGCTTGATTACATTTTTCCATCTTTCTGACTTTTTTTGCAACTTAAACTCATCCTGATCTCCTACATGACTAGACCATTTCAAGACATTCAACTTTTGCCACTTTAGCTACAAGATCACATGTTTTATTCTATAGTATAAAATCCTGAACTGTGTTTCTGTTATGCCATATAAAGCTGCTTGAATCTAGCTTTGTTGTAAGTGCTGAGTTTATTTTTCTTCTAGTCTTATGGAGTGCTATTTTTTCTTCTTTTTTTTATGTAGGAGGGGCATTAGCTAAGGGCAACAAAATTGCAATAAAAAAAATGCAGTCCCTGAACAGAGTCAAAAGTGGTAGTCAAAAATTGCAGGATAAGTATCTTGAAACCTCCCTCTTGAGAGTTCAAGTCATAGGAAAGTGGAAATCAGGATGCCCTGATCTCACAAAAATTTCTGATTAGGGCAGAGCAAACTTAGTATTGTTCAATGCTTCAAAAACTCAACTCTTCCATTTATCAACTCAACACAACCTTCCAGTAACTATCACCTATTCTTGAAGACACTCAATTGCATAGAACATCTTTAGTCTGTTCTTTATTAACAATCGAAACTGGAAATTTCACATCTCATCTCTAGCTAAAACACTCTAAGGAGTTAACCATTCTGAGTTGTCTCTGCCAGTTTCTCTCATGCCCCAGTTACTAATTCTGTACAGGGGGCCTATCCATCCATGCACGGAATATGCTTCACATGTATGGAGGAATTTTACTCATGCTGCTCTCCTAGACAGGGTGGAATCAAAAGCTTTTCATCTTATCAACTCCTCTTCTCTGACCATCTTCAACCTCTCCCTCATCACTACAATGTTGCACCTCTTGCTACCTTCTACTGATGTTTTCACACTGACTGCTCTTTTGATCTTGCTAACTGCATGCCTCCCCTCCTCCTCCAGCCTTGCTGTACAAGCCTTTCTCTAATCCCTATTCTGCCCTATTTCCTCCTTCCTATTACTTGAACTCTTTCAACAGGTAGGTTTCAAGACACTTATCTTACAATTTTTGATGATCCTTTTTGACCATTCTTCTAGACACTAGTACTCACAGTGGGCCTTTTTCTTACACTTTTGTTGACCTTAGCCAGTGCTCCTATTACATAAAAAAAGAAAAAAATTATAAAGTAATACAAGATATTTTTGTCGTATGATCATGTTCAATTGTTTAGTTCTTTTCAAATATCCTCCTCCTTTACTTAAAATGTCTTTCTTAGTCATCAACTTAAACTAAGCAGGGATAAATTGTATCAAAACAACATATACATCAGAGAACATATTATTTCTTTTTATCATATCTTGGTAGCAATAGCAGCAACAGCAGCAGCAGCAGCAGCAGCAGCAGCAGCAGCAGCAGCAGTAGTAGTAGTAGTAGTAGTAGTAGTAGTAGTAGTAGTAGTAGTAGTAGTATTTACAAACCACTAACCCATTAAAAGCATGGCTTATATACAGGGAATATGTTCAATCTCTTCATTTATAAACAGCTTACTAAAAAAAAAAAAAAAAAAAAAAAAAAAAAAAAAAAAAAAAAAAAAACAGCTCCAAAGCATAGCTATAATGTACAACTAATCAAATAAATACAGTGAATATACAGGTTTTTTTTTCAAAGACAGGAGGAACAATACAGTCGATACCCAATACTGATGGAACTTCATGAGAAAGTCATAAGGTCTAAGATTCCCAATGCCCTCTTTACTGAACTAACCATCCACATTCAATGAAAATGATTTAGTAGGTTATCTTTGTGGGAGAAAAACCCTCATACTTGCTCTGTCCCTTACAGTATCACTTGAAAATATGTTCACGTATTTGGTGTTGGTCATGATGTTATTGCAGTGGCACATCAAACTGGCCAAAATCAGGTCAAGATAACCACCAAGGCCTAAACAGATTTTGATTAACCTATATTGCAGTCATTACATTACATTACATTAAGACACAGCAAAAAAGTGAAGCATGCTGCAGTGTAAATAAAAAAAAACCTGTCCCAGAGTAACTTTTCTTGCAAAGCAGCATGTAAAACAACTCATACTGTGACAACAGTCTTGAAATGCTAGCACTCAATGATATGATCTTATATTTAACATCTTGGATCATGGGTTTAGTTAAATATACAGCCTAGGAAAGCGACTGCAACACGGCAGTACATAAATATCTACCTAGCTTAAGAATGCTGAGAGAGAGAGAGAGAGAGAGAGAGAGAGAGAGAGAGAGAGAGAGAGAGAGAGAGAGAGAGAGAAACTCCTTCACAATTGTTCCATCAGAATAGGGCACAAACATAAACAAGATAAAGGAAGAAGCAGAAAAAAATGTCATTTATCAATAAATTTTACAAACTGTACAAAACTTTTTGAAAACAATACTGAACAATTGGTGGGCAGCTGATAAACATAAACACACAAATGCACACATACACACACACACATACACACTAGCCCCACCCATCACACACACACACACACACACACACACATACACACACACACAGATGTCCTTGTGATGTCAGCCCACACCTGCACCCACACCTGAGATGACTGACTGACATGGCTAGACAAACTTAAGTGAACATGTTTGCTATTCCACATCTGGCGGTGACTTGCATAATGAAGAATCACACATTATCCAATAGTATCCCAATATATAGTATTATAATAACCAGCCATTTTCTCACCTTAGTTTATCTCTGAGGCTGGCACACCGGCTGCTAATGTACATGATCTTTACCAAAATAATATCTAGACTGCACCACTCCAGAGCGAAGGCTGAACACGCGTGGTGCTTGCGTTCCATCACTAAGATACACCTGCTGCCACACAAGTACACAAGTACACGGTCGCACAACACTCACCTCCACACATCTTTGAACTGTATGAGCTGGATAGCCAGTGCGAGGACAGTGAACCAGGGGACAGGGAAAGGTCTTGGTGGAATGGAAGGAGTGAAAGCCAAAAAAGTGGAACGTGAAGGGACACGGAAATGATTAGTAGGAGTTTCGCCACTCGCTCACCAGAGGGTCTGGAGATCTTCAACATACCACAAGCACCAGGCACAAAACGGCTCTCTTCATCATATACACCAAAATAAATTGAAAACAAACTCAGAAAAAAATAATAATAAACCTAGCTTAAACGATAATGTTTGAGTATTGAAACTTCTTGAACTATTTTTAAGAGACTACGTACATACAAGAATTAAGGTATTACAACAAAAGTCACATGTTTATAACTTTACATTAATACTTCGTGGAGCAAATCGATAAGGATACCTTGAACATTATAACAGAAAATCACGAATCACGATATAGACAACCCGTAACACACGCCGATGATGAGTGTGTGGAGAGAGCTGGCAGTTGCCCTTCGCCGCACTCACTCATGCTCACACACGCCCACATACACACTGGGCCTGGAAGACAATATTCTTGGCACTCTCTTCGGCTTCCTTGAACACGTTACTTGTTTTCGTTAATGTTGTGTCAGGCAGGCGGGACAATGCGTGGCCTGTGCGGACACTCTCTCAGGGAGAGCGTCGTCAGGCCGCGAGGTAGACAGTAATTAAGGGGCAGGGGCTAGAGGCTCTGGATATTCACACACATACACACACACACACACACAATAAGCGCACTTGGCAGCGGCCAAGAGTTGGTGGGGAGGCCGCGAAGGGGATGGGGCGCGGAGGTCATCAAGATATAATACAGTTTTTGTCCTTATCGCCACCTTTGCGACGGGGTGAGGGAGAGCTGGGACCTGTCGCTCCTCCTTGAGCCTGGCCCGCTTGGCGCCGCGCATAGGCAAGCGCGTCGTTGGGCACATAACTGATGCGCACCCCGCCATAGGCACGGCGCGGCGGTAGCTCGTAATCGAACTCATCTGAAGAAGAAGACGAACAAGTGGAGCAGACGGATTCGGTGTCCCAAGGGGCGGCCTCCAAACCGGGCGCTGAGGGAGCCTTCCGAGGCGCAGCGCTTCCGGAACCACCCTCGTCTACGGCAGTGCCTGAGTAAGAACGAGAGCGTGGGAAGCCATTGGAGCTGCGCGATCGGTGGCGTCGTCCGCGACGTTGACATTCTGCTCCATCCGCAGGTGGTACCTCGAGGGCAGTAGGTGCCGATCCCGAAGAAGAGGAGGAAGAAGAAGAACCACGGGCATCGTGAGAAGCACGGGCAGGGGCATCGCCTCCTACCTGGGCAGGGTCAAATCTGACGGAACGATTGTGTCGATCCTTGTGGCGGGAGGAAAGGGAGCTCTTCCGGGGCGGGCCAGGAGTGGGTGTGTTTGCAGGGGACGAAGAGGCTGAGGATTCACCTTGTTGACTCAGATCTGGCATGGAAGCATGAGCAGGGGCTTCCCCAGGCGCCAATAGTGCCTCCAAGTTGAGATCGGACAGTGCTGATAGATCGAGAGGCTGTCGACGTGCGGGCCCTGACAGATCCTCTGGTGTCTGCAGTAGCGCCTCCAGACCTCCCGCTCCGCCGGCAGCCGCCTCCCGCAACAGCGTTAGTCCTCTTTGAGCCAAAAGGCGACTTAGGGACCGCTCTAACACTATGCGGTCAAGCCCTGCCTCACCGTCGCTCGCGGGAGTGGAAGTGGCCGGTTGCTGCGGTGGCGATGCAGGTGGCGACGGTGGTGATGTTTGACAGGACGAGGACACTGTACCCGCTTCGGCCCTGCGGCCACCGCGGGGTGAGTGCTGCAGAGCCTTGCGACCCATGCGAGGAGAGCGCACTAAAGGTCCACGCCCTTCCTCTCCACTGCCCATGGCCGAGAGCGTACGGTGACCCGGACGAGGAGAGCCCATCTCAGAGGCGGCACGTGAACCACTCACCTCCGAGGGAACGCGAGATGAGCCAGGGTCAGAGAGGCCGCGCGGTGACTCAAGAGGGTGTCTTGGGGGACGGGGAGAGCGAGGCGAGGCGGGAGAGGCCACACCCTCACTGGCAGGTCGGGAATGAG
>NC_087165.1:16746011-16766011 GCF_035594125.1 Scylla paramamosain | reverse complement strand
CAACCAATCAATCTATCAAACAATCCTTTCCTATTACATTTCCCTCGTCCTCGTCATCTCCTAAGTCTCCTGAACAATACCTCCACTATACACGCTCCCCATACTGCAGTAGTATCTTTGCCCCTATCACCTCCACGCTCCCCTCCCTCACCAACTATTCCCGCCCCCCCCCACCCCACCACCACCACTACTACGTAATCCCCTGCTCACTGAAGCATCCCATGACATACACCCCCCCACCGTTTTCTGGCAGGGGGATAGTGCCCTGGTCAAGCGTAAAATTATAGTTTGGGGGGAAGGGAGTTGAAGGCGCGAGAGGGAAGACACTGGAGAGACTGTGGTAGTTTTTTTTTTTTTCTTTCAAGGGGTAAGGCATATGAGAGAGAGAGAGAGAGAGAGAGAGAGAGAGAGAGAGAGAGAGAGAGAGAGAGAGAGAGAGAGAGAGAGAGAGAGAGAGAGAGTGTATGTGTAACCTGCAAACACTCACACAAAAGATCCCTCCCTCCCACTCTCTCTCCCTTCCTCTCTTTCTTTCTGACTCTCCTTCTCCGCCTTCTCTTATTTCTCCTCTCTCACACCTCGGAGAATAATAATTAAGCACTGAGATAACCAACTTCTCTCTCTCTCTCTCTCTCTCTCTCTCTCTCTCTCTCTCTCTCTCTCTCTCTCTCTCTCACACACACACACACACACACACACAATATAAGGATAATAAATTGTAAGTGAAAATATGAAATAAGAGAAGAAGAAGAAGAAGAAGAAGAAGAAGAAGAAGAAGAAGAAGAAGAAGAAATAGGGAGAAGAAATAGAGAGAAGAAGAAGAAGAAGAAGAAGAAGAAGAAGAAGAAGAAAAAACAAGAAGATGAAGGCGAGAAGAGGAAGAGGAAGAGGAAGAGGAGGAGGAGAAGGAGGAGGAGGAGGAGGAGGAGGAGGAGGAGGAGGAGGAGGAGGAGGGGGAGGAGGAGGAGGAGGAGTGATGGGCATGGTACTGTACAAGGGGAGTGCTTGAGGAAGGGAAAGATCAGGAGGAGAGAAGGAAGAGGAGGGTAAGGTGGGAGAGGAGGTGAGATTGGCATAAGTATGGTTGGCACGTATCCACTTAATTATCTGCCTTCCACCTCGTTAACTCCCTCCTCTTCCTCCTCCTCTTCCTCTTCCTTTTCCTCCTCCTCTTGTCCCTGTTGGTTCCCTGTCCCTTTTCCCTCCCTCTTTCAAAACACCAACGTATATTTACTTTTTCTTCAACGATTAATTCTATTTCATGTTTACATTATTTTCTTTTTGGGAGAGGATAGACGTGGGAGGGAAGGACAGGAAGATACAGTCAAGTGTGTGTGTGTGTGTGTGTGTGTGTGTGTATGTGAGTGTGTGTGAGAGTAGACCACCCGGTTCTTCCATGTTATGGTGATATTTCGCGGTCAAGAGGAGGAGGAGGAGGAGGAGGAGGAGGAGGAGGAGGAGGAGGAGGAGGAGGAGGAGGAAAGGACAGAAAACGAATAGAAAGGCTAGCTGTACAAATGCTACTCTTAATAAAAATAGGAGAAGGAAAAGGATATGCGATGTGAATAAGAGGAAAAGAGAAGTAAGAAGCACTGAAAGAAGAAGGTGAAGGAGAAGGAAGAGAAGACGAAGGAAAGAAGGTGAAGGAGAAGACGGCAGGAGGCGGCAGCGGAAGGAGGGAGGGAGGCGTCAGACAGGCAGACTATCTTATCACCTTGAGGTCTGTAGGCCGTGGGTAGGCTGGGAACGCCACGCATCTCCCTCGTCCCCCCTCCCTCTGAGTTACGGCCTCCTTCACCACATAGGCCTATAAGAAGCCCCCTCCACCATCTCATCCCCCCGCCGGGCCATCACCTCAGCCCAGGACGTCGGCTTAAAACGGAGAGATTAACTTTGAGGTGGGTTTCCTTCTTATATTTTGTGGGTATTTTGTCTGTTTTGACAGTTATCTTTTTCTGACCTTTTTTTTTTCGTAATGGTCTACAGATTCTTAACTACAGACTTTTGAATCGTTCAGTAATATGGAAAGGAAGATATAAACCTACTCTCTCTCTTTCTCTCTCTGTGTGTATGTGTGTGTGTGTGTGTGTGTGTGTGTGTGTGTGTGTGTGTGTGTGTGTGTGTGTGTGTGTGTGTGTGTGTGTGTCCATGCAAGCATTTTTTTCTTTTTTTACAGTGCTCTGAGTGTTAACAAAAGACAGCTATGTTAACAAAAGACAGCCATGGCAGCAAAAGCGTTATTTCTTTTGTTGTTGGCTGCTTTTCATACTAAGGAAGGTTATTATGTATTTTTTTTCTTTTCTTTCATGGAGGATTTTCTTTTTCGTTTCCATGAATAGATTTTAAGGTATTTTCATTCTTTACTTTATTTGATAGCATTTTTTTTGTGTGTGTGTGTTTGTTATAATTGTTTTCTTGTACACTATTGTAACATTCTCTCTCTCTCTCTCTCTCTCTCTCTCTCTCTCTCTCTCTCTCTCTCTCTCTCTCTCTCTCTCTCGTTCCATTAGAGGAAACAATTCGCAGCGACTAGTTTCTTTTCTTCCCTTTTTGGCATCGAGTCAGTTCAGCACGGCGGAGGAGAGAAGGGAAGGAGTGAGGGGAGGAAGAAAGGAGGGAGAGAAGGGCAGGGAAGGAGGGAGGGGAGAGGGTGTCACTAAACAGTGTTAGGGAGGTTATGCGACAAGAGACTTTGGAGGGGATTGAGAGAGAGAGAGAGAGAGAGAGAGAGAGAGAGAGAGAGAGAGAGAGAGAGAGAGAGAGAGAGAGAGAGAGAGAGAATCCTATTACAATTTCGACCAAAATAAAGAAAGGAAAACTAGCGACCACGTCATCCCTCCCTCTCCCCTTCTCTCTCTCTCTCTCTCTCTCTCTCTCTCTCTCTCTCTCTCTCTCTACTCGTAAAATTATCCGTGAGCCAAATCCTCTACTTAACGGCTTGGGGGGAAGCAGAAGGAGGAAGGGAAGGGAGTGGAGGATGAGGGTTCTGATCCCCCTTGAAGGCGATTGAACCCCTTTTGGAGTGCGATTCAATCCTTTGTGTCTCGAAAGCTTCATGAGGCGCGGACAGACGGGAGATAATGTTCTGGGGCGGGAAGGGGTAGACAGGACTTGGGAGGGAGAGAGAGAGAGAGAGAGAGAGAGAGAGAGAGAGAGAGAGAGAGAGAGAGAGAGAGAGAGAGAGAGAGAGAGAGAGAGAATTATTTTTGAGTCATGCTACTCATTCTTTCACAGTAAAAGGGGAAACAAAATGAACAAAAATGAAGTAGGAAAAGAGAGGAGAGACGAAGAGGAGAGGGAGGAGGAAAACAAAAACGGAGAGAAGATGAAAAGGTAAGAGGAAACGAGAGAGAGAGAGAGAGAGAGAGAGAGAGAGAGAGAGAGAGAGAGAGAGAGAGAGAGAGAGAGAGAGACTGACCTTTTCCACAAGATCCATGGGCTGAAGTGGCTTGCTATTGGTTACATTCTGCACGGTAAGCCCCGCCCCCTCTCCCCTCCTGACCAGTCGTAGCAAGGCGACCCGGAGCATGCGCCTCACTGCTCGCTTCGGTTCGCTGTGCTGGTTCATTGTGGCGGTTCGAGTTTTACTTTGTGATGGCCTCATTCTGTTTCTTTCCTTTATTTTCTCTATACTTATAACTTTTTTTCTTTTTTTATATTTGTCAATTTCATGTTCTTGTTTTTTTTCTTTTTACTTACAACTTTTCCCTTGATTTTTTACAGTTTTCTTTTTTTTTTTTACTTGGTAGGGTTTTATGTTATGTTCCTTTTGTTTTTCTTTTCTTATTCGAAGTTTTGTCGTAACTTCGTCATATACTTATTTTTCTTTTTACGGTTGTGGTTTTTCATTTACTTTCGTAGTTTATTGTTTTAGTCCATGTATATTTTGCTCTTTTCTTCATTTTATAGTGTGGACAAAGTTTTCTTTTTCTTATTCATTTGCATTTCCCGCTTTCTTTACTGGATTGCATCCAGTTTTTCTTCATTAATTTATTAAACTACTCTACACTACGCCAATTTTACGCGTATTTTTTATTTTTTTCATTATTATTATTTTTTTCTTTTTTTTTGCTGGTTCTATTCAACAGTGGTGGTTTACTCGAAGGTTCGCTAAGTTGGAATCATGTTTCAGTTACATTTCCCTAATTTTAATTTAGTTGAGTAGCTCCCAGTTAAGTTTTTCTCTTAATTTTTTTTAGCCTTCACATTTTCTGTACTTGTTTTCATAATCATCAAAGTGTTTTTTTTAGGTTCGGTTCAGTTGTGGTGGTTTCCTCGGAGGTTCGTTAAGTTTGAATCATGTTTCAGGTTCATTTCTCCTCATTACGAGTTTTTGAAATTTCAATTTTCCTTACATTGAAACTATTTCCAGAAAACGAGAGAGAGAGAGAGAGAGAGAGAGAGAGAGAGAGAGAGAGAGAGAGAGAGAGAGAGAGAGAGAGAGATTGGAACAAGGGTATATGACTTTTTTATTTTTTGCATGTTAAATTTTACGTTTAGTTCATGTCTTCGTCTCTCTTTTCCTTTTCCTTGTCTTTCTTTTCCTCCCTTTAGCCGCTTTTCCGTTTCCTCTTCTCCAACACTTCTCCCTTAAACACGGCCATTCATCTCTCTCTCTCTCTCTCTCTCTCTCTCTCTCTCTCTCTCTCTCTCTCTCTCTCTCTCTCTCTCTCTCTCTCTCTTGCCGTGTCCAGGAATCTATGGAATGAGTCACTCTGTTTTATGGGAGGAAAGAATTATTCTCTTCCCTCCATCACCCCTTCTCTCTCTCTCTCTCTCTCTCTCTCTCTCTCTCTCTCTCTCTGCCAGTTGCCTTCTTTCTACTTTTCTTTACTCTTTCTCTAGTCATTCTTCGGTTTTATGAATAGAAATAATAATAATCCTCTGTACTATCACCATCTCCTCCTCCATTTATCTCCCACTTTTCTTCATTTTCTGAATTTTTCTTCTTTACTCTTCCTTCTCACTTCTCTGTTGCGGAATTTGTTGCTTCTCTTTCGTCTCTATTTTCTGGTTCATTCTTCCCTATTGCTTAGATTTATAAACACACTTTTGGCTCCCTTTTTTTCTTCTTTTATTTTCTTTCCTCTACATGTTCATCTCGTTATTTTACCTTTACTGCCTTAAAATATAGCTTGGCTTGTCTCTTATTATCTTCATCTCTCTCTCTCTCTCTCTCTCTCTCTCTCTCTCTCTCTCTCTCTCTCTCTCTCTCTGTCTCTCTCTCTCTCTCTCTCTCGTCAAAGTGTTCACTTCTATCGTTACTTTTGCTATCAGAGAGAGAGAGAGAGAGAGAGAGAGAGAGAGAGAGAGAGAGAGAGAGAGAGAGAGAGAGAGAGAGAGAGAGAGAGAGGAGCGACAAGTGTCACGTATGGAGCATGGCTGGCCGTGTGACAACAATATACACGAGTCAGTTACGTGTTCAACAGAGGGGAACAGGGTGCGGAGGGGGTGAGGAAGAGGGGTGAGGGGTGAAGGGAAGGGGTGAGGGGAAGTTTGGCGTTCCCATGGTGGTTTTATGACTCTCTCTCTCTCTCTCTCTCTCTCTCTCTCTCTCTCTCTCTCTCTCTCTCTCTCTCTCTCTCATCCTTCGCCACATTTTCAAAGCAGCAATTTTTTTTCGGTACTTTCGATTTATTGATTTTTCTTTCTTTTTTTTTACTTCGTAGTTCTCTCTCTCTCTCTCTCTCTCTCTCTCTCTCTCTCTCTCTCTCTCTCTCTCTCTCTCTCCTTTTCACAATGTTCAGTTTTGCGGAAATATCTTTTTCTTGGTACATTTCCTACGCTGATCACATTTCCTGTGTTATTTCTAATACTCCTCCTCCCCCTTCTCTCTCTCTCTCTCTCTCTCTCTCTCTCTCTCTCTCTCTCTCTCTCTCTCTCCCTCTCCTTTTCTGCTTAATTCGGAGGAAGATTCTCTCAAAAAGAAGACCGACCCTTTTTTTATGTCAATGACGGGATGCAGATGTGGGGGAAGAAAGAAGGGAGGAAGGGAGGGAGGGAGTGGGGAAGGAAGGAGGGAGGGAAAAAAGAGAGGGGCAGAGGGAGGTAGGGAAAGAGGGAGAGGAAGAGGGAAGTACGACTGAGTGAATGTAAAGACAAGGAAGGAAGAGGAGGAAGGGAGCGAGGGAGCGAGAGAGAGAGAGAGAGAGAGAGAGAGAGAGAGAGAGAGAGAGAGAGAGAGAGAGAGAGAGAGAGAGAGAGAGAGAGTAGACTATGTAATCAAAGAAAGAGGGTAACAAGAAGATTGAAAAGAAAGAAATCTCGATAAATCGAAGACAAGGAGAGAATGAATGCTTTGAAAGTCTTGCGAAGGGTGGAGAGAGAGAGAGAGAGAGAGAGAGAGAGAGAGAGAGAGAGAGAGAGAGAGAGAGAGAGAGAGAGAGAGAGAGAATGACTGCAAAAAAAACCTTCGATAAATAAAGTAGAAAGAAAATGAACAAATGAATAAATGAATGGAGAAAGAAAGGAAAGAAGGAAAGAGAGGAAAGAGGGAGGCGTGGAGGGAATGAAGGAATGGATGAAGGTTTAAGGGAGGGGTGGAAGGGGAAAAGGGGTGCTAGGGGTGAATGTAGGGGGGATGAGGGGCGTCATTAAGGGAGGGGAAGCCGTCATAACCCAGCGGGGATTGAGGGGAGACACAGCGCCAACAATAACCTAGTAATTAAATACAAAAAGAAACTCACAAACGAATCAAGAAAACGGAGAATAATGAAAATAGTTTGGTTTTGCGTTGCAGGGAAAGGAATGGATAGATGGACAGATGGAGAGAGAGAGAGAGAGAGAGAGAGAGAGAGAGAGAGAGAGAGAGAGAGAGAGAGAGAGAGAGAGAGAGAGAGAATCAATATTAATACATATGGATAACAAAGCAACCTCCCAAAAAAATGACAAAATGAAAAAAAAAATAAATAAAAAAAATAAAAAATTCTAGTAAAGAGTTCTTGTGAATATTGCACAGAAATTTAACAAAGAAAAACGAAAAAAGAAAACGCACAAACATCACCACTCCTACTACCACCACCACCACCACCACCACCACCATCACCACCACCACCACCACCACCACCACCACCACCATCAACAACAGCAACAAAGACGACGACGCCGACGACGAAGAGGACTACAACGTCATCGGCAGCCTCCCATCATGAAATTACCCACTTGAAGAATCGATCGATAACAGCAATCACATGTTGGTACGGGGAGAGGGGAGGGGGAGGGGGAGAAGGAAGAGGGGAGAAGAGAGAATGGAGGAAGAAAGAGAGGAGTGAAAGAAACGTTAAGAGAGGATGAGGAGAGACACGCAAGATGTAAAGGCGTAGTTGGAGAGAGAGAGAGAGAGAGAGAGAGAGAGAGAGAGAGAGAGAGAGAGAGAGAGAGAGAGAGAGAGAGAGAGAGAATATTAGTCACCATGTTTCGCCACGCTGACGCTGATTCACATATTCTCTCTCTCTCTCTCTCTCTCTCTCTCTCTCTCTCTCTCTCTCTCTCGGGACAGAGACGTAAGATTTTCGTCACTCCCTCCCCCCCCAACATCCCGGTCCATTATACTCTGCAGACTGTCGATCAACTAACACTTGGTACTTGCTTCACTATAAGTTTTACATTAAAGTACTTGAAGGAGAAGAACTCAATGAAGATATTCGATAAGCACTTTTATTTCGTCACGTAACTCCATATTGAAAAGGTTTAATTAATCCTACGGATTTTTTTTTCTTTTTTTCGACATCTCGATTAAGTTTCATGGTTTTCCGCGGCTCTTTCAGATATTTGAGAGGAGTTAGCGCTAATTTTTTTTTTCTTTTTTTCGATGTGATAACTTGATCCATGGAAATGTACCCACCTGGCAGGAGGAAGAAAGGGAGACCAAAGAAGAGATTTATAGATGCGGTGAAAGAGAACATGCAAGTGGTGGGTGTGACAGAGGAGGGCAATGAAGACCGAGGGTACTGGAGAAGGATGATCTACCAAATCTTTCCTGTTAATTTGCGATATAAAAGACTCGAAGAATCTATTTATTTTATTTATTTATTTTTTCGATGCAGCTAGTTGGTCTTACTGATACCCTTTCCAACATTGCGTATTTTTTCTTTGGTCTTTACCTTGTGTAAAAGAAATTTGCATTGGTATTTTTTCCGATAATGTTTTTTATTTAATAAGCAAACTTTCCGATACAAGTAAGTTTTGTGATCTCCTGCTCTTCAAGTAATGTTATAAAAGGAGGTGAATAATATATATATATATATATATATATATATATATATATATATATATATATATATATATATATATATATATATATATATTTTTTTTTATGTTACAAATCTTACTTTTACAGATAAACTTTCCATTACTCTTTTTTTTTTTTAATTATGTGTAGGGAAAATACTACCCATGCTTTTGCTTCTCATACAAAGAGAAATTCCCTCAAACTTCTGAGCAAGCTATTACAACAGAACAAGCAACACTAGTTTTTAATACTGCAGGGAGCTTTTCTATCCCCATTGGGATTCACGATGGAAGGAGAACGGTCTTGCCGCTCAATCACTAGCATGGCAACAAGGCCTGCATTCTTAATCACTTCGCTCTCATCAAAACAATTTTCAAACCACTCCTAGATGATTAGCTGGCATCTCATGAATGTATTTACTCAATGATGATACAGAAGTCATGTCGAGCTATCATCTACAACCATAAACACACCCTTGAAAAATCCTAGAATCTCCCGATAAAGTCTGTTAAGTAGTCAAGATAAGGTGCTTAAAACGTTTCAGAATACAAGTCTGGTTCTAAACTGTTCAATTGTATGATTTTCAAAGTGACTGAAAATTTCACTCGAGATGACAGCAAGAGATGAAGGCAGTTATGCAACGTGCCATCGTGTTCACAAGTGGAGTCACCTTCTGCACTAACTTCCACTGTACTTTACGTTTTGCCTCGATCTTCAGTCCTATCGGCTGGTAGTCTCTTTACAAAACCTGCCTAGAACTGATTAGCTGGATGAGGAGCTGGATTGAGGGGACAACACTACGTACAATCGAAGTGTCTTTTGTTACTGTTTTTGTTTTGTTATTGACAACAACAGTACGTATGTGTGAATTCATGCTTATCTCCACTGTCTTTCACTATCACCACGACATACACCACACAATACTGTTTTTCACTATCTTCACTCCATATGCGTACACCATCACCGCCACCACCACTGTCACTAGAACCTCAATATCACCCGGACTGTTGAACACTCTCATTACTACTGCGTCTGCATCTCCAACACAAACACAATACGGCAACACACAACATCACAGCCACCTCCATCGCCGTCTAAGATCAAACTAACGGCATGATGCACTTGTGATCAGGAGAGAGGGGAGAGAGAGAGGGGAGAAAGGAAGGGGAGAGCAAGGAATAGTAGATGCGAGGGGAGGGAGAGAGGGACAGATAATATGGGTGGGAGGTGGGTGGGGTGGGAAAGAGGGGAGGAAAGAATGGGTGCGAGGGGAGAGAAAGAGGGAGGAATGGGAGGGCAAAGTGAGGGGTGACAGAAAGAGGAGAGGAGGGATAAAGGTGACAGGAATGATGGAGGGACTAAAGGAAAGGAGGGATGAAGTAGGGAAGGAAAGAGGGAGAGAAGGAGGGAAAAGTAATGATTAACCTTATGTACACAGAGAGAGAGAGAGAGAGAGAGAGAGAGAGAGAGAGAGAGAGAGAGAGAGAGAGAGAGAGAGAGAGAGAGAGAGAGAGAGAGAGAGAGAGAGAGAGAGAGAGAGAGAGAGAGAGAGAGAGAGAGAGAGAGAGAGAGAGAGAGAGAGAGAGAGAGAGAGAGAGACTATCAAATGAATTTCATCCGTCTCTTCTTTTATTTTTTCCCTATATACTTAATAAAAAAATGCTGATTAACTGTTGCACTATTCCTAAATCTCTCTCTCTCTCTCTCTCTCTCTCTCTCTCTCTCTCTCTCTCTCTCTCTCTCTCTCTCTCTCTCTCTCCTTCCTCCACGTCTGGCAGCTGACGGCCCGCATCTCACTGACTGACATTTACTACCGCGCTGACAAATGGCGCGCTTCAGTTACATCAAAACCTACACGATAATGCCTCACGCAGACTCTGGCGGCGGCAGAGACAAGGCTGGGTGGCGGCAGGGTGGAAGGACATGACAGAGGAAGGTGGCAGAGACGAGGGCAGTGTCGTAATGGCGGTGGTGGTAGTGACAGGGGCGGTATGATACTCTTTCCAGCTTACAATTTGAGTTCTCGACGCTGATTGGCTCTCTGACAGATGTAAACAAATCCAAGGGTTGTTATTGGCTGGGGGTAGACGTAAAGGTGTACTTAAAACTAAGTCCTTTTCTGTTTATGTGTGTAATTATTGTTGTATGTGTTACGAGGGAGGCGTTTAAGTAGAAAAGGCTAGGAATGTGAGGGCATGTGTATTCTCTCTCTCTCTCTCTCTCTCTCTCTCTCTCTCTCTCTCTCTCTCTCTCTCTCTCTCTCTCTCTCTCATATTTTATTTTTTTTCACTATAATTAATGAAATCTACGTGTATCTTCATTCTTGTGAACTTGTGTATATATTGCGAGTAATTTTTTTGTCTTTTTTTCCTTTTGATTTCTCATAAGTAACCTATAGCAGAAAACTCTCTCTCTCTCTCTCTCTCTCTCTCTCTCTCTCTCTCTCTCTCTCTCTCTCTCTCTCTCTCTCTCTCCAACCTTCATCTCCTAGCAAGCCGCGCCACAGCTGTCATTACGTGTACTTAGGAGGCCAAGGGCAGCGTGCATGTACGTAATTTGGTGCATACGATACAGTACTCACAGCTCATGTACGCCTCGCCTCATGTACGTACCTGCGAAAGAGAGAAAAAAACAAAACGTACATTAGTTCACAGACACGGACGTACAGACAGGTAAGGTACACATAAGGTACATACACATTCCCTTTTTTGGTGTGTGTGTGTGTGTGTGTGTGTGTGTGTGTGTGTGTGTTTGGGGGATCTTGTTTTCGATGTTCATCAAGAATTGGAGAAATTGCAGGGTTAGAGAGAGAGAGAGAGAGAGAGAGAGAGAGAGAGAGAGAGAGAGAGAGAGAGAGAGAGAGAGAGAGAGACTTTATATTCTTGTTAATAAAGGGTAAAGTCAACAGAAAGATAAAACAAATAAATATGCGAGTAAAGAGACAGAGGCAAACAAAGGAAGGAAAATAAGGAAGGCAATAAAACTGAAGAAAGGAAAAAGAGAAAAGGGAAAGAAGGAATGAAGGAAGGAAGGAAGGAAAGAAATAAGGAAGAAAGGAAGCAGAGTAAGTAAGATTAACAAGTGAAAAACAGAAGTAAAGAAGGAAAGAAATGAAGAATAATGAAAGAAAATAAGAAGGAAGGAAGGAAGGATTGAGAGAAGCAACAAGGAGAGGAGAAAGTAAATATTGTCTGGAGGCAAAGATGGAAGAAGGAAGGAGGGAGGAAGAGAGGGATAAGGACACAATACAAAACAACACAACACACACACACACACACACACACACACACACACACACAGGTAAGGTAGAATGTGTTAGTAGGTAGGTGGGTATGCGTGGAGGGAGTGGAGGAGTTATGGAGGGCCTCCGAGCCTGGCCTCACAACCCTTCATTACTCCATCCACACAAAAACTGGCCACCTCTTGCTGCTACTCCTTCCCTCCCTCCCTCCCTCAGTAGTGGAGGAAGGGTGGGAGGGAGAGGGAGAGAAGCATGGAGAGGCTTCACATCATAATTACACACACACACACACACACACACACACACACACACACACACACACACACACACACACACACACACATATTCAGTCTCCATTTCATATGACAACTATTTTTTTTGCCATGAATAATTTGTCCAGTGTCAGTGAGTCTTAAAAAAAAAAAGACATGAAAACTGAAAAAAAAAAATGTTTTGTTATGCAGAGGAAGTTGGTTTAAGAGGCTGTGGGAGGAAGAAGAGGCGAGGAGGAAGAAGAGGCGCAGGAGGGTGAAGAAGAGGAACAAGAGGAAGAGGAGAGAATGTTAAGGAGAAGGAAGACAGTCTGGAAACAAGTTCACTGGCTTATGATAAAGAAGTGAGGATTGGTGGTTGTAAAATACTAGTTTTGGTGGTGGTGGAGGTGGTGGTGTACCGGGAGTGGTGGTCGCGGTGGTGGTTGTAGTGGTGATGATGATAGTGGTGGTGGCAATGTTTTAGCATCAAATAAGATAGCAATAGCTGCAACAATAATGGTGGTAATGGCGCCATAAGTAACAATTTTTCTAGTAGTAGTAGTAGTAGTAGTAGTAGTAGTAGTAGTAGTAGCAGTGGTGGTGGTGGTGGTGGTGGTGATAGTATATTTGTAGGTAGCAGTAAAATAATTCTCTCTCTCTCTCTCTCTCTCTCTCTCTCTCTCTCTCTCTCTCTCTCTCTCTCTCTCTCTCTCTCTGAACCTATCCTTAAAAGGTTAAAAATACTGACAACCTCTAATACCATTGTTCTCTTCCCTCCTACTCCACCTCCTCTCCACATCCTCCTCCTAAATCTTCCTCCTCCTCCTCCTCCTCCTCTTCCTCCTCTTCCTCCTCCTCCTCCTACCTCTTCTTCCTTCTCTTCCTCTCGCATAAAAAGTTATTACGTGTGTTGTTTCACTTCAATTTTCTCCCTTTCTTTCTTTCTCCACCTGTCTACGCAGTGTCCGTCCACCTGTCTTTATCTCTTAACCCTTTTTTCCTTTTTTCCTGTATCAATAATTTCCAGACACTCAATGGACACCCCGCCAGTCTCTCTCTCTCTCTCTCTCTCTCTCTCTCTCTCTCTCTCTCTCTCTCTCTCTCTCTCTCTCTCTCTCTCTCTCTGCGTCCCTTACTGTAATGCATGTAAGATGAGGCGTTGAAACCATTAATTTTGATTTTAAAACGTATTTTTCTCCCTTCACTATTACTTCACACTCACTCCATTAATACCTCTCTTCCTCCCCCATTCCCTCCCTACCGTTACCCCAGTATTCCTCCACCTTCTTCCCTCCATCCCTCTACAAGCCATTTCCTCCAGCACACAGTTCCCCTCCTCTCTCCTCTCCCTCTCTAAGTGACTATGAAAGATTGTCTACTGTGACTACTCAGTTAAAAATATGTGCACACTCTGAAACTATTAATCTACTACTACTACTACTGCTACTGCTGTTGTTGCTGCTGCTACTACTACTACCACTACTACTACTATTACTACTACTACTACTACTGCTACTACTACTACTAATACTACTGTTTTTATCAGCAGGAACCACAAACTACTGCAGCTGTCTTTACTACTATTACTACTACTACTACTATACTTTCACTACATCTTGCCACGGCTGCTGCTACAAGAACATGAACAACAACAACAACAACAACAATAACAACAACAACAAAAACAACAACAACTACTACTACTACTACTACTACTACTACTACTACTACTACTACTACTACTACTACTACTGCAACTACCACTATTACGGAAAAGCCAGAACGATGATAAACGCCCAAACACTGACTGTCCGCCATTACACTAAACAACAACTGATCATTCTCTTCACTAACTGCCAATTCCCTCTCTCTCTCTCTCTCTCTCTCTCTCTCTCTCTCTCTCTCTCTAGTGTTTGCCTACTATTACTCTATTTAAATGGCACTGATCTCTCCCCCCTCTCTCTCTCTCTCTCTCTCTCTCTCTCTCTCTCTCTCTCTCTCTCTCTCTCTCTCTCTCTCTCTCTCATTCCATTTCCACTTAACGCCTCCTTTTCCTGCGAGTTAATTATCTGCTTACCTTATTCCCTCCCTTTATTTCCTTCCCTTTCCCCTTCCCTTCCCTCCATCCCTCCCTCCCTTCCGTCCCACCCTTCCCTCCCTTCATCTCGTTGCTGTAATGAGAACAAGACCGACTCAATCAAACGGGAGAGGGAGGGAGAGGGAGAGGAGAGTAAGAGAGGAGGGAGAGGAGGGGGAGAAATGGAGGAACGACAATTCTAAATACCTGAAACCAAACTGCAGAACACATGACTAACTCTGGAAAGGGAGAGGAGGAGGAGGAGGAGGAGGAGGAGGAGGAGGAGGAGGAGGAGGAGGAGGAGGAGGAGGAGGAGGAGAGGGAGAATGGGAGAGCTGACCTTATGGAAAAGTACGGGATAAGAGGGAGCTTCTTTGTAAAGGGTGTGAGTTGGATGAGGGAGAGGGAAGAGATGGAAGGGTAAAAGGAAGGGAAGGAGGATGGGGAGGGGAGTGAAAGGGTGATGGGGCAGAGAAATGTACTCGTTGAAAGCAGAGGAATGGTGTGATAAAATGGAACAATAAGCCAATTAAGTGAGAGAGAGAGAGAGAGAGAGAGAGAGAGAGAGAGAGAGAGAGAGAGAGAGAGAGAGAGAGAGAGAGAGAGAGAGAGAGAGAGAGAGAGAGAGAGAGAATTATTATTATTATTATTATTACTATTATTATTATTATTATTATTATTATTATTATCATCATCATCATCACCATTATCACTCACGGTTTTCAGTTATAAAGATTCGAACTTAAAAAGGATGAAGGGGCCTATTAGAGAGGTTGTGTGGCCTACTCCTGAATATTCATGGAGGAGGAGGAGGAGGCGAATGAAGAGCAGGAGGAGGAGGAGGAGGAGGAGGAGGAGGAGGAGAAAATGGGAGGGAGAGAGAAAAGAGGAAATTAAGAGATTCGTCTTCACTGTCCTCCTCCTTCATCTCCTTCTCCTCCACCTCCTCCTCCCCCTTCCCCTACTCCTCCTCGCCCTCCATTTTCCCCCTCCTCCTCCTATTTTATTTCATCGTCATACCTTTTAAATTCGTCCTTGGTCGAGAATGAGAAACCTCTATTTTTCCTTCTTTCTTTCTTTCCTCCTCCTCCTCCTCCTTTGATAATATGCTGTCTTTCTTATTTTACATTGAATAGTGCGGTAAACCAAAAACAACCTCTTGGGGAACACCAGGTATGTTTCTGTTTGTTCTTCCTTTGCGTTTCTCCTCTTTTCTTATTATTTCTTAAACAGCTACGCAAGACTAATATATCTGTAGCTGTTTGATTATCGTTAGTTTTCCTTTTTGTTCCTCCTCCTCCTCCTCCTAATCTCTCATCTCTCATCTTCATTAACCAAGGCAGAACGCACGAATCAATACCTCACTTTACGATACATTTACACGCACGCACCCTCACAATGATGGCAGGCAGTAAACGGAGGACACAAAGACAGCGGCGCGGCGGGACCTAGGAAGTGACAGCCAGGACACAGCGCTGAGTGGTGGTGTGCTAATTAATACTGCAGAAGGCGCTACAGGGGAAGTTATGTGCAGCAGTGAGAGAAGAAATAGTAGTGTGTTATTGTTGTTGTTGTTGTTGTTGTTGTTGTTGGTGGTGGTGGTGGTAGTGGTGGTGGTGATTCTGGTGGTGGTGGATGTATTTCGTTATAATTTTTATTATTGTTATTGTTATTATTAGTTCTCATTATTATTATTATTATTATTATTATTATTATTATTATTATTATTATTGTTAATTATCATCTATTATTATTATTATTATTATTATTATTATTATTATTATTATTATCATTATCATCATTATTATCGTTGTTGTTGTTGTTGTTGTTGTTGTTGTTGATGATGTTGCTGATGATATTATTTCTACAACTACTGCTATTACCACCACCACCACTACTACTACTACTACTACTACTACGACCAGTACTACAACAGCCACAACAAGAACAATCATCATCATTATTATCATCATCATCATCATCATCGTCACACTTTCCTCATCTCAGTATTTTTCTACCGGTCCTCCTTACTCTCCGTCTTCGTCTCCTTCAGGGAAAAGATAACAATAAAATGCAGCAAAGCAAGGCATGTGTGACGGGACTGTTTGCTCAAGCGGCTGCCGTGGCCTCCGTGCCCTTCCCTCCTTCCGTCCCACCCTGTTGCGCTACTTTTTATTGACACACCCTGTTAACACGTGTCTCTCGGCTACCTAGATTTTTACAACCCATTAAGCATTTTTTTTTAAGTGGTCTCAGGTATTTCTTTTCTTCTTTTTTTCTTTTTTTATCGTACGTTTTAAATTCCACTAGTCATTTTTCCTCAGTTTCTTTCGCTTCGTAAATTGTTGTATATATATATATATATATATATATATATATATATATATATATATATATATATATATATATATATATATATATATATATATATATATACATATATTTTTTTTCTTTATCTAATACTTTTGAAATTCTAATCTTTTTTATTTAGTTTTTCGTTTTATATATTTCTTCATCATCTTCTTCTTCTTCTTCTTCTTCTTCTTCTTCTTCTTCTTCTTCTTCTTCTTCTTTTTCTTCTTCTTTTTGAGCAGGATTTCTTGTATTTCACTTTTATCTCATTTCTTTAAGTTCGTTACTTTCGCTTCTCAAACTGTTATGTATTTCTAAAGAGTGCTGGATGTATTTGATTTATTTATTATCTTGTACTTTTGCAAACTTGTTTCGTTTTCTTTCATATGTTTTCTACACGCATGTCATTTTTCCAGCAAACTCTAAAATTCTTTCTATACTTTATTTTCTTTTTATTCATCATCATCATCATCACCACCACCACCACCACCACCACCACCACCACCACCACCACCACCATTACCATCATCACCAGCTCTTATGACCTACCACAAAGGACAAAGACTGCCACCCCAGCCTTCCCACTCATCTTTGCACGAGTATGTCTATCTATTCAGTCCACTCTAGTAAAACTTTTCACCTCACCTCTCTCTTATTATAATACACACTTACTACTCCTTACTTACCCTTTACTGCTCCCTATTATAACCCAGTAAACATGTCTCTTAATACGTTGAAGACTGGACAGTTTCTTTATTTCATAATCGTCTATATTGTAGAGACTTATTCTTGTACTACTGTCTCTTAAATAGTTAAGTAGGCTGGAAAACACAAAATTAACCTCGTATTCGCTTCTTTCTCTGTGTGTCCATGCACGCAATAACTCTTACAATGCTCTGAAAGTAACAAAGAACGAGTATGCCACAGGAAAGTATATGGACAGTTACGATGCAATATATATAATTATCCAATATAACCCACTAATTTACACGCAATTCACACACATTTCGCACACTACCTTACTACTCTCTATTACAACCCTTTGCACCCTACTATATACCTCCAATAATACTCAAAATTACGGACACTTACACATACCATCCTCTGCAATATTTTCTCTCCAATACTGTCCTTACTCTAACTTTTTTTGGGGGAATGGCAAATTAGAGGGCGCTCCCCAACATTTTCGTGCCATTAGCTGGTCTCTATCACACATGAAAGATAATTAAAACCACTTACACACTGAGCACACACCTTGCCTGCACACTGCCCCACTGTTCTGTCCTTACCTGTTCTCTTTTACGCATAAAAATAATGAAAACCACTTATTCTCAGTTCACATACTTTGCTTGCACATTAACTCACTGCTCTGCCCTAATCTCGAATACATAGATAAATAAATAACCCTCTTACTGCAATGGTCGTCTTTTCTTAACATTGAAGTCACTGTAAGAAATTGTTTGGATGGATATAAAGAAAAAATAAATAAATAAATTGGTTAACTTAATCTTTGCCAAGCTACACAAGTACGTATTGGAAAAACTGTAGTGCGAAAAATAAGTCCTTTAAAAACAATGGATGATTTTGTGAAGGATTGACTAGTTGTGAAAGAATTAAAACCATTTATTCTTTATCTTCACATCTTGCTTCCGCACTACACGACCGCAATGCTCAACTAAGCACCGTATCTGTCACGACACCAGCACAGCGTTTCACCTTCTCAGACACACGCCAGTCACACCCTGTTAGCACTCACTACACCTGAGCACATCTCCTCTTACACACTGTCACAGGCTCTCACCCCGTCACGCCCCTCCCGTCACACCTTCACACACTCCTTAACTACCGGTGTCCCATAACAGTTTGTGTGTCGAACTCCCCTCCTCCTCCTCCTCTTACTCTTGTTCCACTTCCACCTCCTCCTCCACCACCCTCACAAGCTGCTGTTACACTCCGCTACGCCCTGGTGCCCTGTTACACACACACACACACACACACACACACACATGCCGTCACGCCCCCCGCCATATTTTTATTGATTACTTTGAATGCGTGACGTGTGTGTGTGTGTGTGTGTGTGTGTGTGTGTGTGTGTGTGTGTGTGTGTGTGTGTGTGTGTGTGTAAAAGAGAAAGAGAGAGAGAGAGAGAGAGAGAGAGAGAGAGAGAGAGAGAGAGAGAGAGAGAGAGAGAGAGAGAGAGAGAGAGAGAGAGAGAGAGAGAGAGAGAGAGAGAGAGAGAGAGAGAGAGAGAGCTGAATTACATCAGAGAAGGAAACTGGAAAAAAGAAATAAGAAAAAAAGTGAAAAGATGAAAAGAAAAAATATATATATAATTTCATGCAAATATTACATTAAAGGAAGATGGAGAAAGATAAAGGTGAAGACAAAGAAGAGGAAGAAGACCAGGAGGATGAGAATCAGGAGGAGAAGGAAGATGAAATGAAGAAGGGAGAGACAAAAGGAAAGAAGAATGATAGGAATGTGGAGAAAGAAAAAAGAAGGAAGAGGAAGGACGTGAGATGATAAGAGAGAAGAAGCAAGGGAGGGAAGGGAGAGAAGGGAGGGAAGGAGGGAAGGGAGGGAAAGGAGGGATGATACTGGCAGAATTAGTCATAACATTACCATAAGAATGGCTCTCATTCCCTTCCCTTCCCTTCCCTTCCCTCCTTCCCTCCATTCCATCTCTCCCTCCCTTCCTATCTCCCTTCTCAAAAAATCTTTCTTTCCCCCTTGAAAAAATGTTGAAGAAATCATTCAGCTTCTCGTTATAAAATCATTGTTAAAAAATATGGATGGTTTGTGACGATTGGAATGACAGTGTTGATGAGAGCAAGAGGAGGAGGAGGAGGAGGAGGAGGAGGAGCGAAGAAGGGGAGTTGGACATATAACCACAATGAGGAAGAGGAAGAAAATGAAATCTTTTACTTTAATTTTGCAGTTTTGTCATAATTTTCGCATTCCACAATCACCCCTTCTCCCCCCACCTCTCTCTCTCTCTCTCTCTCTCTCTCTCTCTCTCTCTCTCTCTCTCTCTCTCTCTCTCTCTCTCTCTCTCAACACCTGCGTTACAAAGGTAAGCACATTAGTTACACCTTCCTTCCCTTCCCCCCATTACCCCAACCCGCCATCCTTCCATCCTTTATTTCGAGATGTGAGGGATCCGCCAGCCAGGGAAGAGAGAAGGACGGGGGGATGAAAAGGGAAGGGAGAGGAGGATGAGAGATGAGGGAGGAGTGAGGGAGAGGGAGGGAAAAGGAGGAAGAGGCTGAATCATGCAAGTTGATCCATACTAATGACTATTCCTCTCCCTCACTCTCCCCCACTCTCCCTCCTCTCCTTTCTTACTTCTCTCCCTCCCTTTCTTTATTCTCAGAAGCTCATGTCTTGATCCGTGTCAGGAGCAGGGGAGAGGGGCTACAAAGAGAGAGAGAGAGAGAGAGAGAGAGAGAGAGAGAGAGAGAGAGAGAGAGAGAGAGAGAGAGAGAGAGAGAGAGAGAGAGAGAGAATAGGAGAAATGTTGAATAAAAGGGGAAGATGAAGAAATTTGTGGAAGAAACAGAGAAAAAGAAAAAGAAAATATGGAATCGAAATTTGAATAGAATAGACACACACACACACACACACACACACACACATACACGTATCGAAGAATCATGCTTACTAACGATATTACGGTATGTGTGTATGTGTGTGTGTGTGTGTGTGTGTGTGTGTGTGTGTGTGTGTGTGTGTGTGTGTGTGTGTGTGTGTGTGTGTGTGTGTGTGTGTGTGTCCGTGCTTCTTACGTTTCCTTTTATCTTTTTATCTTTCAGTGCTTTTCTTTTTTCTTAACCTCTCCTTCGAGCC
>NC_087165.1:16731011-16736011 GCF_035594125.1 Scylla paramamosain | reverse complement strand
ACAGCCACCCAGCGCAGTGTGCACACAAACATCCAACACTCACTCAACACTCTTCGAAACACACAGAAACACGTTCCGAGCCCGTTAGTACGATTGGATCCGCCGAATCACGTACCTTGAAACGAGTTGTTCTCTCATAAGGACAATAATTTTTCAAGGGTCACAGAGATGATTTTGCACCGTTCCCATGTGTGAGTTTCACGTTGATTATGAAGATTTGCTAAACTATCACTAGAATCATGCAAACTCTCTCGAAAACTATACAACTTCAACTGCAACGTGCTGAATGCAAGAGATAAGACGACGAAATGTTAAGAAATATGATGCTTAAGAAAAGATAAAAAACATGAGTGGAGAAAATAGAAAATCTGACACAGTAATATGTATTTATTGTTTGGTAGTTTCTTTTTAATATTACGTGTCAAAGTCATTGAATAAGGACACAAAGAAAGATAAAAAAAATAGCCCTCAATTTTCCATTCTAACAAATAAAAAGAAGTAGAAAGTGTTTTAAAAAAGGTGACCTATTCACTTTGGAAAATGCACTGAAAAACGTTTAAATTTGTAGCGCAGGTTAGAAAATATCAAGTTTTATTCAATTCTCTAGCTTGAATCTCTTGAAGGTTTCCTTTTTATTTTCATCTACTATATCGTCAAACAAATTCCTTGTATTTTCGATGCATTATTACAGGTCACTGCATCTTTGCCTTCTGCGAATACAACACTGAAAAGTTTATCCGTCTCTCCTTCACGTGGAGACAGTGAGAAAAAAAATATATCTAAGTGAGCGAGAGAGAGAGAGAGAGAGAGAGAGAGAGAGAGAGAGAGAGAGAGAGAGAGAGAGAGAGAGAGAGAGAGAGAGAGAGAGAGAGAGAGAGCCAAACAGACATAGAAAAACAGAGACAAACAGACGTACAGACAGAGAGTGAGGCTAGGAACAGGACAGGATCGGAGGAGGTGAAAGGCTTATACCAGTCGTCCTTTTCCCTCACAAACCGACTGAGTGACCAGACACGTGCCTTCACCTCCACTCTCCTTCTTACATCCCTCCCTCCCTGCCCTCCCTTCCCGCCATATCTTTCATCTGACCTCCCTTCCTCCCTCCGTCATTCCCATCCTTTCTACAGCTTTGGAGGAATGGAAATGGGGTTAAGAGAGAGAGAGAGAGAGAGAGAGAGAGAGAGAGAGAGAGAGAGAGAGAGAGAGAGAGAGAGAGAGAGAGAGAGAGAGAGAGAGAGGGCACCGGTAGAAGCAGATCACTCGGCCATTTGGTCCCGTACACGGCGGCATGGGGCTATATGTATGCAGTCACCACCCCCCAGCATCTTAAACCCTGCCTGGCCATCACAGCGGAGGCCTGGTGCGGGGAGGCGTCGGTTCACTTCATCTCGCAATGCCCTCATGGCCACGCACCGCACGAGTGTACACGAGAGCTTGCTGCATTCATTCACTGAGGACAGGAACTATATATGTACGTACGTGCGCCACAGACTGCAAAGGACAGCACACAGTAGCAGACTCTTGGATCCTTTTTTAGGCTGTTTGATGACAGTACCGTGCCTTGGTTGCTCTTCTCTACGTACTCTCCGCTACTCTATTCTTCTCCACTCTATTCCAGTCAAATTAACTTCTCTTTTTTTTTTACTATTATTGAATTATTTAGTCACTTCTCAGGTATATAACTACAGGTCATTATAAAAAGACAACAGATACTTGAATATTATGCAAGTTAGTCTGTGATGAAATAACGATAATTTGTTTATATACTCACAAGGACCTCTAGCCAAATTCCATTATTATACAATGCTAACTGACATTAAAAGTAATCCTATCCTATCTAGCTACGCGTAAATAAGGAAGGACAGCACAGTGGAAGGTGTCTTACTATCACCCATTCTCTCCTCCACAAGAAACTGGCCATAAAAGAAGCGACAGTAGTGAAATAAATACTGCATGGGATTTTATAAAGTAGTGAGAAGGAAGGTGTTCTGTTGCTACTTAAGATCTTATGGGAGGGTGTAAGTATTAAGTGATGTGAGTGTTGTAAAGTGTGTAGTGTTGGTGTTGGCTCCAGAGAGAGAGAGAGAGAGAGAGAGAGAGAGAGAGAGAGAGAGAGAGAGAGAGAGAGAGAGAGAGAGAGAGAGGCTGCGTCATAAACTCATTAAACCGCCGCCAGATGCCATTTACATCGCCTAATCCCTCGGGTCCGGTTCGGTTTCGGGTCCGGATAAATAGTGGACGATGCACCTGGGGGCATAACGGGAGGGAGGGAGGGAGAGGGAGAGAGGCAGAAATGACGGTAGGAGAGAGAGAGAGAGAGAGAGAGAGAGAGAGAGAGAGAGAGAGAGAGAGAGAGAGAGAGAGAGAGAGAGAGAGAGAGTAACAGTCCCTCCCTAATCCCTAATCTGCTCGTGTTGTAAATCAAGTTCGAGTTGTTTTTCTCTTCGGGATTTGTCGACCTCGCTAGTTTGCTGGCTCGCTCGCTCGTCTGCGCGCCTGAACCTAACCCACGCCCGCCCGCCAAACTCAAGCCCACGCATGCCACAGTTCAGCCACGCCCCCTCCCGTCCTCCCCCGCCTGCTTATGATCTGCTTCCGATACACACACACACACACACACACACACACTGAACATGGCCTGGAATTAATCCATCCTCACAAACCCACTAACACGAGAGAGAGAGAGAGAGAGAGAGAGAGAGAGAGAGAGAGAGAGAGAGAGAGAGAGAGAGAGAGAGAGAGAGAGAGAGAGAGAGAGAGAGAGAGAGAGAGAGAGAGAGAGAGAGAGAGAGAGAGAGAGTAAAACAAGGGGCAAGAAAGACAACAGTTCAGAAGGGACAAAAATAAAAGTTAAAAAATAAGCAATAAATCAAGTAAAGAAGAACAAGAACAAGAACAAGAACAAGAAAAAGAAGAAGAAGAAGAAGAAGAAGAAGAAGAAGAAGAAGAAGATGAAGAAGCAGAAAGGAAGCAGGGGGAGGTGGAGGAAGAGGAAGAAGAGGAGGGAAGGAAGGAGCCTGGTGGGTGGGTGGGAGGAAAGTGGAGGGGGGCAAGGAGGGAAAAAAAGGGGGGAGGGAGAAGGTAGGAAAGGTAACCACATGAACCACAAACAGACTTAACCACGTGACCATAATAACCAAGACACGAAAACCCTCTCCGGAAACTGTGTGTGTTTGTGTGTGTGTGTGTGTGTGTGGTTGCGGGTGGGGCTAGTGTATACATTCTCTCTCTCTCTCTCTCTCTCTCTCTCTCTCTCTCTCTCTCTCTCTCTCTCTCTCTCTTACATTTTAAGATCAATACATTATTTAAATTTCTTCACTGTAATTACCATCTGCAAATTTTGAGATCCAGTAAACATTTAATCAAACGTACAATAAATAAGGTTTCAAATTCAACACTATTTACAACATCAGCAGCAGCAACAACACTTACAACACTAACTGCACTCTTCAATTAATCATGCACTATTGAAACTTTCTAACTACATGATGTATATCCCAAACACTGTGACATCAAAAAAAGCATCAAACTCCTTAATCAAACGAATAAGTAGTAAACAAAAATTAATAAACAAAAAATAATAATAATAAACTCATACTGTACCTACAACATCACAACATCCACCTTCAAAAGAATCCGATCCCCCTTCAGAATCACACCAAGAGGGTTTTCAAGTACACTACATTAGCATCCAATTCCTTCACAACAAACACTACCATGACTTGCACGCCTCGACCACTCTTGCCGCCACACGCCCATTTCTTTCCACGCGACGCCTTATCGACCTGAATCCCGTTCCTATCACATCTAATCCCTTAAATGTTAGTTCTAATCTCCTTAACGCCACGGCTAATCCCCTCCCATTAGCGGGGTAATATACGAGGAGGGTAGGGGAGTGAAAATTGCTTACGAAAATATTCACACCTGTCTTGTGCCTTGTGCCTTTTAAATCACTGGCGGAGAGAGAGAGAGAGAGAGAGAGAGAGAGAGAGAGAGAGAGAGAGAGAGAGAGAGAGAGAGAGAGAGAGAGAGAGAGAGAGAGAGAGGGTTAGAGAAAGAAGTGTATGGAGGAAGACGGGTAGGGTAAGGGAGAGAAGGAGGGGAAGGTTAGATGATAAGGCAAAGGGGAGGAGGAGAAGGGAGTTTAAAAGGGGGATTACCTGTCAGGCGAAATACATGACGAGGTGTAAGGGGCGACAGGTTAATTAGCACACCTGAGTGGTCGAGGGGAAGTGGGGGAGGGGAGGGGAGATGGGAGGGAAGGGGAGGGTAGGGGAGTTAGGCAAGGGCGGAGATGCGAACAAAGGGAGAGGAAGGGAGGGGTGAGAGGGACTGTTAATGGCTCCCTATAATGTATTACGCACATACCTCTGCCGTTTCAACACACGCACACACACACACACACACACACACACACACACACACACACACGTTCCAGGAGCCTGCATAGAAAGTTGTTAGTATTCCCGCAACGTTGATAGGCAAGCAAGTTTGGGTTGCCCTCCGCTAGCCAGGGGCGCAGAGCTGCCAGTGACTTCATACATCAGAGGCGCCGATTTCAGCCTCCATCATGCACTCCCGCACGTCAGAGAGAGAGAGAGAGAGAGAGAGAGAGAGAGAGAGAGAGAGAGAGAGAGAGAGAGAGAGAGAGAGAGAGAGAGAGAGACAGTAAACCATTCCCACGCCAATATCATTCCAATCCAATCATTTACTTATAATAGCTTATACATTTCTTCCTTTCCATTGAACAAAAGCAAAGCAAGCGAACGCCATAACAAGCATAAATAGAAAGATGAACAACTGCAAGACTCCAGCTGTGTGTGTGTGGGATTTCAAACGAGAGTCATCCTGTCGATATGGCGAAGCAGACAGGCCAAGGGAGTGAGAGATATGACTGCCCAACGCCACCAGGCATCCTAGGCAGCGAGAGAGTCCCGCTAGATGGGCATTATTGTAGGTACGAGGCAGGCTGATAACAATGATTGGTGAGATGCCCAGTG
>NC_087165.1:16726011-16728511 GCF_035594125.1 Scylla paramamosain | reverse complement strand
AAGAAGTAACAAAGAGAGAAAGAGACAGAGGAAAAAATGTAAGAGCAAGTAAGAAAAATGTGATGAATGAAGCGTTGAAAGGAAGATGCCGCCTGTAGTTTATGGCGAAGGAAAAATGCAAAGAAGAAAAGAGAGAAAATAGATTGGAGGAAGGAGAGGGAAGAAGGAGGAGAAGAGGAGGAGGAATAGGAGGAGGAAGAGGAGGAGGAGGAGGAGATGAAGGTGGAAAGACTGATAAGGAGTAAAGAGCAGAAGAAGAAAAAGAAGAAGAAGAAGAAGAAGGAAAATGGAAGAAAAGAAGAAAAGGAAGAAAAGGAAAATAAGTAATGGTAAAATAATGAAATAATGATGAAATGAAGAACAAGAGAATGAGAAAAAAAATGAAGAATCGTATTCCTGGTGCATTTGATGATGATGAGGATGAAGATGAGGATGAAGATAAGAATGATGAGGATGAGGAGGAGGCGGAGGAGGAGGAGGAGGAGGAGGAGGAGGAGGAGGAAGAGGAGGAGAAGGAAGAGGTGGCAACACTCACGCATTACATGATTAACATTTTTACATTTTTCTCGAAGACTCGTTTTTGGGGAGAAGGAAGAAAAATGGACGAGGTGAAAACTGAATCAGGAAAGATAGAATTACGGGGGGAGAGAGAGAGAGAGAGAGAGAGAGAGAGAGAGAGAGAGAGAGAGAGAGAGAGAGAGAGAGAGAGAGAGAGAGAGAGAGAGAGAGAGAGAGACGAAAATTATGTAAGAAAATCATGGTTAGAACGATACGAGTGTTGATGGTAATATTATTGCTACTACTACTACTGCTACTACTACAACTACTACTATTACTACTGCTACTACTACTACTACTACCATCATACCCTATACTACCACCACAACCCATACCACTACTACTGCTAATAATCATCAAGTAGAAATAATAAAGAAGAGGAGAACAATAACATACGAAAAGAAATAATTAAAAAGAGAACAATAACATAGAAAGAAGCAGAAAACAATAGAAAAACAAAACAAAATAAAACTAATAATAACGAGGTAAACAATAACGAATAAGGAAGAAGGGGGAAGGAATAAGGGGGGACGGGGAAGGGACAGCTGAAGGAGCCATAATGAGGCACGGAAGGAAGACGAGAACATAGGAACACCTACCAGTGCACGGGCTGAACAGGTAAAACCCGACACCTGTTGCCCAATGTCGAGGTTACCTGGTGAGGGGCGTATGTGTGATGAGTGGTGGTGGTGGTGATAGGAGGAGGAGAAGGAGGAGTGAGAAGATTAAGACGATGAAGAAGAAGAAGAAGAAGAAGAAGAAGAAGAAGAAGAAGAAGAAGAAGAAGAAGAAGAAGAAGAAGAAGGAGTTAAAAACCGAAGGGAAAAAAGAGTTATCTCAAACAATGAAAAAGAAAAAAACAGAAGAGGAACAACAAAACAAACGAACACCACCACCACTACCATCACCACCACCACCACCACTACCACCACAGCCACCACCACCACCATCACCGCCGCCGCCGCCGCCGCCAAGCAGGACAAGAGGGAGGAGGAGCCAGCCAAGCATCACTTATCACAAGCCAATTCCTTATAAGGCGAGTTCTCTGGGACAAATTTCCATTACGAATTCACTTTTTTCCCCAAATTCCCAGGAGAGAGAGAGAGAGAGAGAGAGAGAGAGAGAGAGAGAGAGAGAGAGAGAGAGAGAGAGAGAGAGAGAGAGAGAGAGAGAGAGAGAGTTTTGGCAGTCACGCATCACTACAATCTATGCACCACCACCACCACCACCACCATCACCACAAGCATTAGACTGGAACTACCACAACTATCATCACCATTACTATCTCGTCTGTTGTCACTTCGGTGTGTTGGTGGTAGTGGTGGCGGTGGTAGTGAAAAATAGAGGTGAAAAGAAGAAAAAGAAGATGGAGAAGAAGAAGAAGAAGAAGAAGAAGAAGAAGAAGAAGAAGAAGAAGAAGAAGAAGAAGAAGAAGAGGAAGAAGAAGAAGAAGAAGAAGAAGAAGAAGAAGAAGAAGAAGAAGAAGAAGAAGAAGAAGAACAACAACAACAACAACAACAACAACAACAACAACAACAACAACAACAACAACAAGAAGTAGAAGAAAAATAAGAAAAAGAAATTTCAGTATTCATGGTACTACTAGTGGTAGTAGTAGAAGTAGCAGTAGTAATAGTAGTAGTCGTTGTTGTTGCTGTTGTTGTTGTTGTTGTTGTTGTTGTTGTTGTGGTGATGGTGGTGGTGGTGGTGGCGGTAGTAGTAGTAGTAGTAGTAGTAGTAGTAGTAGTAGTAGTAGTAGTAGTAGTAGTAGTTGTTGTTGTTGTTGTTGTTGTGCTAGTAGTAGTAGTAGTAGTAGTAGTCCGAGTAAAAATACAGGTTTAGCACGACTGTTTTTCGCTAAGTTGCATTCTTTATCGCTCCTTTTCATCCACCGTATACTTATAATAGGATGTCTCACCAATGACCATATCTTATTTCACAG
>NC_087165.1:16713511-16716011 GCF_035594125.1 Scylla paramamosain | reverse complement strand
TCCTCACAAAACCCAGTGGAGAATAATAAACAGCATTAATTCTAATTAATAAGAGCACTTGATAAATAAACCTTTAACATTTACGAATTACAATATTTGCTCAACAACACGAGTGATAAAAAAAAACCCTCAGAATTCATTACGAAATTATAAAACGCCAATCATGTATATAAAAAACCCACTAACCACAACATATAGATAGACAGACACGCGAACCTTAAACTAACTACAGTAGCGAATAAATCAACGCAGTACAATATTCCTCTTAACAAACCAAACGATGTAAAAAAAAAAATCACAAAATCATTGCAAAATCACAAACCAGCAATCATATATAGAAAAAAAAAAAAAAAAAAACAAAGCCACAACAGTAAACCAACACATAAAGCTTGGAACTAATAGAGAGGGACGAAGTGAGCCATGAACGAGAAAGAAGAGGGAGCGAAGGAGCGAGGCAGCGTGGGAGAAGAGGAACCAGGACAGGAGAGCGAGGAGGGCGAAGGGAAGGGGAGGAGTACACAATGCAAGTTCGGCAACATAAGGTAATTGAAAGGTACGTTTGGGTGGACTGCTTCTCCCAGGTAAGGCATGATAAACCGGTATGAAAGCAAAGCAATGAAGGGTAGAAGAGAGCGAGAGAGAGAGAGAGAGAGAGAGAGAGAGAGAGAGAGAGAGAGAGAGAGAGAGAGAGAGAGAGAGAGAGAGAGAGAGAGAGAGAGAGAGAGAGAGAGAGAGAGAGAGAGAGAGAGATACAGACATATAGAAAGACAGACGGAAAGGGAAAAATAGACAGATGACAGACACAGAGACGAAGATTAAGTGACACAAACACACACACACACACACACACATCGAGAGACAGACGGAGACAAAGACAAAGAATTAGACACACACACACACACACACACACACACACACACACACACAGACAAAGACTAACTGATACAAACAAGGAGACAACATCAAGAGATAGATACAGATAAAGACGCGCAATTACACACACAGACTGACAGATAAACAATTAGTAGTGAGACAGACAGACAAAAAAAAAAAAAAATAAGTTAGACGAAAAAAGTAAAAAGGAAAAGAAGCGCCAAAGGAGAAAGAAAAGAAAAAGACACATATGAAATACATGAGTGAAGGAGGTAAAAAAAAATGTTAAGGTAAATATAAGAAGAGGAAAACACCAAAATAATATAATAACACTAATAACTTTGAATAACGTACAAGAATAACCCCAGGAACTAATAAACAAAATGCAAAGGCGAAGTGAGAATTAAAACGATAACATATTACGACCATAAATATAACGAGAGAGAGAGAGAGAGAGAGAGAGAGAGAGAGAGAGAGAGAGAGAGAGAGAGAGAGAGAGAGAGAGAGAGAGAGAGAGAGAGAGAGAGAGGTTAATTTGGATACAAACTAAAACCACTCAAGCGAAGGCAGAAAACTCCTAAAAAAAAGTAAAAAAAAAAAAAAAAAAGCGATGGGAAGTTGTAAACACTATTATTCGACTCCTAATTTGCTTTGTAAGTTAAGCAAGAATATTGTGTGGTCTCTCTCTCTCTCTCTCTCTCTCTCTCTCTCTCTCTCTCTCTCTCTCTCTCTCTCTCTCTCTCTCTCTCTGTGTAAATCTTTCACACCCACATATACCCAACCCACACACCTCTACGTACACACACACACACACACACACACACACACACACACACACACACTAACATTGAGTTATCCAAGTACTACCTTTTATGATTCTCTCTCTCTCTCTCTCTCTCTCTCTCTCTCTCTCTCTCTCTCTCTCTCTCTCTCTCTCTCTCTCTCTCTCGTGTTGTCAATTATTGTCCGAACAGGAAATTGTGATGCATGCTAAACACCTGATGTTTACACGTTCAAGATGATGCATTTCCCGGCCGGAGGACAAAGGGCGCAAAGGAAGAGGGGAGTGAATGGGTAGGAGGAGGAGAGGGATAGGAGAGGCAACGTGGAAGAACGAAAAGTGATGTAGGAGACAAAGGAGGAGAGTTTAGGAGAAGACTGTGTCATCTCTCTTTATCCTTCACAATCACATTTCATTGTCTCCTCTCTCCTCCTTCTATTCCTCCTCTTCACTACAATCTCTCCTCCTTCTATTCCTCCTTTTCACTAACAATAATGTTCATCTGACTCTTATTTCTTCAACCTTTCTGAATAGAAACACTGATAAAACAGTTATTTTTTTTCGTGATTATAACTTAAGCTGCCATTACTGCTCCTACTACTACTACTACTACTACTACTACTACTACTACTACTACTACTACTACTGCTACTACTACGTTTCAACTTTGATATACAGAACAAATTGTAATTCACCAAAGATACTGTATGTTTTGCTATAACTCCCCCCAAAAAACATTACCGGATCGCCAACCTTTGGGACTTGACGCCGCCTACCGGAGATTTCATCAGAGCAGTAGAAAGTAATCTCTTCATTGCTGCCCATAAGACTACGGTTCCTATAGCT
>NC_087165.1:16698511-16708511 GCF_035594125.1 Scylla paramamosain | reverse complement strand
AGGCGTGAGGGAAGGAAGACTAGGAGGCGTGGGGAGTGGGTAGGGTGAGGAAGACGACAAGAATTCTTAAGTTGAGTGTGAATGAGTGTTAAACGGAATGTGAAAACAGATGTGAAGAAAGACGTGATGGGGGTGTTAAGGGGGACGAGAGGGGAGGATAAGGGAGGAGTGTGTGACCTGTGGTGTGGTGTGGCGGGGTGTGTAAGGTGAGGCAACAATGAGGTAATTCAGGGTCGGTTGGTTGGTTGGTGGATCAAGGGACAGCTTCCAGTCAGCCATGAGGAAAAATAATGATGAAGTGAATCGTTTCTCGCATTTTAGTGTTGCCACATCCGGCCAGGGATGACACGGCTATCACGACTTTGGTGGTATTACTGCTGCTGTTTCTCCTTGATAAGTACACACAGGAAAGAGAGATATTTTAAAATTTGAGTGGTGCACGTGATAAAACAGCTGAAGAAAAATATGGCAGTGCTTGATAATACTTAATAAACGGATATTTTTCAGTCAGATAACTTAAGTGAGGACGTCAAACACTTAGCGAGTGTCTTACCGTGCGTGTAGACAAGATATGTAGACGTGTATATTAGAAAGCCTTGCTGTGAAAACCTCTTAAATACTGAAAATTAGTTTACATGCAAGTTTGAGCGATTTTCTCATTATATTACTACTAACATCCTCCGAGTACACTATAAGCCCTCCCGGACAACTTATGGTTAATCAAAGAATCAGCACCCTTTAGGAATCCAACACTTCTAAAAATACTTTCGTTTCTCATTCAGAAGAGTTAGGTAGCACGTTCAACTTGCCACACATTAAACACAGATTCAAAACATACCCTGAAATGACATAAGAATCTTTGTTAGTTACTTTTCAAACATGAATGAGCATCGAGCTACAAAAAGACGAGCATCAGTAGTATACAAGACACACTGCACTGCACGGCAAACAGGTTGGCGCCAGTCAGACTTTAAACGTAAGGTACCAACATTCTTACACGAAACACAACTATAACAAAGTGCACAAGGAAGAAAACAAGGCAGGAAACATTATGAAAGTGCACTACTGGAAGACGTTGCCGGTGAGGAAGCAGCGGGTCAGGATAAGGTGAGGGAGGAAGTTAAAAGAGAGCAAAAAATATGATATAAAACTGAACACAGGGGAAAGAAAAGAAAAATACGAGTAATGCTACCAAAAAAATAACATTTGAGTCACGATAAAGAAACACAATGTCAGATATACAAGGGTGTGAGGTACAAGAAATTCGATGAAAATAAGAGAAACAAGAGTTTACAGAGAAATACAAAGGAGTGATGCGTAAGGAAGAGTAAGAGGAAGGCAAGAGGAACAAAGACTGATACCATGAGAGATGGAAGGATAAAGTGAAGAGAACACAAAAGAGAAGGAGGAAAGAAAGAGAAACAAAGACTACCACGGTGAAGGAAAGAAGGAAGGAAGGAAGAAAGAGGGGAAGGAAAGAAACGTGAAATGAGTGGGATACAGAGGTACAGGCACGATAAAGGAAAGAAGGAAGGAAGGGTGAAGTAAAGAGGACACAGAAGACCAAGAAAAAAAGAAGAAAAACAACATCCGACACAGCGAAGGAAGGCAGAGGTGAGGAGGACACAAGAGGGTGAAGGAGTGAAGAAGACGATAGCAAGGTGAGGGAGGACAGGCGGCAGGACACGCCAGGGTGAGGAGGGTGACCGCCACATCCGTTCGGCACGTGCTCCTAATAGCCGAGGGTCAAGGTTTTCCCTCCACTCCACACTCTTTCCCTCCACCCCTCCTTCTCTCCCTCCCACTTTCCCTCCTCTCCTCCATCCTCATTTTGTCTCAAGTAACTTTTGCCTTCGTTCCAATTTTCTGCGTATTTCTTTGTTACTTTTTTCGTCTTTCCCTGTCCCTCTTTCCTTCCTTCCTTCCTTTCTTCCTTCTTTCCTTTATTCCATGTTTTTCTGTCTTTCTTTCTCTTTTTGATTTTTTTTTTTTTTGCTTTTAATTTCCTCTCAGTACTTTCTCCAGGATCTCTCTCTCTCTCTCTCTCTCTCTCTCTCTCTCTCTCTCTCTCTCTCTCTCTCTCTCTCTCTCTCACACACACACACACTTTAACATGGAATTTATAACACAATTTGCATATAGTAAGAAGTTAATTGGCATGGTAAAAAAAAATACTTAAGCCTGCAAACCGTAACAGAAATTGAACCTTGTAAGGAGAAAGCAATATGTGAAATCAAACACACTTGTACACATGAAAAAAGTAAGAATCCAAAGTGCTCCTTAAGTGTCCAAATTTATAAGGAGAGGAATAACAAGGCGTGCAAAGGAAAAGAAAAAAAAAGTTATGGAAAGTTCTGATTATATATATATATATATATATATATATATATATATATATATATATATATATAGAGAGAGAGAGAGAGAGAGAGAGAGAGAGAGAGAGAGAGAGAGAGAGAGAGAGAGAGAGAGAGAGAGAGAGAGAGAGAGAGAGAGAGAGAGAGAGAGAGAGAGAGAGAGAGAGAGAGACTGAGACTGGAGAAAGTACTGAAGGAAAATTAAGAGGGGAAAACTAGGAAAATTATTGAATAATGGAGTAACAAAGAATGTGAAGAATGCGATAAAGAAAGAAAGGAAGGAAAGAAGAAAAGGTAAATATAGAAATCAAAAAAGGCAAATGAGATGGGCAGAAAAGTGGGAATAAAGAAAAGAAGATGGAAGGAGAAAAGAAAAAAGAAGGAAGAAGACAGAGTAAGAGAGGGGAATAAATTAAAAGAGGCAAATGAGGTGGGCAGGAAAGAGGGAGAGAAGACAAAAAGAAGATGGAAGGAGGGGGGAGTGTGGGGAAGGAGACAAATAGGGAACACACGTGTGGTGGGGGGTAGGGGGGATGGTCACACGTGCTCAGGTGAACCAGCACGAGGCCAGGTGACCCGCGCAGGTGAATTCTACTTGATATCACGTACGTATGTAGTGCATTTGTACGTGTGTGTGTGTGTGTGTGTGTGTGTGTGTGTGTGTGTGTGTGTGTGTGTGTGTGTGTGTGTGTGTGTGTGTGTGTGTGTGTGTCTCTCTCTCTCTCTGATCACGTAAGGGTAATTAAGACACACTTCCCCTTCCGTCTCCTTCTCATATCATTTCCCGCACTATATCCTCCCTTCCTTTTTCCTTCCTTCTCCTCCTCCTCCTCCCCCTTTTCCTCATCCTCTCACTCCTCCCGCTTCCCTTTCCTCTCGTATCACGCACGAACCATAAAAAGAAGCGTCACCTTTTAGCCCCCAATCACCACCGCTCTTCATTCTCCCGTCTCATCTTTCCCCCTCCTCCGTCCTCCCTCATTCCCCTCCTATCACTCTCTTCCTTCCTCCCCCCATCACTTCCTTCCCTCCCCTCAGCTGTGATTCCCCCTCCATTTCGTCCTTTTCTTTTTCGTCCTCGTCCTCTTTCTCCTTCTGCTCCTGTGCCTTCTACACTAGCCTGTCTTTTTATCAAATAGAAATATTTTCAAAACAACCATGCTAAGATGTAGAGTTTTTGTTGTTGTTTAGTTATAATTTTTAGTCTTGTATCTCCTCCTCCTCCTCCTCCTCCTCCTCCTCCTCCTCCTCCTCCTCCTCCTCTTCCTCCTCATCTTCCTTCAGTTCTTTCCACTCTCTATCAGTTATGAAAACGTAAATTAAACGTAAATTAAGTAATATTCTTATAGAATAAATAATGAGTAAAGTTACTTGAGACGAGAGAGAGAGAGCGAGAGAGAGAGAGAGAGAGAGAGAGAGAGAGAGAGAGAGAGAGAGAGAGAGAGAGAGAGAGAGAGAGAGAGAGAGAGAGAGAGAGAATGGTTGGGTGAATATGAGTCAGGTAATGGCAACTAATCGTTTTAATTAATAGGTGGGAAAAACATATTCAACATTATATCAAGAAGAATCACATAGGATCCAATTCTTCTTTGGGTATGATGAACTCTGAGCACACACACACACACACACACACACACACACACACACAACACACACACTCACACACACACACACACACACACACACACACACACACACACACACACACACATTATCCCAATTATCTCTCACTTCACCCTCAATGCAGCTCGAAACTACAACAACAACATTTCAAGTCTTCATAAAGCAGAGTTGGGGCGACAATGCTAAAGAATAGAAAGAAAAATCGATAAAAAAGAATCCTTCATAATTCACGTATAGGAAAAAAAAAAAAGAGGCGCCAAAACAGGTTCACTAAATTCAATTGCCGCCCTGGCCTGGCTCACACAATGGTTCATAACTCACTGCAAGCCTCAAACACGTGCTTCGTAAATATGGCGAAATTGTAGCTATTCGGGGGAGCCCCAAGAATTCGCACACCTAGGAAGTTTTTTCTTCTTTTTTCTTTTTTCTTTTTTTTTTTTTTTACTTAGTTATTCAAGTCGATCTCTGTTGCTATTTGTTGTTTTCTTTCGTTTTATTTTATTTATTTTTTTCTCTCTACAAACTGTTGACGATGAGTTAATGTTGTTCTTTATTGTTTGCTGTCATTGCTACTATGACTGTTCATACTACTACTACTACTACTACTACTACTACTACTACTACTACTACTACTATTACTACTACTACTACTACTACTATTACTACTACAGCTACTCCTCCTTCTCCTCCTACTACTACTACTACTACAGCTACTCCTCCTACTACTAAGACTTATACAACAACAACAACAACAACAACAACAACAACAACAACAACAACAACAACAACAACAACAACAACAACAACAACAACTACTACTACTACTACTACTATTACTACTACTACTACTACTACTACTACTACGCTACTACCACTACTTCCATCATCTCCAACTTTTTCAGTATTACATCTACTATAATTGCGTCGCTACTGTTCATACGAGTAACACTGTCACTCCGTCATGTTCACGCTCACGCTGTTCAATATCAGTGGCTGCGTCGTTGTCATGAGCACATTACGGCCCACTTTATCATCCTTGCTCCTCACTAACACAAAGATTGCGCGCGAAACTTCATTACGTCAAAAATAGCCCATGAAATGACATCCCGGAACGCAGCAGTTCACGCCGGAACACATGATAACTGCAGCAATCACGCCGACAGCTTCCTCGCGCGATGCCTGACACCACACAACATGACACGGGAAGAGGATAATAAAGCTCCATGAACTGTCGAGGCATTCCATTGTACGTACGGTATAAATTCAAGCAATCTAGACAACGTTAAGAAATTCCTCTTATATCACCCCCCTCCAAAAAAGAAAAAAAAAGAAAAGCTTAAAAATTCCCACCTATCATAGATAAGTCACTTAGCGCAGCGCTATGACGACCCGCTGGTATCGTATTGACGCGCAACAACCTACCATTCCAACACGTTCGGCAGCAGGAAGGTAAGAAGCCAACAAGTCATTACAAGAGTTAACTAAGCTTGGAAACATGGGAACGTGACATGAGAGGGCAGGTGCTCGGTAACCTATACTGGTGGGGATCCTTGCTACTGAACTGAGAGAGAAAGAGAGGGAGAGAAAGAAGAGGAATAAAAGGAGATACAACGGAACACAAATGAAGAACAAATATTACTATATTCGTTGACTCATGCAAGTGATACGTTACCCGATTTAATATAAAGAAAGTGACGAAAGATGATGAAAAGAGAAGAAGAAGAAGAAGAAGAAGAAGAAGAAGAAGAAGAAGAAGAAGAAGAAGAAGAAGAAGAAGAAGACGAAAAAGAAAAAGAAGACGACAAACAGAGAGAGAGAGAGAGAGAGAGAGAGAGAGAGAGAGAGAGAGAGAGAGAGAGAGAGAGAGAGAGATCACTGTACGTAAAACCTTATGAAAACTTTATTGATACTCATGTCATCGTTACTCATCTTTCCTTTACATTCAAAATATAACCAATAATCCTACTCGACCTAACATGCTCTTGTCCCTTCACCACACACTCCGAGAGAAGAACAGGTAAGAACAACAGGTAAGAGCAACAGGTAAGAGCAACAGGTAAGAACAACAGAGAAGAACAACAGGTAAAACAAACAGGTAAGAACAACAGGCAAGAGAAACAGGTAATAACGAGCAACACGTAAGATAAACAGAATAAAAAAAAGGAAAGAACAGCAAGTAAGAACAACAGGTAAGATAAACAGGTAACTAAAACACAGGTCACCACTTGAGGGTAATCAGTCTTCTTCTATCATAACTTTTACCTCTAAGGAAGATACAAGTTACCACATCAAAAGAATTAATGCCTCTCGGTGCATTATTTCTCTGAGCATCAAGAAAATGTATCTTTATCTAAAAATATGCATTGCTTCAGTCAGTTGTGGTCTCTCTACTCCACTCTCTCTCTCTCTCTCTCTCTCTCTCTCTCTCTCTCTCTCTCTCTCTCTCTCTCTCTCTCTCTCTCTCTCTCTCCCTTGTCATTCTTCTTGTTATTGTTCTTGTTTCCGTTCCTTTTCTTATATTTTTTTTTTAATTTCAACATCCCTGCAACTTTTTTAAAATTCAAATTAAGTAGTATGCAGGATTTCTTTATATTCTAAAATAAAAAAAGATGGAGATATATATATATACTAATCAAAGCAATGTATATAAATAACACAAGAGGTCTTATGCGTATTATTAGAAAAAAATAAATAAAAGGAATATATATTGTAAGGAAGAAGGTGGGGAGGCTACTGACGGCGGGCAGCGGCGGGATGACGGATGCACAGGTAGAGTGGGGGAGACTGGCCAGGTAATGACCAGGTAGGTGAGGGAGAGTATTACCTGGCTCTCTCTCTCTCTCTCTCTCTCTCTCTCTCTCTCTCTCTCTCTCTCTCTCTCTCTCTCTCTCTCTCGCAATACTCGTTTAAAAAAAGTTGATTCTCCCTCGTGATTTTCTTTGTGTCTTCTTCCTTCCCTGTCTGTCTCTCTCCCTCTCCCTCCTTGCCACATCCTTCCTCACCTCGCCCGCCTCAGACTTCCTCTCGTGCGTACGTTACCGGAGAGAGAGAGAGAGAGAGAGAGAGAGAGAGAGAGAGAGAGAGAGAGAGAGAGAGAGAGAGAGAGAGAGAGAGAGAGAGAGAGAGAGAGAGTATATGATAAACGGGTAATGATAACGTAAGGGATATTAATTGATGGGTGAATGAAGAAAATAAGTGATGACCGGACGAGAAGGAGGAGGAGGAGGAGGAGGAGGAGGAGGAGGAGGAGGAGAAGGAGGAGGAGGAGGAGGAGGAGGAGGAGGAGGAGGGGGAGGAGGGTTCAAGTATGGAAGAAAGATATAAGGCAAAAAGTACCTAACATTTAAAGGGACACACCCACTTTCCTCTCTCTCTCTCTCTCTCTCTCTCTCTCTCTCTCTCTCTCTCTCTCTCTCTCTCTCTCTCTCTCTCCTTCTCCATCTTCTCCTCCTCCTTTTTCTTCCCTCCACCAGGACAGGGCTGGTCATTGCCTAGAGGCTTTCCTTCCCTCCTTCCTCCCTCCTTCCTTCGGTACCTCTTAGACCACCCTCATCCTTCCTTCCCCCACATCCTGCCTCCTGGGTTTAAAATTCTCTCTCTCTCTCTCTCTCTCTCTCTCTCTCTCTCTCTCTCTCTCTCTCTCTCTCTCTCTCTCTCTCTCTCTCTCTGTGGAAGAGGCTTGGAGGTATGGAGGTGAGTGATGCAAAGGAGGAGAATGGGAAGAAGAAGCAGGTGGAGGAATTGAAGAAGAAAAAGAGGATGAGGGATGGAGGTTAGTGGCTGGGATGAACCATGAGTGAGTGAGGGAGAAATGGGGAGACGGTGAGGGATGAGTGAGCTGTGAAAGGAAGCGAGGGTTGTAGGAGAGAGTTAGGGGAGAGAAACGAAGAAGCGAGGATGGGATGAACTGAAGGATAAAGGAGATAAAAGACAGATGAGAAATGAGTGAAAGGAGACGTGAGGAAAAGTTAAGGGAATGAGTGAGAGGAGAGGTGAGTGAGAGAGATGAGAGAGGGAGGAGTAATTGAGAGGGGGATTGACGGATTAGTGATGAAGTATGAGTGAATAAAAGAAAGGAGACAGAAGGAGGGAGGAGTGTGAGGAAAGAATGAGGAAGAAGCGATGGACAGAACTGAAGGATAAGGGAGAGATGAAATATGAGTGAATGAAAAGTGAAGGAAGAGGAAAGGAGGAAGAGATATGAAGAAGAGATTATGAGTGAATGAAAGGTGATGGAGGGAGGAAGAGAAGAGGAGATATGAGGAAGAGATGAGGAAGAAATGAGGGAGAAAACTGAAGGTAAAGCTAGGAATGAAATATAAGTTAATGAAAGATGGATGAAGAAAGGAAAACGAAGTGTGAGGAAGAGATAAGAGGGAGGTATGAGGAAGAGATGAGTGAGTGAGTGAGTGAGGAGGGAGTGATGAGTGGGCCACCGTACTGTGTTGTGTTAATGGTTTCGTTTGTAAACACCACCGCTAATATGGTGAACACTTTGGCGGCCTCTTTCTCTCCCTCCCTCCCTGTCTTCCCTCCATTCCCTCCACCTTATCTCTCCATCCCTCTCTCTCCTGTCCGCCCTCATATATCCCTCTCTCTCTTTATCCCTCCGTTCCTCTGCCTCTTCTTATGGAGCGACTATAACAAGATCATGAACCAATGTGCCGGCCATAATGGAGGAAAGGGTGCGAGAGAGGGGAGGGAAGGATGAAGGAAGGTACGTACGGAAGAAAGATGTGGAAGATCTGAAATAGCATGAAGGTAGACAAAACATAAGGGAAGGATGGAGGAAGGGATGTAAAAAGAAAGATGAGAAACATTTAAAGAACTTAGATGAAACTAACATGAAAAGAAAAAAAATAAAGAAATATAATTTTGCTCATAGTATAGCAAAATTAACCGTTTTATTTCTTTTGATGAGCATATTTTGTATTTCTTAAGTCTTTTATAAAGCTTATAAAATTTGAATGCATTACAAATATCAACGAGAGAGAGAGAGAGAGAGAGAGAGAGAGAGAGAGAGAGAGAGAGAGAGAGAGAGAGAGAGAGAGAGAGAGAGAGAGAGAGAGATAAAAAATGAAGATGGATTTAGAAATGGAAGTTGAAAGGATGATTGAGAGGGAAGGGAGAAAAGCAGGGGGAGGGAAAGGAGGGAAAGGAGGGGGAGGCGAGGGGGAAGGGAAGGAGAGGGAAGGTAAAGAGGAAACGTAACAGACCATGAAAGGAGGAAAGGTATTAACTGACTCCCCTTCTCTCTCTTTCTTCCTCTCCCTCTCCTCCTCCCTCCCTCTTCTAGATGATGTCATTGATATGAGACGACTTCTTTCTAGTGTTAAGAGACCGCGCAATCTCTCTCTCTCTCTCTCTCTCTCTCTCTCTCTCTCTCTCTCTCTCTCTCTCTCTCTCTCTCTCTCTCTCTCTCTCTCTCTGCTGCAAAAACCGAGAATTATCCGTATGATAAAGAAAACACGTAGGGATTTTTTTTTTCGTTCTTATTCGTCGATTCATTCTTCCGCTTCTTTAAGAAATTGTTCGCCTGGATCCTGTGCTCCTCTGTCTTGCTTTGTTTGGACAAGTGGACAGGTTTCTTCGGTCAGTGAGTTCCTAGCGTGGCAGTGAAGCCTTCCTCGATCTAATCTGACAGTATGACACTTGTTACTTCAATGGAGTGGCCCGGCACGATTTTACTGGAGAAGAATATGACTGGAAGCGCTAAGATATTTGAATTGCTCCATCACTTCTCTTGTTGTCGGTGGTGTCTTTTGAAATTATGTTCTCAGCTTGCACCAGCCAATTTTATTATGCTTGACGAGGAGCCAGAGCAAAAGAATTAAGTAAGAGTTTAACGTAACATAACTATAGACACTAAAAGATTTGAATGGTTCCATCACTTGTTGAGCTGTCAGTGGTGTCTTTTTGCAGTCGCCCTCCAGAGTAAGCGAATAAGTTTTCTTTCTTCCTTACCAAATTAACCATAAGAAAAGCCATATTAGTAAAAAAGGTAAGGCATTCTTCTCAAC
>NC_087165.1:16673511-16693511 GCF_035594125.1 Scylla paramamosain | reverse complement strand
ATAATCATGTCAGAGAGAGAGAGAGAGAGAGAGAGAGAGAGAGAGAGAGAGAGAGAGAGAGAGAGAGAGAGAGAGAGAGAGAGAGAGAGAGAGAGAGAGAGAGAGAGAGAGAACGAGTGAATGAATCATAATTTTACGAAAACAAAGGGATAATACAAAAAAGTGAAAATATTAATAAACAGCACAGCAATAAGAACGATAATAATAATAATAATAATAATAATAATAATAATAATAATAATAATAATAATAATAATAATAATAATAACAGCACACAGGCCCCCCTTACAGATCCCCTTGCCTGATAACCTTACCTTCTTATACCTGACGCTTGATACCTTGATAACCCCAATGATAAATGAAACCTGCGGCTGTGGGGAAGAAGCGCCACGGAGGAGGAGGATGACAGAGGGGAGGAGAAAGGACGAGTGAAAGAAGAAAGAGACAAGGCGTTGGCAAAGCAAGTACAGTAGAAGTATTAGTAGTAGTACTAGTAGTAGTAGTAGTAGTAGTAGTAGTAGTAGTAGTAGTAGTAGTAGTAGTAGTAGTAGTAGTAGTAGTAGCAGTAGCACTAATAGTACACTCCACTTATTCTTCTCCCTCTCTTCTTTTTTCTTCTCTCTCTCCATTCATATGACGATTTTGGGAAGAGGAAGAATACTATGGAGCAGAACAGAAAGGACGGGAAGGGAAGGAAAAATAGGCAAAAAAGAGAAAATGAAATAGTTTTACCCTCTTATCCTTTTCTTTTTTCCTCTTCACCTTTCCCTTAAGAAAAAAGAAGATAAATGAAAGCAGCAGACGCACACTTCCTTTCCTCTTCTTTTCGCTTCTCTCATAAAAAAAAAGGAGAAGAGAAAGAGAAGTTGATACACACTCTTCTTTCCTCGACCTCTCTTCCTTTCTCACCTTCCTCTTCTCTTCCGTCACATCTTCTATTCCTTTCCATCACACACACCTAACTAACTCAAATGTCAATCTACACACAAACTTTTATCACCATTTCATTACTCTGACATCCTCACGGGTTCCACTATATTGATCGCTACACCATTACGAACACCATTATATTAAATAATACCAAAGTCTGTCTTCTCAAGTGTAGGCGAATAATGAGAGAGGGTAAAGAAGCGGCTTATATATCAGGTCATTAGCCACTCTATTAGGTAGCCAAGCGACCTCATTGTTGTAGAGCTTATAAAGTGATTAATCGCTCTGCTAGGTCGTGTAATTTAATTAGGACAAGGGGTGAAAAGAGTCAGATAAAGTATGCATGAAAACACAGGTATGTTACGAGTACGATCCGGTGCAGGTGGGAGGGACGGCTAAACATCTCTGTGGCTTTTGAAATTGGCCGTGGTGAGAGAGCAAAGCATTTCAGAATGCAGGCCTAAATCAGGCTTCTATCACACCACTGCTAACCAGTCTAACACAAAACACTTCACATGCTAGCGTGCTACCCTTAGTAATGAATAGTTCACAAAACACCACTTCCTTATCTCGCATTCATCATCAACGCCAACCTCCACGATGCCACTCAAGGACAAAGACCTCCCAGCATTCTCCACTCATCTCCATCGGTTGGTAGTCTATTTCAGGCCACACCAGTAAGACTTCCTATCTCTCCATCTAGTTCCCGGTCTAGATGGGGAGATGAGATAAGAAGCCTTGCTGGGACGGCCTGGGGAGACCCCTATCGCAACCTAAAGGCTGCGTGACGTGGGTAGGAGATGTTATGGACCCACTTGCCTCCCTATTGTCTCTATCGCCACCTTTACTATCGCGGCGAGTGAAACAAAAGTGTTAATGTCACAGGTAAGGCGAAGGTCGCCTGGGTGTTACAAGTACTGAGCAATTCCTCATGTGCTACAGAGGTGCTAATGTACTAGAGGGGATAATTATATATGGGATCATCAATCACTTCCGACCATAGGGTGTGGCTATAATTGCTAGTGAGGTGCTGCTAAGGGTTTTGCCGCAAGTGTCCGCGATAATATAGTGGGGCTACTTGGAATGCATGTGTTGTAGGGTGTTTGTAAATTATGATTGCAACGAGGAAAGGGTAAAGTAAGAGGATTACATCAAGCAAGGGCGGAATACAAGGACAGGAATGAATGGAAATTCGTTTACCATCGCCATTCCATTGGAACAGATATAAAGCAGATAGATAGATAGTTAGATAGAAAGACAGTTAGATAGATAGACAGACAGATAGATAGATGGAGAGACAGGCAGACAGGTAGATTATATATATATATATATATATATATATATATATATATATATATATATATATATATATATATATATATATATATATATATATATATATATATATATATATATAGATAGATAGATAGATAGATAGATAGATAGATAGATAGATAGATAGATAGATAGATAGATAGGTAGATAGATAGATAGATAGGTAGATAAACAGATAGATTAATTAGATAAATAGACATATACACAGACAGAAAGCTAGATAAAATAAACAGACGTGACTAAACATATTGTATAGATATTTGCACTGCCTCAACATTAAGAAAGAACAAAGAAAGTGAGGAGGAGTTCCATGATAGCGGCCACATCTTGCAGTTGCCCAGAGGCGAGGAGAGGTGTGCCCAATGTTATAAATCGCACATGTGACTTATTAGCGGTGCATGCAAATTGATGTTACCTGAGAGAATATTAAGACACGATGAGAGGGAGGAAGGAGAGACGGAGGGAGTGAGAGGGAGGGTAGAAGTAATAGAGGGAGAAGGAAGGAAGGAAGAGGAATGGAGGGAAGGAGAAAGGGAAGCGGCAGGTAGGTCTCTAATTAAGTGAAGAAAAGAAGGTCTGATTTTCTCTCCCTCTCTCCCTCATTTGTCCCTCCGTGGCGTGAGTGATGGAGACGCTTCCCTCCCCGTCTCATCCCCCCTCTCTCTCTCTTTCTCCCTACCTCCTTCCTCACTGCACTAGCACCACCAGTTATTCTCCTACACACCACAAAAACACCACTACCGTCACAACCACAATAACATAATCGCTGTCAAAATTACCACCGCTGTCACTACTGCACATCCACATCTGGCTCGCTCCTCCTCCTCCACTCCTCCACTCCTCCACTCGTCTTCCACCACCCCATTACACTAACTACCACACCACTCACTCCAGCTCTGCACTGCTCATCATTATTACCGAACATTAACATCAATTCTCTGGTACAATAATCGTCATCGTTAATAAGACGGAGCTATTTGTCTTGTGTGGGACGGTAACTCACTCTGTTCTAATTCACATTATGCTGACCACAAATGCCACAAGGAAGCCACAGATACTAAAACGCTTGACAGGGAAATATATATAGCAAGGAATCTTACGTCTTGACAACTAGAATCATCCTTACAACGTCATTCACCCTTCACATTTAAAGCCTAAGCCTATATAATACTTTGGCAAGGAGATATGTATACCAAGGAACCTGACTTTTTTTTTATCACTATAGTCATCACTTTAGTCATCACATCATGCATTTCCTACATAAAAGCCGCATGCCTTTATATCACTCTGACGGGGGTTAATAAGCAAAGGGCCTTTATTTTTTTTAACACTGACAGTAATCTCCATAACTTCACGTATGAAAATCACTTCCATCACAATGAAATTTACTTCTACTATAATGCGTACTACTGACTACTTTATAACATTCTGATATGGATTATAAAAAAAGAACACGACAATATTCCTTTCATTATCACCTACAGCAACTATTTCCATTACTGTCACAACGAGTTACTAACCACTACTGTAACACTCTACCATGAAATTATTTAACAGTCGCATATTTCAACCATCACAGTTATTCTTACAGCGATAACTTCTTCGTAACAACCTATACCATCACAATAAAACACTCTACTGACCGCTCTTTAACAGTTTAACGTAGAATTATATAAAACTAGAAAGCATTTACATTTTACCACAACAATCATCACTACAACAATAACTCCCATTACAACTAAAACCGCCACTACAATAAAACATTCTACTGAACACTCAATGCCATTTAAACTCGAAATGGTATAAGGAAATTTGAAAATCCATACTTTTAACTACAACAGTCACCCCTACAACAATACCTCCCATTACAATCAAATCACATCTACCACTACAATAAAACATCCCACTGACCACTCAGTACTACTTCAACATGAAATTATACGCAAAAAACTCACCACCCTCATCCCCTACAGCTACAATCCCACTACAGTCACATCTGCCACTTCTGTAACTAGAACGACTGACTGACCACGCTGAGTACTTCCTCACTCCCCACCCCATTAACAGCCTCGGCCACACACCCCTTCGATAACCGCCCCATACATCACACCGCGTCTCCTCAGGTCACAAATTCATGAGACCAATATATCAGACACGGACCAACCTCATTATAAGTCACCCCCCTTACTAAACACTCCCTTCTCCCTTCCTCTCCTACCCAGCCCTCTCCTCTCTCATCACTATCCCCGCCGCCTCTCCCTTCACGCCTCCTCCTGCTCATTTCTCTCTCTCTCTCTCTCTCTCTCTCTCTCTCTCTCTCTCTCTCTCTCTCTCTCTCTCTCTCTCTCTCTCTGCTGGTATTCGTCTCGATCCTCTTCCTCCTCCTCCTCCTCCTTCCCTTCGTCACTGTCGTCTTTCCATCCTCTTTTCATCAGCCTCGCCTCATTATCAGATAAATTATTAAAGATGATGATATACGCTATACTACTGCTACTTCTACTGTTGCTGCTGCTGCTGCTGCTGCTGCTACTGCTGCTGCTACTACTACTACTACTACTACTACTACTACTACTACTACTACTACTACTATTGCAATTAATAATAACAATAATAACACCACCAACTCCTCCTCCCCCCACCTCTCTCTCTCTCTCTCTCTCTCTCTCTCTCTCTCTCTCTCTCTCTCTCTCTCTCTCTCTCTCGCTGCATTTCTCCTCTCTTTATCCTTCCATCTATAGAACACATATTTTCCTGCGTTTCTTACCAACTAGAAGAGAGGAGGAGGAGGAGGAGGAGGAGGAGGAGGAGGAGGAGGAGGAGGAGGAGGAGGAGAAAAAGGTAAGTGTTGTGAGGTGATGCTCAGCAGGGGGCGCGTGCCTCCAACAGGGATGGAGGAAAAGATGAGGAAGGAGGAAGGGCACGAGGGAGGTAAGGAGGGAAGGGGGAGGGAGGAGGAGGAGGAGGAAAAACAACAATAGGAAGATCTCTTAAGTGAATGACTCTATCTTATTAACCTGCTTACCTCCCTTTTCTCTCTCTCTCTCTCTCTCTCTCTCTCTCTCTCTCTCTCTCTCTCTCTCTCTCTCTCTCTCTCTCTCTCTCTCTCTCTCAAGTTGCCTATCAGTGTATTTATCTGTTTCTCTCCTACTTTATCTCCAGTCATCTCCCTCTTCCCTTAGGCTTACCTCCTACCCTCCCTCAACTTCCCTCTTACCTCCCAAACATACTGACCTCCTCCTCTTCCTCCTCCTCCACTCAGCAGGTCTTAATGAATATGTATCATCATCCCTTCTCTCTCTCTCTCTCTGTCTTCCTCTCTCCCTCCTCCTTTCTTTTCATCTCTTCCTCCCTGCCTCCTCCTCCTCTCTCTCTCTCTGGCCACCTGGTAACAAGGTATGTGCGTACAAGGTCGCGTGGGGAGAAGAAAAGTGAGAACGATGTAATACTAATAGCAGCGACGATAAAAATAATGGTGATAAGAGCAAGTGTAAGAATAAGAATAAGGAGCAAAGGGGTAGGAGGTGGTGGTGGTGGTGGTGTTGGTGGTGGTGGAAGAAGAAGAAGATGAAGAAGAAGACGAAGAAGAAGAAGAAGAAGGAACAAAAAGATAAGAATATTACTGAAGATACAGTTAAATTCTCTCTCTCTCTCTCTCTCTCTCTCTCTCTCTCTCTCTCTCTCTCTCTCTCTCTCTCTCTCTCTCTCTCTCTCTCACAACACACACACACACACACACACACACACACACACACACACACCTCACCTTCCTTTTCCACCCTTATTCCTTTTACTTAACACAACACAAGGGTAACGAAGGAAGTAAGTAAGGAAGAGAGGTGATGAAGAGAATAGGGAGAGGGGGAGGGAGAGGGAAGGGATAGCAGGGGGAGTGACGTGGAAGGGTGGACAGGGAGGTGAAGGGGTGAAGGGAGTTAATTTATTGCTTACACTGCCGCTACACCTTGTCCAGAGGGCTGACGGGGAGGCGGGAGGGAGGTATAGGCTATGCTGGGGATGTTGCGACTGTAACTACTAGGGCTTATGCAGCAGCAGGTGGTGGTGGTGGTGGTATTGCTACTGCTAACTCTGGTACACAAAGGAATACAAAGAAAAGTTAAACAAATGAGGCCGTTTGTGATAAGCTGTAATAGTTAATTTAAAGCAAGAGTGGTAGAGAGTACTGTAGAAGGCTTCTTCCCCACCCTCCCCCTCCTCCTCCCCCTCCTCCTCCTTCTACTACTACTATTACTCTATTACTACTACGATAATGACTTTATACTATGAGAGAGAGAGAGAGAGAGAGAGAGAGAGAGAGAGAGAGAGAGAGAGAGAGAGAGAGAGAGAGAGAGAGAGAGAGAAACATACCTTGACTCACGGCGCGATGGGGAGGAAACAAAAAAGCATATAGCATTTCAGAACATTCGCCGCCTTTTGTCCCTTGAATCAACGACCACTGACACACAAAAGCCAAAGTTGAGGAAGAGAGGGACAAGGACGGAGGAATGGAAAGGGAAAGAAAGAGGAGAAGGGGGAGGAGAATAAAAGGGTATGGAAGAGAAAAAATAAACAAAAAGCGAAAACAACCAGATAGGAAAGGGAAATAGGAGAGAAAGGAAGAAAATGAAGAAGGAAAGGAGATGAGAAGAAAGGAGGAAGAGGGACGGAAAAATACGTACAGAAATGACGTATTGGAAAAACCACACCTTCACTTTTGTCATAGGCTGTTTTGAGACCGAAAATACACATTCCTACCACACTGTATCTCCTTAATTTTTCTCCTTCGCTCACTCACTCAATCGGCCACCTTCACTCTGCCTCCCGTCGCCCTCTCTTCCCACCCGTCCTTCCACAATGCAAACGCTCCCTTTTTCCCTCTCGGTCTCCAGTACACTGCCCTACACTGACACCCCACAATGCCCTACCACAAAAGTGTATAATAGCTTCTGTCCACGGCTCTCTGTTCCTTGTTCCCCCTACCCCACCCTCTCTCTCTCTCTCTCTCTCTCTCTCTCTCTCTCTCTCTCTCTCTCTCTCTCTCTCTCTCTCTCTCTCCATTTATTCCTTTTCCTCTTTCATTCGTCTAGTTTTCCTACTTTATCATTCTAATACGCTATCCTATTTCAATGTCTTTCCTTCCTCTTCTTTTTTCCTTTTTCTTTATTCTACGTTCTCTATATTCGCATCGCATTCTCGCTTGAGTCTTTTCTTTCCCTTTTTGTTTTTTCTTTTCTTTATTCTATTCCGTCTTATTCCCATTCCATTCTTGTTTTATTAGTATTTCCTTTCCCTTATTGTGTTTCTTTATTTTTATCTTCTAATTCCCATTCCATTCTCGTATTACCTCGACTCACTACTGACGAATATACAAATGCATAAACATACACATACACACACACACGCGCACACACACACACACAAATAACTGCATGGGGGAGGGAAATGTCAAAGATAAAAGGATTGCAAGGGAGGAGGAGAAGAAACAATAGGATGGAAGTATTTATTTTACATGCAATCCCTTTAAACGCTTCCCGAAACATGAAAAATGATATTCGTGTGTAAATTTAATCAGAAAATGAAAATATTTGGGAGGAATAAAGAGAAGGAAAAAGAAAACAAAAAAAGTTATGGTGGTAGAATATTATTATAAGTTGTTTTCTCTCATGCGAAGAAAAATATTGCTGCTATGATGATATTTTTTTCTTTCTTGTTTTCCTCGTGGCAGATTTTGGGACCAGAGAGAGAGAGAGAGAGAGAGAGAGAGAGAGAGAGAGAGAGAGAGAGAGAGAGAGAGAGAGAGAGAGAGAGAGAGATAATGAAGCCACTTGTCATTAGCTCGAGTGTGACTGATTCCTGCTATTGTTAAACATGGCCCCTGGTGACCCTTGTGTGTGTGTGTGTGTGTGTGTGTGTGTGTGTGTGTGTGTGTGTGTGTGTGCACAAATTTACTAGACTTCATGATTTTTCAATTTTGATCTCTCTCTCTCTCTCTCTCTCTCTCTCTCTCTCTCTCTCTCTCTCTCTCTCTCTCTCTCTCTCTCTCTGGTGCAACCTTATAAGCAGCAGGAGAAAGTGTGCTCATGTCCGTCTATACTCGCTTCGCCCTATAATTCATACACGAGAGAAAGTGACCTAGCCTATCGCACGCACACATACACACACATACGCACACACGGACACACGCAAACAAACGCACGCACATACAAGCACATAAAACGAGCACGGAGTTTATTAATGCATAATGCATTCACGATGTTGAGAATTAGGGTCACTACTACTATTACTACTACTACTACTACTACTACTACTACTACTACTACTACTACTACTGCTACAACAACAACAACAACAACAACAACAACTACTACTACTACTACTACCACTACTACTACTACTACTACTGCTGCTATTACTACTACTACTGCTACAACAACAACAACAACAACAACAACAACTACTACAACTACTACTATTACTACTACTACTACTACTACTACTACAACTACTACTACTATTACTACTACTACTACTACTGCTACTACTACTACTACTACTACTACTACCACCACCACCCTCATTACCATCAGCCAGTTAGGGAATGAATGAAAAATGAGCTAATTAGGTCTTTAGTCTCTCTCTCTCTCTCTCTCTCTCTCTCTCTCTCTCTCTCTCTCTCTCTCTCTCTCTCTCTCTCTCTCTCTCTCTCTCTCTCTCTCTCTCTCTCTCTCTCTCTGTGAGTGTGAGTGTGTGTGTGTGTGTGTGTGTGTGTGTGTGTGTGTGTGTGTGTGTAAAAACACATTAACGTTAGCTTTATATGGAATATTTTTCGAAATTTGATTAGAATATACTGGTGAATTATTACAAACTACACATGAATTCAGTATATATAATGAGTGCTGAACGAGAACAAACTGAAAAAACAATTATTCGTGGAAACGAATAAATTGAGTGAATAAATAGACGGGGTTGTGATTTCAAAAGAGTTATTTGTGTTATTAAGTTTAAGCCTGTTTTTAATTAATTAATTTATTTATTTATTTATTCATTTTGCGTACTGTACGGCTCAGAGTGATTTGATCCTTTATAAAGAAAGAAAGGCAATTCGATTTAGTATTAAGAATTTTATAACTAATACAAAACAGAATGGTATTCGATCTTACAATACATATGAAAAAAGTAGTTTAATTTTTCTTTATGTTAGGAAAACACAAACACATCAAAAACTGTTTATACAATGTTTGTACAATGCTTAACCTCCAGATACACACAAACTATATTCAAAGAGAAGCCACGCGAAGGCCTGATGGCTTCTTGCAGCTTCCCTTATTTCCTTATGTTCTAACTCGATGTAGAAAGTACGAGAGTCAACACCCTACATAAACTTAAGCCCCAAATCAACAACATGAAGGCAAGAATCCAAACCTCAAGCAATCAGGAAAGAAACACAATTTTAAACGCATGAAGGACTGAAGTTGCCTCGATTCCACGTAGTACAAAGATAATCCGTTCCAGAAAACAAATGGGATTCAACGCTACATATAATGAAGTTCGGTGCCACACACATAAGGATTTTTCAATGTCACGCACACACTGATGGTTGGCGAGGGTGTGGAGCGTCAGGCCTTAACAGGGGAGTGCAGGAGTGCGGACCAACCAAGTGATGTCATGCTGGGCTGATGGAGTGTCTCAAGGGCGGCATCCATCACTGTTTTTACACATATTATACTTTTTTTTTCATCCCAGAGAGAGAAAGAAAGAAATGGAGAAAGAGAGGGGGGTGAGTCAAATGGTGCGTTGAAATATGATAAGAAAATGAGCGAAATAGAGAAAGGAAAGGGAATGAAAAACAAGACGCAACGGAGGAGAGAGAGAGAGAGAGAGAGAGAGAGAGAGAGAGAGAGAGAGAGAGAGAGAGAGAGAGAGAGAGAGAGAGAGAGAGAGAGAGAGAGAGAGAGAGAGAGAGAGAGAGAGAGAGAGAGAGAGAGAGAGAGAGAGAGAGAGAGAGAGAGAGAGAAGCAAAGAAGTGTTAAACAAGTAAAAAAGAAAGGAAGAACAAATAAATGTATATACTTTTCTTGAGAGAGAGAGAGAGAGAGAGAGAGAGAGAGAGAGAGAGAGAGAGAGAGAGAGAGAGAGAGAGAGAGAGAGAGAGAGAATAATATATGCATAAGGTTCACAATCGCCACACGGGTAAGGAGGCGAAGAGACGCTAGCCCCAGACGTCTTTTGTTTGCTGAGTCAATGTTGTTCTTGCGCCGACGATGCGCTTTTGTTGCGGGGTTCAGGCGTCTATTCTTTTCATTACGTTTATATATTTACACCAGCTAGGGAGGCGACGCTCTTTTGTCTTCCTACTGTCCTATTTTTCTTGTTATATTTATCAGCTATACCGTCTGGTCCATATAAATATATATATCCCTATGTGTTTTGTCCATTTTTTTTTTACTTTTTTTTTCTTTTATATTTCATGCGTCCGTGTTTCTCCTTTATTTATTTTCCAGTGTCAATATACGAGTCTGAATTGCAAGGTTGTACTGTTATATGTTGAGGGTTCATTCGTCAAGATTTTTGGTGATTCGCGAGGAAAGGATAACATTGAGTGTGGGAAGAAATACTCGGGAGCCATTACTTGTTTTGATATTTCCTCATCGCTCATGCCCTATGTAACGGTGTTTTATTAAATGTGCTCTCTCTCTCTCTCTCTCTCTCTCTCTCTCTCTCTCTCTCTCTCTCTCTCTCTCTCTCTCTCTCTCTCTCTCTCTCTCTTTTCAGACACACAAACAAAACTGAAAATTTACGATATAAATATTACTGCCATAAAAAAATATTAGGCTTCTTTTTTATCGTTACAGTGTATCTACTGTATATCCCTTGTTAAAGCTATCATTTAAATTATTCTTTTCTTGTCATTATCAGCAATTGTGATGAAAGTGGTAAAAATAGTAGTAGCAGCAGCAACATTTTCTTTCATCATTAGGTCTCTCATGAACTTATGTATTACCATCAACATTATCAACGAAAGTAGTGATAGGAGCATTAGCAGTAGCGGTACTGTTGTTTTCATCACTCAAATCTCCGCAACCTTGTGTATATCAGCACCGCACGGCCACAGCACTGGGCTCCTACCGTACGACACGAGTAGAGGCAACACACACAACACACAGTACTAGTCCCCGCTCTTACCTACTCCCTGCCGTGCTTCCCTTGACACGCAACCACCACACAATGAGGCCCCCAGCTATTGACGAACAAGGAAGTGAGTGACTGAGTGACTCCAAACCCTCAGTGATCTGCCGAAGCTACACTCCACTGGCTGTCAGGGGAACCACCACTATAAAAGTCACTACTACGAGTCCCGCAAGAGATTTTGTTCCTCCTCCCCTCAGCGTGTTAGCCATTCTGCCTCCGTCCCCCGGCCATGCAGTATTCAGGCCAACGCTCCTCTGATTCCGGTATTAGTGTGAAACTATGTAAATGGTATTTGTTTTTAATTTGCAAGGAGTGAGTGCATGGCGAGTGAAGATGTGTGTGTGTGTAAAAGAGACGAGAGAGAGAGAGAGAGAGAGAGAGAGAGAGAGAGAGAGAGAGAGAGAGAGAGAGAGAGAGAGAGAGAGAGAGAGAGAGAGAGAGAGAGAGAGAGAGAGAGAGAGAGAGAGAGAGAGAGAGAGAGAGAGAGAGAGAGAGAGAGAGAGAGAGAGAGAGAGAGAGAGAGAGAGATTAATGAATTGTGGGTACGACATTCGACATACACGACAAGGAATAGAGAAAAGGAGCCAATGACATATGAGAGAGAGAGAGAGAGAGAGAGAGAGAGAGAGAGAGAGAGAGAGAGAGAGAGAGAGAGAGAGAGAGAGAGAGAGAGAGAGAGAGAGAGATGTACACCAATACATTAGGATGCAAGCTCAACGAGTGGTGTAAGTGGGAGTACATTGCACCGCGGGGCTGTGATGGGCTACAAGAGGAGGCGCGACGACTCCTGCATACACTGGAACATTATACACTTTGGTGATCGATTATTTCTTTTATTTTTGTTCCTTGCTGTACATTCCACCAGTGATCGAAACAAGAACTACATGACACATACAGCATTTACACTACTCCCTTCATTAATTTTAATCGCCATTATCTCTATTATTATTATTATTATTATTATTATTATTATTATTATTATTATTATTATTATTATTATTACTATTAATGTATAGAACTGAGTGAGGAATGATTGGTAATGAAAAAATATAGATAATTAGTCAGTTCAATATGGAAAATAAAGTAAAATTACAACCCTTTTGTGATGTGAAGTGTAATGAAGTATTGCCATTATCACTTTTTTTATTTCCTGTTCTTGTTAATTTTTTTCTCTCATTGGTGGTCTTCTCCCTCTTTTTCTTCTTCTTAGCATTATCATTACCTCCATTACTAACTAGTGCTATACACATTTTCTTCGAACATTCCACTAATCTCTCTCTCTCTCTCTCTCTCTCTCTCTCTCTCTCTCTCTCTCTCTCTCTCTCTCTCTCTCTCTCTCATTTCATCTGCACTTCAATATCCAAAGCTACTATTTCTCTTCCTCCTCCATCGTCGCTGCTGGCACCTTTCTTCCCTTTCCTCCCTTCCTCTCCTCCCGCTCCTCCTCACGCCACAACCACCCGCAACCCGCATCAGATTTGCACATTAAACAGTGGCCCGACCTTATCTCTCTCTCTCTCTCTCTCTCTCTCTCTCTCTCTCTCTCTCTCTCTCTCTCTCTCTCTCTCTCTCTCTCTCTCTCTGTATAAACACGAGTGAACATAAAATTCTGAACAATATACAAAAGTAATGTTTCGTATCTTTGTATGTGAAGAGAAAGGGAGAGAGAGAGAGAGAGAGAGAGAGAGAGAGAGAGAGAGAGAGAGAGAGAGAGAGAGAGAGAGAGAGAGAGAGAGAGAGAGAGAGAGAGAGAGGGAAAGCACGCAGTCTCTGTCACAATATATCACAAGCAACAAAGAAATTCTCACGAAATGCCTTCCCGTGGCCGCCATATTAAGCCTTTTGATCACCGCAGATACTGCTACAACGCGCCCACACGCACGCACGCACACACACACACACACACACACACACACACACACACACACACACACACAGTCCCGCTGAACATATACTCACATAAGAAACATTGACATACAAGTTAATTCACAAAACGACAACAGCGACAACGATGAAGACAAGAAAGGAAGAAGAAAAAGGATAATAATAATAATAATAATAATAATAATAATAATAATAATAATAATAATAATAATAATAATAATAATAATGATAATAATAATGATAATAATAATAATAATAGTAATAATAATAATAATAATAATGATAATAATAATAATAATAATAATAATAATAATAATAATAATAATAATAATAATAATATGAAGAAGAAGAAGAAGAAGATGAAGAAGAAGATACACAACAACAACAACAACAACAACAACAACACACACACACACACACACACACACACACACACACACACACACACGAATCAAGTGTCGGGAATGTCATGTTAAGTGTGTGTGCGTGTGCGTGTGTTTGCTTCTTGCTTCGCGTCAGGCAGGCTTCTCAGAATATATCCCACATTCACACACACACACACACACACACACACACACACACACACACACACACGATCGTACTACACCTCATTTGCATACTGTTATCGTCAAAGAATACAGTAACAAGATGGTGTCTAATGGATATATCTGAGAGAGAGAGAGAGAGAGAGAGAGAGAGAGAGAGAGAGAGAGAGAGAGAGAGAGAGAGAGAGAGAGAGAGAGAGAGAGAGAGAGAGAGAACGAGGAGAAAAGAATGAAAGAAGGAAAAAAAGGGACTTGATACATTGGAATGCAAGGTTGAAGCACAGTTTAGACAAAAAAAAAAATAATGGTGAAGATAGAAAAGAAAAGAGAATGTTTAGATACATTGGTGGATGGAAACAGCGAAAAGGAGACACGAACATGACGAAAGAAAAGTAGAAGAAAAGACTGGAATGCAGAAGTGAGAGAAAAAGGACAAAAAAAAAAAAAATGGGAAGATGTTGGAAGAGAAGAGAATCAGGCAGAAGAATAAAAAAAAAAAGAGGAAAAGAAAATAAAGAACACTGGAATGCAGAAGTGACGAAGAGAAGACGAAGAGAAAGAAAGAGAATAACAAAAAAAGATAAAATAAAGACTGGAATTCAGAAAGAGATGAAGAAAAGACGAAAAGAAAGAAAGAGAGAATAAAACAAAGGATACAAGGAAGGAAAGTGAAGAGAAGAGAGGAGCTGACAGAGGGAGATGATGAGGTGCGTCCCACTTAAGAGGCCCAATAAGACACGGTGCCTGAGGTCAGACCAGCAAGACAACAACAAACCAACCCCGAGGACGCGAGGCGGGAGGCGCGGCGCTTCGTCCTCAACACTTGCCCCAACACGGCCCACTTATCACCGCGTCCTCTGTGCCTAGAAGGAAGCCCGTCCATTGTTGCTCTATTGTTGCACAGGGTAATTTATTCTTGGTCTCGCTACATTACCGTCATAGGAGGGCGCCGGGGTAAACTCGTCTGCATGCCCACCACTCACACGCTGCTGGTTCAAATGTCACTCTGTGTTGCTCGGAATCAGGATAAATTTACATTACTTGCGTCACTGTGAAGCTCCACGTGTACATCAAAATCTTACTGCAAGTCCATAGTTTCCTCCATTCCATCCACCTTGACCCGTATTCTGAAACACCTTTCCTCTCTCAATAGGACAGAGATGCTTAGTCAGATTCTCATGGATTTTTCTTCTCTGATGGTGGAGGATAATTTGTTAAACTAGCACTGGAATCATGGAGACGCCCTTGAAAACGCCCATGAAAATCCTAATACTTCCCTAAGAGCCGCCTAAAATTAGGGAGATAAGACGCTGAAAAAGTCCGACAATACAATCCCTTGAGTCACAAAAGACTAATCGAAAAAAAAAAAACCGACAAAAGCACTGGAATGGTTTAAGGCAAGGAAATTTTGGGATATTTTCTACAGCAATACGGGTGAACGAGCAGAGGTAGAGAGCCACGCTAAGGGAAGCTGTTGTACCTCGTAAATTGTTCCTTTCCTCGCCAGGTACGTACGCACAGAATGGACCGCTGGAACGAACCGCTATGAAAAGAAAAGGATGTAGTATGTTGACACTGCTTCATTCCTGTTTGACTCTATAGTGTTCCGCTTGAGAGATGGAATACCAGAGAGAGAGAGAGAGAGAGAGAGAGAGAGAGAGAGAGAGAGAGAGAGAGAGAGAGAGAGAGAGAGAGAGAGAGAGAGAGAGAGAGAGAGAGAGAGAGAGAGAGAGAGAGAGTTTATCTCAGAGAGGGTACGAAAGAAAAGAGGAGTAGGATGAGGACGAAGATGTGGAGGAGGAGGAGGAGGAGGAGGAGGAGGAGGAGGAGGAGGAGGAGGAGGAGGAGGAGGAGGAGGAGGAAGAGGAGGAGGAGGAAGAGGAGGAGGAGGAGGAGGAGGGAGAGACGGGTGAAGGGTGAGGAAAAGGAGAAGGATGAGGAGGATACGGAAGAGGATACGGAGGAGGAGGAGGAGGAGGAGGAGGAGGAGGAGGAGGAGGAGGAGGAGGAGGAGGAGGAGGAGGAGGAGGAGGAGGAGGAGGAGGAGGACGGGAATTCAGTGTCCTTAGCGAAGTAATTTGAGGACTGGTGGATAATCTTATTTTCCTCCTGACTTCCTTCCAGACCCATCTCTTCCTCCTCTTCCTCCTCCTCCTCCTCCTCCTCCTCTGCTCTTTCTTCTTTTCTCTCATCTTTCTTTCAATTTACATCATCAACTCCCTTCATTTTGCTTTTTTTTTAATTTCCTTTTCTTTTTAAAGTATGCCTTATTTGTTCACTGTTTCTTTTACTACTAACTCTCTCTCTCTCTCTCTCTCTCTCTCTCTCTCTCTCTCTCTCTCTCTCTCTCTCTCTCTCTCTCTCTCTCTCGTAATTGGTATTATATTACGAGAAAATATCAAAGTTCACCCAACAAGTAATTAAAAGTAAAAAAAAAGTCAAGAAAACGGCCAAGAAATTTAAGCCATGAAAAGTTTGGAAAAAAAAATCTTAGTGAGGCGAACAACAAAGCTAAAAATATACATATATATATATATATATATATATATATATATATATATATATATATATATATATATATATATATATATATATATATATATATATATACTCAAGCATACAAAACTAACTGAAGAGGCAAAAGGAAGAAATGGCTTCGCTTAAAATCAGAGAACACTATCATGACTAAAACTATCGAATTACTCCCCACCCCTAAAAAAAAAAATAAATAAATAAAATAAATAAATAAATAAGATTCGATCCTAATATAAGAACGTATATAGTGTTCGATTCCATTAAAAGCCCACAAGTTACATGCCCGCAGAAAAGCAATGCTGACAGGAGAATCTGACCCTCTATCCTAAAAATCAAGATAAAAAGGAAAACGAAGGAAAAAAAAAAGCAGAGAAGATTCGGCCAATAATGTAAGAATTAACGTGACTGGAATCTGATCCCCACATAATCACGATCCAAGTTAAAAAAAAAAAAAAAATGTAAGACTGAAGGTGAAAACTGAATCTTTTATATTTTCCAGCTAAGGTACAGAAGTGGTAGTAGTAGTAGTAGTAGTAGCAGTAGTAGTAGTTATTGTTGTTGTTGTTAAAAAAAACTTCAGAGGAGCAATGAACAAGAGAACAAAAGTACAAAAAAAAGCCCATTAAAAGTACAAGTCCCTAAAGATAATAATATAATAATAATAATAATAATAATAATAATAATAATAATAATAATAATGATAATAATAATAACAATAATACGCATACGAGTGAATAAACACCAAGACAAACACCAAACTCACCCATTGTCCCACAGATGACAGCACTTGTCGTCTTTCCCAATCCCATCTTGACTCTGGAGCGCTGCCTCTTTCTTCTTCTCATCCTTGTTCTCACTCCCTTTGTCCTCCTCTTTCCTGAGCGTGGCCAGTCGCGTCTTTTTGGAGTAAAGATGGCGGTATTGCTTGTACTGGTCGCCGTACGTGAAGCAAACGCGCCACCACTTATTGCACATGAGCAGATTACTGGTATCATTTCTCACTGCACTGATGTTGTTAGGGGAGGTGAGATGCAGGGACATGATGATGGTAGTGGCAGGTGGTATTGGTTGTGGTTGGTGGTAATGGTGGTGCTTCTCTGGTTATTCCTTGGTTTTCATTATTCTTTGGTCGTTTTTGTAGTGTCTTGAGAAGCTTCCACGCACTACAGGGGCGTCAGAGCATGTGGTGGTGTGGTGTGGTGGTGTGGTGGGGGAGGTCGTGGTATCTTTCTTCTTCACTTGTTAGTACCACACAAGGCCACAACAGGACGGGAAATGCCACCTTCATCACACCACAGTGGCATTTTGTAGTAGTAGTAGTAGCAGTAGTAGTAGTAGTAGTAGTAGTATACACTCGTCTCTGTTACTATACACTCATTTTATACTTTGTTACTACTACCACCACCACAACCACCACTATCAACACTTCTACCACCACCTCCGCCTGCACCACAATTACTGCTCCTCACCCACAGCCACGCACCGCCACAGCAAACTCGTTCTTCACTGTGCACCATCACACTAGTATACTCCCGGACATGTCATCACTCGTAAATCACTAGGAACATTTCACTTTCCTCAGCAAACTTCACCAATTTCTTCCTCACCATAACCGGACTATTTATTATTATTTTTTTTTCACCAATCCCACGAGAAAAAGGAAGATTGAATTGCAAAACGTGAGTCAAGGTTTCGTTGCCGTCGACAATACCTGAGAGGAGTTTATCACTGCACACGCACACCTGCTGTTGGTCAGGTGTGTGTATATGGACAGGTGTTCTTTGGTATAAGGAGTGTGCTGAGGTAGATTGAGCCGCACTCACACTAACTTACTTTCTTTCGGTCTCTCTCTTTATCTCTCGTTCTGCTATAAGGCACGTATTCTGGCCTGGAAAGTTGGAGCACGTACAGTGAGTGTTGTGTGAATATGGTGGTGCTGATGACAAGGGCGAGGCTAAAGAAAGAGAGGGAGAAAGGGGGGAGGAGGGAAATGAATTGCTATGTTGACGTGCAGGGATGGATGAGTGGATGGAGAAGCCAGCGGTGATCGTAAGTAAAGGCAGTGATGCAGTGATGGCAATAGTGTAGCAAGGGCAGTAACAATCTTGCATACATAAACGCACCAATGAATAATGAACTCGGATGTTAAGAGCCGAGTCATTACTACAACGTTTGGACTCGGGATGAGATGGTCACATGGAACAATTCTAGGCACGGAGTATTGTGATGCAAACAGTGTGGTGCTATTTGGTGGAGTGCGGTGTGATGGTGATGTCTAAGTGGTGCGGTGTAGTGGTGATGGGTGCAGGTGTGCGGCGGTGGGGTGAGGGTGTGGGTGGTAGGTGAACCGTGGGCGCCGCCGACTCTCCTCGAACACAGATGCCGTCTTGCTGCCGCATTGAAGTCGCCACACGAACACATTATCAATCATCTTTTATATCCGTTTTCTCTTTATGTACAAGTGTGTTTTTGTGAGTGTATGTTTTTTTTTTCCTTCTCGACTTTTACACTTTCTTCCTTCGCCACTGGTGTTTCTTATTCTTTTTTTTTATTTCTATAGATTTTTTTTTTTAAATCTTTTTTTCCTTCTTTTCTTCTGGTGTTAATGTAAGTTTCTGTTTTCCTTCTTTGATTGCTTTACTCTCTCTCTCTCTCTCTCTCTCTCTCTCTCTCTCTCTCTCTCTCTCTCTCTCTCTCTCTCTCTTACACACACACACACACACACACACACACACACACACACACACACACACACACACACACACACACACACGCTTGGCCGCCCATTCGCATCTAAACCTGGCCACACCTGCAGCCAAAACACACCTGACCCCGAAAGCAATGTGCCCGAAAAACACACCCGTGGCGACACACACACACACACACACACACACACACACACACACACACACACACACACACACACACACACACACACATACACACACAGGCCTCGCAGCAGTCCGTACCAACACGCACACTAAAGAAATTTGCTCTAATGTCCCTTGAGCTATTTCACTTCTATCAGAGCCGGCATTTCCTTTGACCCTGTCCCCCTTCCCTCCCTCCCTCACCCTCTCCCTACCCTAACCTTACCTTCCTTGTAGTATTCAAATTGCGTAGTGTATTGCCTAACTGCGACCCATCTACATTTCAACGAAGGACGGGAATAGAGAGAGAGAGAGGAGAGGAAAGGAGAGATGGGAAGGGAGAGAAGATAAAGAACGATATTGAATGGACATATTTCTAAAGAAGACAAATTGAGGTTAGAAGAGAATGAAATAAGGGAATGAAGAAACTAAACAAATCGATAATATATATATATATATATATATATATATATATATATATATATATATATATATATATATATATATATATATATATATATATATAAAGTGAGTGAAAGGAAAAGATGAAAGAGGGAATTAAGAGCAAATTATTTAGGGTACATAGAAGAAAATTGAGTGGTTTCAAAAAGAAAGGGAAAAGGGAGGATACGGATGGAATGGAATGGAGAAGAAAGGAAAGGTAAAAGGATAACAAAATATTGGTATTAGGAGGGTCAAAATGATAGGATGGAGA
>NC_087165.1:16656011-16668511 GCF_035594125.1 Scylla paramamosain | reverse complement strand
ACCAGGATCCCTGGGGTATGCCACTTTTTACATCAAGCTAACTGGATGAAAAACCGATGGAAGCTGTAAAGACAAGAGGCAGTGCTCGCTGTATTATGGAAGATGACAATGGACGATGATGGTAGTAAAACAAGCAGCGGCTGTAGTACTACTAATACTACTAGTAGTAGTAGTGGTAGGAACACTATACCTGAACGTTGCATCAAAGTCAAATATCAGAAGAGAGAGTCTGATATTGGCCGTGTTGATAATAGTGATAAAAATTAGTATAGGTGATGATAGTGGTGGTTATGAGGCGGCGCAGCGGTGGTGGTGTATGCGAGATGGTTATAAATAGCAGTGGTGTTTGGTGAGGGAGAAGCCCGACTGCTCACAAACAATGGTGCCTGGTCGACAAAGCGTACAATAGCGTGCCTGATCCCTCCATCTCTCCCTCTCTCCCTCCCACCTTCCTTCCATCTATCTCCCAGCACCCTAACCTTCCCTCCTCTTATCCCATCCATCTCTCTCTCTCTCTCTCTCTCTCTCTCTCTCTCTCTCTCTCTCTCTCTCTCTCTCTCTCTCTCTCTCTCTCTCTGCAAAGGAGTTTACTGGAGCATCCCTTTCTCAACATGGCTCGTCCTCCTTCGCGTCTTCTCTCACTCTTCCTGCTCCTCCTCCTCCTCCTTCTCCTTGTCCTCCTCGTCCTTCTTATCCTTACTCTTCGTGCTCATCTTCCTCCCATCACCTCATCTTCTTTTCCCTCCACCTTCACCTAGTCTCTCTCTCTCTCTCTCTCTCTCTCTCTCTCTCTCTCTCTCTCTCTCTCTCTCTCTCTCTCTCTCTCTCTCTCTCTCTCTCTCTCTCTCTCTCTCCCTTCCTCCCAGAGACATATGCACACTGGTCATCTTGCAAGCTCACCCACTTTGCAACTTGTGCGTGTGTGAGAAAGATTCCGTGCCTGGGATAACACTGTAGCGCCGCATTTTTGTTCTCTCTCTCTCTCTCTCTCTCTCTCTCTCTCTCTCTCTCTCTCTGAATATTCTTCTCACATCTTTACCAACGCAGTCTTTACAGAAGAAGAAAGAGCCCGGGAAAAGGAGGAGGAGAAGGAGAAGGAGGATGTGGTAGTGGAGGACAAGAGGAAGGTGAAGGAACAGGAGTTGGAGAAGAGAGGAATGGACAGCAGTAAAAGGGGAAAAAAAGATGAAAAGGAGTAATATAAAAGAAGGATAGCATATGTTGCATGAGAAAGCAGGAGGAATGAAGGAAGGAATACAAGAAGAGCAAGATAAGGTGGTGAAGGATTGTGTTTTGAATGAGGGGGAGGAGGAAGAGGCGGAGAAGAAGGAGAAAAATTTGTTGATAAAAGACCCCAACCAATCTTCATACGCTCTCTCTCTCTCTCTCTCTCTCTCTCTCTCTCTCTCTCTCTCTCTCTCTCTCTCTCTCTCTCTCTCTCTCTCTCTCTCTCTCGCTTATGTATATGTAACAAAAAACACAAAACGGTAATTCCAAGTCACTCACTCACACATCCACATGCCAACGCCCACACACACACACACACACACACACACACACACACACACGTACCTCGCAACTGAGAAATATCACGACCCCCACAAATTATCAGCCACAACAAACAACACTGACAACAAGAACACAAGAAGTCAGAGCTAACACAGACATAGAAAGAGAAAACAATCAAAAGAAACACGGTCTTTTTTTTTTTTAACAGTATGAATTGGACGACGAGAAATATTAATAAAAATCTTGGCACCAATGAGGATACAAATGAGTGAGTGTGTTCCCGTGGCGGTCGTACATTTGGCGAATCACAACAGGCAGTGAGTGATTAAGGAGGCGAGCCGCTGCGAGAACACAGGTGCGGTGGTTGTGGCTTCTCTCGTTTTCTCTCTCCTTCTCTCCAGGTGGCGGATCTTCACACCTTGTTTTACGTCTGTCTACCTGACTAGCGGACTATCTGCCTGTTTGTTTCTGTTTGTCTGTATTGTTGTTTATCTATACGGCCGTGTTTTATTTTTACACGTATTTATGTATGCACTTGTCTGTCTTCATCTGATTGCTTTTTTTTTTTTTTTTTCAGCTAGTTGGCCTTTAAGAAAATATAGCGTAAGGCAGCAAGAGTGGGAGGAGAAGGAAGTGTTGGAGGTGCGAGTGGTGATAAATATTAAGTTTTGATGGGTAAATTAATTAAGTTTTGTGGCTGCTGAATTTCTCTCTCTCTCTCTCTCTCTCTCTCTCTCTCTCTCTCTCTCTCTCTCTCTCTCTCTCTCTCTCTCTCTCTCTCTCTCTCTCTCTCTCTCTCCAAGTAAATACACGGCAGCCAGCTGGTCGGTCAGACAGTTAAGGCCGATATACAAGGTGAAAAATTCCTCCTAACACCTTAAAATCTTACACCAAACGACAACACTTTGGTAAATACACTTGAGAGAAAATTTTCAACACACTTAAAAGAATGAATCAAGAAATTACACAAGAAAAAAAAAAGAAAAGAAAAAAAGGAGAGAAGAAGATAACGAAAAATACTTAAAATTTCATAAGTAGAGTAAGCAAAAGAAAGACAAGTTTTTGAGTTCATCCCTTGAAAAAAAAAAAAAAGTAAAAAGAAAAAGAATCAGACGAAACGAACGAGTGATTTTCCGAAACCTGTCTCGAAACGGTACTGGAGTTTTTGTACGTGTGCCTATCTCTCCATCTATCTGTGTCTATCTGTCTACCTATCTACCTTCCTATTACTAGTTGCTGTTGCTGCTGTTGCCCCTCAAGGCACGAAACACTCCCTTGTAAGTTTTGTCTTCACCTCTCTCTCTCTCTCTCTCTCTCTCTCTCTCTCTCTCTCTCTCTCTCTCTCTCTCTCTCTCCCTGTCCGTTTGATACAACACGTTTTGGAAGCCTCAAGTAACTTACTGGGGGAGAGAGAGAGAGAGAGAGAGAGAGAGAGAGAGAGAGAGAGAGAGAGAGAGAGAGAGAGAGAGAGAGAGAGAGAGAGAGAGAGAGAGAGAGAGAGAGAGAGAGAGAGAGAGAGAGAGAGAGAGAGAGAGAGTAGGATGCTGGAATAGAAGTAGATGGTAGCTACGTAGTTACTGGAAGGAAAGGAGGAGAGAGGAAGTGAGAGAAGTGAGAGGAGGGGGAGAGGAGAGGAGAAGGAAGCATAAAAGGACAGCGCTCAGCCAAGTCAAGCCCAACCAAGTAGTCAACCCAAACCTAGTTATTTGCTCCCCCACCACAATCTCCACTTCCCCAACCCCCCACGACCCTGATCATTGCGTCCCCTCCTTCCCCACACTGAGACAATTAGCTGTTTACTGTCAAAGCGGAGAACAGGAGGAGAGTGGGGCCTGGTGGACTGGTTGAGGAGGGGTGGGTAAGGTTGAGATAGGGAGGAGGGGATGGAAGTGTGTGGTGGGTGGTTGAGGAGGAGTAGGAGGAGGAGGAGGAGGAGGAGGAGGAGGAGTAGGAAGAGCAGGAGGAGGAGAAGAAGAAGGATGATGATGAGAATAATAAGGAAGAGGAAGAAGATGAGGAGGAGGATTTTAAAGTCTTAATAATAATAGTTGTTTTCCTTCATTCTATAATATAACCTTCGTACAATAATTTTGCCTTGTTTTATTTTGGTCTTTTGAGATAGGTCGACCTTTGGACAAAACCCCCCTCTCTCTCTCTCTCTCTCTCTCTCTCTCTCTCTCTCTCTCTCTCTCTCTCTCTCTCTCTCTCTCTCTCTCTCTCCACCTCGCCTCACTTCCTCCTTACGACATAATTTAATGACAAGAGGGGACGCCACCCCCTTCCCCCTTCTCCCCCCACAACCACCCACGCTCCCTCCCCTTCTTCCCTCCCTCCACGCAACACAGTTAAACCACACACGTTTCCCTCCTCCCTCAAACATGCAAATTTTGGACTAGTACCCCCCTCCTCCCTCCCTCTGTCTCTCTCTCTCTTCTCCACCCCCTTTCCTCCACTGCCTCCCTCTGCCCCTGAAACCCGCCTGCTTCTCTCTCTCTCTCCACCCTCTCCTCCGAGACCCTGAAGGCCCTGCACTAACTGGCCCAAATGATAGGCTTCCGCTGGCCCGAGGTATATCTTATTAAAGAGATGGAAAACTGCGCTCACTGCTCCGGGAGATGGCGTAAGTATCTGATTTCTGTATCTGTGTGGGAGGAAGATGGAGGGGTGAGCGAAGGAGAGAGAGAGAGAGAGAGAGAGAGAGAGAGAGAGAGAGAGAGAGAGAGAGAGAGAGAGAGAGAGAGAGAGAGAGAGAGAGGGGAGGGTTAACGGAGGGATACGGTACAACGAGATTTGAGTTGAGTTGGAGGATTAAAAGATTTGGTTAAATGTCTTGCTTGTTTGTGTGTGTTACTGTTACCTTCTCTCTCTCTCTCTCTCTCTCTCTCTCTCTCTCTCTCTCTCTCTCTCTCTCTCTCTCTCTCTCTCTCTCTCTCTCTCTCTCTCTCTCTCACACACACACACACACACACACACACACACACACACACACACACACACACACACACACACACACACACACACACACAAGGTCAATAAGACACTTCCGCGCAGCCCGACACGGAGGCACTTGGCACGCGTGGGCAGCTGATGACCTTTGGCCTCCTCCCCTGGCACCATGAAAAGGTCAGCACATTCCGTCCCCTCACCTCTGCTCTCCCCACCACCCCTTCGCCCCTTCCACGTGGATCTCTTCTTAGTCTTTCAAACCTTTACTTCTTCTTTTGTACCATTCATCTTTTCAATCTCTCTCTCTCTCTCTCTCTCTCTCTCTCTCTCTCTCTCTCTCTCTCTCTCTCTCTCTCTCTCTCTCTCTCTCTCCCCCATTCCCCCATTCCCCCTCTCCCCTTGAAATCACCAACTCACGCTTACCAAAGAAGGAAAACAAAGTATATGAAAGAAATACTCATGTCTAATTACTGAAATACAACTTAGAGAGAGAGAGAGAGAGAGAGAGAGAGAGAGAGAGAGAGAGAGAGAGAGAGAGAGAGAGAGAGAGAGAGAGAGAGAGAGAGAGAGAGAGAGAGAGAGAGAGAGAGAGAACACATCACAAGAAAGTGAAGTATGTACAATGCAAACTTGATTCACAAAAAAGTCACAAGAAAGAAGTACGTGAGTATGTGTTAATAAGAACACGTTTCCATTACAATTCAAGTGTCTTTATGAAATATACATACGACTCTAATAAAAAAAAAAAAACAGAAAAAGCAAATTAATACAATAAAGGTTACAGTATAAGTGGAAAACTGGGTTACGATGGTGGTGGTGCTAGTGGTGATGGTGGGGGTGGTGGTGGGGAGTCAGTATAAGGGTGGGGATGGAGGCGTAAGGGTGTGGCTGGTAGAAAGTGCGGTGGGATTTGAATGTACTGAAAGAAGAGAGGGAGAGGAAGGAGAAATGTGCGATATGTGATGATAGGTTTGTGAGGGTGGAGAGAGAGTGAGTTGTGTGGCGGTGGTCTCGGGAGCGAATGATTGCGGAGAGGAGGAGACTGACTGACGGTCACTATTGCTACTTCTGTCTGGTGCTACACAAAAAAAAAAAAAAGTAAAAAGTTTGAGAAAAGAGATATTTATTCCTTTTACTTCTGTGGTCGTCGTTTGTAAACATTCAGTGTATTGTAAAATACTATTCGAGAGAGAAAAAAGGTCAGTTTTGTCTTTTTCTATCCTCCAGGACTATTCACATGACTACTGTACAAAAAGATGTTTAAAAATTTGTATGTGATTATGAGAAAAGTAGTCTATTGTAGTAGAAGAAACTTTTTAATTTAAGTCTAGTATGGCACTGGATAGTATCTCAGTTGTGAAAAGGGGCCCAGATACTTGCTATAGCATATATCTGCTCATCAATGACTAGGAACACGACCAAGGTTAAGAAATGAATGGAGAGATGTGCTGGACGTGAGGCAGGGAAGAATGTGTGTACAATGTGTGGTGAAGGTAAGATGTGGGTGTGTGTGTCAGGTTCATATGGTATGTTGTACGGCGAGTTTGAGGCAGTGACATCCCTTGCAATACACCAACACGCTCTCGCTCCACCAGTTACAAACACACACACAATACACCAAAGTGAGATCCTCAACTATATATATATATATATATATATATATATATATATATATATATATATATATATATATATATATATATATATATATATATATATATATATATATATATATATATATATATATATATATATATATATATTTTTTTTCAAACGAAGTGGTAAATACTCTCTCTCTCTCTCTCTCTCTCTCTCTCTCTCTCTCTCTCTCTCTCTCTCTCTCTCTCTCTCTCTCTCTCTTACTCTATCATTTCCGTCAAGCACCGATGGCTTCCCCGCAACATTTCACTCACTGATAGCAGATACACAACTAATATTTTGTTCTTTTTATTTTGGCAGACTTCCTGCGCGTTGCTTCTCTTGGCTTTGTGCAATTCTGGTTTGGTTTACTCATATTTTCTGGTCTACTTCCTCTTGAATTAATTATCACTGGTTTCTTTCGAACTCTTGCAGTCACTCCTCCCTCCGCTCACTAAGACAATACAAGACGAACACATGTACGCACGGACACACACACACACACACACACACACACACACACACACACACACACAACAAGAAGCATCATTATCATCTTCCTTCATTAAATCACTGCCAACGTATACATACATTATGATCAAAATACGGAAAAGATAAAAAGATATATAAAAAAAAAAAAAAAACATTTTCTGTTCTCTCTCACTCTCTGATTTTCCTTTGTTATGTATGTACTGTTTCTTTTTTCTATTGAGATTATTAATATTATTGTTATTCTTGGTCTGCGGATTCTCTCCCACTATGATTTTCACTTGAACTATCTCCATTTTCATTCTCAAAGTTTTCAGGATTTTTTTTTCTTTCAGTCTCTCTTTCGTTTTCTCTTTCTCTAATGAACGTTGCACACACACACACACACACACACACACACACACACACACACACACACACACACACACACACACTAAAAGAATATTTTCATGATCTAATTTCTGAGGGTATGTATCTGTTTCTCTCTCTCTCTCTCTCTGATCTGGTAGTGAGAGAAGCAATACATTTTCTTTTTAATATCAGAGAGAGAGAGAGAGAGAGAGAGAGAGAGAGAGAGAGAGAGAGAGAGAGAGAGAGAGAGAGAGAGAGAGAGAGAGAGAGAGAGAGAGAGAGAAACCCAATATATAAAAAAATGTTTACTATCTTTACAATCAGAAAACACAAATCAGTTTCATCAACAAACATACATGCAGACAGACAGACAGACAACAAACATTTTCATAAATTTCCATGTTCTTCTTCTCGTGTTTCTTTTCAAGTTAACAATTTCCTCCTTCATTTTTTAAATTTTATTTTCTTCTCTCCACTCACTCGCTCACAACACAAATTTTTCCATCACCCAGAAACTCGCCATGCAGTAAAACGATATGCGAGCCCAAAAAATTAATCACACGCATTTCAACACACAAAACATTCCTTCTCTCTTTCAAAAATCTCCTCATCGCGTTTGTTTACATCCTTCCATCACTTCGCACGGCAGAAACGAGGTAATTTTCATTCACCCCTAAAACTACACTGCCAGATGAGAGACACAAGCACGCACCTTTCCCCCACCTCAGTCAAGACCACACTGAGGACTCACCTCCACCACCATCACCACCTCCACCTGGCCCGCGCGGTTGACAACTTACCAATTTACTCAAGCTACTTTTCTAGGGGGTTTGTGGTTCCCTGACAGGCTGAAGTAAGGAAGTTGGAATCCTCAAGACGTGCAACAGGTGAAGGAAGAGGGAAAATGTGGAGAAATTTATGTGGATAAGTGGAAGAAGGTGTGGTGAATCGCGTGTGTGCGTGTTTGTGTGTGTGCATGTTGGTTGGGACGGGTGAGGAGGGGAGGGGGTGAGGGAAGGAGATGAGAAGGGAGGGATGGAGGAGAGTAACGCCAAGGGTAGTCAGACGAGGGTGTTAACTGAATGAGGGAATTTAAAACGGCTGAAGAAGAGACTATGGTGTTGTTTGTGTGTATGTGTGTGTGTGTGTGTGTGTGTGTGTGTGTGTGTGTGTGTGTGTGTGTGTGTGTGTGTGTGTGTGTGTGTGTGTGTGTGCCCAGCTGTTCGTCTAGTAGTACATAATCGCTTCCTGGGGTATAAGTACATGTTATATCATATTGTAAAAAATAAACATATATAAGTTTGAGTTTATATTATTAAATTCATTATCCTTTTTTGGTGGTGGAACTGATGATGATGCTGATGGTGATGGTGGTGGTGGTGGTGGTGGTGGTGATAATGTTGTTGTTGTTGTTGTTGTTGTTATTTTGTTGTTGTTGTTGTTGTTGTTGTTGTTGTTGTTGATGTTGCTGCTGCTGCTACTGTTATTGTTGTAGCTGGTGTTGTTTTTGTTGTTGTTTGTGGTGGTGGTAGTGGTGGTGGTGGAGTGTCCTGCAAGTGTTCCACAAAGTTTATTCCTACATTTATTTTCCTGACTGAGCTCAGTATCTTTGATTCAGGAATTCTTATTCTTTATGGATGTTTTTTTTTCTACAATCACTTACTTTTCTAAATAGATTCGTAATGAAAATCCATCGTATTTGTATCCTCGTTTATTTTAGAGGTCTTTATAAGATTTTCTTTTTTCTCCATTTACTGTTTACCTCAATTTTTTTCCTCCAGCTTCCTAACCCTGTTCTTCCTTTTTTACTTCATCGTATTTTCTCTTCTTTTATTGTTACTGCCATAACATTTATTTTCCTCCTGCCTCTCGGTTCACTTTTTACCTTTTATGCTACTTCATCCTTAGCCTATAATTTCTGTCCCTCCTCCTCCTTCTCCTCCTTCTCCTCCTCCAGCGTCTGCTCTCCAGCTCCTCCTCCTCTTCCTTGTCCTCTCTCCTAAAACTACCACGCCACCACAGCCACCACCTCCTGCTCATTCTCTTCCTTCCCTCCAGCCACCTCCGTCTCCTTGCCCTTCCTCTCTGACCCCTCCCTACCTCCCTTACTCCCTCCTTCATAACTATGCCAGGTAGTAAAACCCCTCCCCACCTTTTCCTCCTCCTCCTCCTCCTCCTCCTCCTCTTCCTTCTTCTCCTTTTCTCCCTCGTCCTATTCTCCACCACAACTACCACCACCACTACCATCGCCACCACCACCACCACCACCTCCTCCTCTATCATAAATGGGTGGTCAGAAGTTCCCTCGCACAAAACCGGTCTTGGAAATCAATTAAGACGATATGAAGTTCAATCTCTCCCTCTCCCTTTTTTCATCACAGTAAACAGAACACAGTGGGATCGTGTTCATTAGAAGGAGACACATGGGACTCTCTCTCTCTCTCTCCCTCTCACTGCTGCTGCTACTACTGCCGCACTGGGATGGGAGACCGTCTTGCGAGATGATGCTGCATAGGACTCACTGACTGGGTGGCTGGACATGGCCGGGATAGGGCTGATTGAAGGGCTGGATTGATCTGGATAGGGGCTGGACTAGTGGCTGGTTGAATGAAAATGATGACTGGATAGGCTGGCTGAAAGGCTGGATTGACTGGACAGAGGTTGAACTGGTGGACGGCTGAAAGGGGTTGACTGGATGGCTGGATAGGGACTGGCTAGATAGAACTGGCTGGACTGGCTGAATGGGACTACCTGAGCTTGTATAAATGCCTTGATATTGTTGGGTAGAGTTAGTTATATCACTAAATGGAGTTGAACGGGCCTGGCTGGGTGAATGGATGGAACTGGCTGGATAGGGATGGACGATGACTGGCAGGGACTGGAGAGGCTAGACAAGGCTGCCTGACTTGCTGGCTGGGAGGTTGGTGCTGCACGAGAGGAGAGAAGTTGGCGTACTCATATCGGATTATAATGATGCGCCATACTAGGCTGGTGTCTGGAAGGGGTACGCAGGAGGTAATATCCAGCAGTGGTTCTTCAACACGCCACGCTGACTGGAGCACAGGAGAAGCGAGGACGTGGTTGTTAAGAGAGGCAAGAAGGTTGTTAAGAAGCAGCAAGAAGTCATCAGGCCTACAAGTGGTAGCCCCTCTATGAAACACACCAATCTATCAATAAGAAAGGAGTTACAAGAATATATTTTACAATTTATACCATGAAAGGCATTGCACAATATCCTTACGCACACACACACACACACATATAGACAGACAAATAGATAGACAGATAGATAGATATTTATTGACCACAAATGTATTTCATGGATACAAAGTAAACATATAACAAATAGTTGCAAGAGAGAGACTGAGCTTCCTTATTAGATCTGATTTAAAATTTGCAGTCCACACTTAAAGAAATTGAATAAAAAAATACTTCCAAACCATACACCCACGCACTCACCCACCCACACACGCAACACACACACAGAGGAAAGAAAGGCATTATAAAAGAATAGATTTCCCAGGGTCTCCTCAGTATAACGTTGATAGGTGGCTGTTGAACAAATGCGTCTCAGAGAGGTGATTAAGGAACGATGAGGCAAACAGCAGTGAAAGGCGTAACTCAAATGAGGTACACGATGTTATGCGCTGTGATCTTTTCCCTAACCGTGCAGCTCGTGTTTTATATTGACGGGCGCTATAACGAAGGCACGGAGGCGGATAATGATGCTCGTGTTTGTGAGGGAGTGTACGTACTAAGTCTCTTTTTACGGAGGAAGAAAATGTGACTCGTAAATCCACTCTCCTTTTCGTTATAGCGGATTACCTTCGTTATGTAGACAAGCTGGGCATCAAATGGACCCTTGTTGTCTTGATGGCGGAGGAAAATTTTTGACATAAGCACATGAATGATGATCGGTACAGACTACGTATGAATTCATAAAGTTTTCCTTCTGCAAATACCTCTGTTGTTGTTGTTGTTGTTGTTGCTGTTGTTGTTGGTGGTGGTGGTGGTAACAACAACAATACTAGTAACAATAATAATAACAATAATAACAATAATAATAATAATAATAATAATAATAATAATAATAATAATAATAATAATAATAATAATAATAATAATCATATCAGAATAATGAGAAAGAGAAAAAGGGAGAGAAGAAGGAGGAGGAGGAGGAGGAGGAGGAGGAGGAGGAGGAGGAGGAGGAGGAGGAAGAGGAGGAGGAGGAGGAGGAGGAGGAGGGATAGGAGAAGGGGGGATAGAAGAAGAAGAAGAAGAAGAAGAAGAAGAAGAAGAAGAAGAAGAAGAAGAAGAAGAAGAAAAAGGAAGAAAGAATAAAAGAGATAAAGGAAGAAAGAAAGAAAGAAAAAAAAAGAAAGAAAGAAAACAAGGAGAATTAATGACAAAACTGTACCCATCGTTATTTCCATGTATCCTCCCCCTCCTCCTCCTCCTCCTCCTTCTCCTCCTCCTCCTCCTTCTTCTTCTATTCATTTGTATTCCTATTCTTAACATTTTTATCATTCCCGCCACTGCTTTTACCACACTGACTATCACCCTTTTAACTATCATTACCCACATCACTATCATCACTAGTGCTACTGCCTGATGTTGAACTCCCGCACCCAGTCCCTACTATGAGACACGCCGGGAGGAGCGAGGCCAAAGAAACACTGCGAATAAGGAAGACAAGGAACCATAAAACAGAAGGCGGAGGACACACAGCACTCATAAACCAAATCCACATTGCGCGGACCCGTGGATGAAGATGCAGCCACAGAGAGAGAGAGAGAGAGAGAGAGAGAGAGAGAGAGAGAGAGAGAGAGAGAGAGAGAGAGAGAGAGAGAGAGACTGGAGGTTGGTCAAGTGTCTTTTATCAAGTAATCTCTCACTTCCTACTCCTCTTCCTCTTCCTCTTGATTCTCTTTCTTTTTTCCTTTTCTACTTCCTCTTAATTAAAAACGTAATCATGCGTAACCTTCATTGAGAGAGAGAGAGAGAGAGAGAGAGAGAGAGAGAGAGAGAGAGAGAGAGAGAGAGAGAGAGAGAGAGAGAGAGAGAGAGAGAGAGAGTCAGACAGAGAATAAGATTTGCAGCGTTACCAATGCCCCACACCACAAAGCCACAGGTTGAAGTGCAGTGGAGGTGTCTGGACATTGGCAACACTACGGGCGTGGCTTTATTAGGTGATCCAGGTGATAAACTCGTCACCTGGCCACTCTAGGGAGATGAGGGGAGCAGGTGAGGTGAGGGGAGGGGAGGGGAGAGGGAGAGGGAATAAATGGAGGGTAAGGTGGAGTCAGTGAGGGAGAGAATGGGGTGACGGGAAGGAAGTAACAGGTGGAGATGAGAGAAAGAAGAGGGGAGTGGAAGAAATAGATGAAGAATAAGAGTGGAAGAAAAGAGGGAAGGGAAGAAAAGAAAAGAAGGAAGTGGAAATTTGCAGTTAAATAAGAGAAAGGGAAGAAAAGTCTTGCAGAGAAGTAGGACAATAAATAAAGGAAGAGGATTAGAAGAAAAATGACTCAAGAGGACGAAAGACGCACAAGTAATGGAAGTGAGAG
>NC_087165.1:16638511-16648511 GCF_035594125.1 Scylla paramamosain | reverse complement strand
GCTTATTACAAAACGAGTTACTGCGACGTGTGTGGAGCTAAAAAAAATGTTAAAGAATTCAATACGAAATATTACATGGCGTTGCAGGGAGAAATGTATGTCGAGATTAAGAATAAAACACATGTACTCGCGTTCTTACGTCGGTACATATTAGATAAAATTGCGGCGTTAAAGACAGGAAGAAATAAGAAAGTGTAAGGACATTTATAACAATATGTAATGCAGCCTGACCTGTAATCACGGAAGACACATGGAGCGAAATTACGTAAAATAAATACTCTCCTGCTGACAATAAGAGAATAGAAGAGAGCGTTACAATTAGAGATATAGCAGATTACTTTACCTCAAGTCGGGACGGACCTGTTGCTGTTCTCATTAGTTAGATCGCCACATACCTGAGAAGAGAAAATATATAGGCATTAAGATCAAGGGAGTGGTCAAAATTACTCTTGGAAATATATACTGTTTTGCACACACACACACGCAGACACACACACGCAGACACACACACACACACACACACACACACACACACACACACACACACACACACACACACACACACACACACACTTTCTCACATACTCTCTCTCTCTCTCTCTCTCTCTCTCTCTCTCTCTCTCTCTCTCTCTCTCTCTCTCTCTCTCACACACAGACACACACACATACAAACAATAGTAACGGAATTTGCAAATTTTTTCAATGACACTCGCATTTTCAACTTGATTATAGGCGACACAGACACACACACACACACACACACACACACACACACACACACACACACACACACACACACACACACACACCCCACACTAACACACACACACACACACTGCTATACTAAAGTCAAAGTTTATGAATCATTGTACACTCTCTCTCTCTCTCTCTCTCTCTCTCTCTCTCTCTCTCTCTCTCTCTCTCTCTCTCTCTCTCTCTTGATGTTTACCTATCATTTGTCCTCCAATCCGCTTCCTCCTCTCTCCTTCCCCTCCCTTCGCTCCCATTACCGCAGCCCCCGCACCCACAGCTCACTACACTGTCACACTAATCATCCAGTGAGGAAAACAATGGAATTATGATACACTTAGAAATGAACCTTCCTTCCCTCCTCCCTTCCTTCCCTCTTCCTTTCACCCCATTTCCCTCCCCACTGTAGGTATATTATCCCACCCGCACCCTCCTCTACCCATAACCTCCACTACCTCCTCTTCCTTTCCTTACCTCTGCTCTCTACCTAAGAATTCTCCCACAGTCCTCGCCACTACCAGCGCCCCTCAGCTCTAGGCCCACCCAGGACAAGGGTCACGCAGGGCACAGCAGACCGTAACGCTGCATAACATTACCGTCAACGAGACCGGCGAGTATAAGGAAGCAGAACAGAGAGAGAGAGAGAGAGAGAGAGAGAGAGAGAGAGAGAGAGAGAGAGAGAGAGAGAGAGAGAGAGAGAGAGAGAGAGAGAGAGAGAGAGAGAGAGATAACGTAAAAGATGAATGTCTAGCTGAGAAGAGAAAGATAAGATGTAGTGTAGCAATGAATAATCAGTAGGGAAGTGAATATATATAGAGAGGGAAAGAATGTGAAAATAAATGACGGGGAGAAAAGGAAAATAAAGAAAAAAATAGAAATAAATGATCAACGTGGAAGGAGAATAAAGAAAAAAAAACGTGACGAATGAATGAATGACGATTAAAGAAAACGAAAACAAAAAAAAAGATGAAACGTAAAAATGATTATCACCATAGAAGGAGAATAAAGAAAGAACGTGACGAATGAATTGATGAATGAATAAATGACAAAAAAAAAAAAAAACGCAAAAATAAATCATCAGCATGGAAGGCGAACAAAGAAGAAGAAGAAAAAAAAAACGAATAAATGAATGACTATCAGGAAAATAGAACAAAGAATAGAAAACGTATTAATGAATGGCCATTAGGGAAAGAGAACGAGGAGAAAATGTAACCTACAAACGAAGGACCAGTAGGGAAGTGTAACAAAGAGAAATCGTAACATTGAAATGAATGAAGGGCAGGGCAGGAGAACAAAGAGAAAGGAAGTAAAACAAATATAAATGAATAACCAGATAATTCCATGGATCTTGAGTGAATGCATGGTTTTGTGTTATAATCAGTATTCATTATCTTAGTATTTTTAGTTAGCACGTCCATTGTATTATGTAATGTACCTTTTTTATTCTTATGGCATATTTTTCTTATTGTGCAACTTTACCTCCAGGTGAAATAAAACTCATTATTATTATTATTATTATTATTATTATTATTATTATTATTATTATTATTATTATTATCATTATTATCATTATTATTATTATTATTACCATCAATATTATTTTTTCTCTGAGTACCGTTTTCTTCTGTGCTAAGGAAAATAATCTTTATACTGAATAAATGAACATGTATTTATCGCCCCCTTTGGTGTAAAAACTTATTATTTGATAGAAAAAATAACAATTTGCCATTAACAGCATCAGCATTCTAATAATCATTTTCATCTGGTAAATTTAAGCGTATCTTAAGATTCTTCTCGTAAAGTACACATATAGTTAGTTTATCACAAAAAAAAATTTTAAATCTTCATCATCATTGTCATCATTATCATTACCACCACCACCACCACCATTATTATTAGTGGGGGGTATAAGTCACTGGGCACACACACACACACACACACACACACACTCTCTCTCTCTCTCTCTCTCTCTCTCTCTCTCTCTCTCCCACATGCTAAACACCTGTACACCTCCCAGCAAGACGGATCAGCTAACCCTGCACTTACACGCACCTCAACCTCTGAACCTTCAACAGAAATCAAAGCCAAAGTTACAACAGTCTCAGCAGCAGGTTTCCATCGCTGACTGGTTCGTGTTCAGCTCACGTTCCCCTGATTGGAGTCACAGCGGCGGTCAGGCTTTACTTGTTCTGGTCATGTAGTTTCAATACGACCTCCCTCTTAACCCTCTGATTGCTCTGGCTTCCCCTCATGTTTAAATAAAATGGACTAGTGCAAGTTTCATGAAGTATAATCATTCTGTATGCCACCACTGGGAAGAAAAGATTTATTGGCTTATTGCATCTTCCTAAGTGTTTTTTTTATTTTTATGTGTGTGTGTGTGTGTGTGTGTGTGTGTGTGTGTGTGTGTGTGTGTGTGTGTGTGTGTGTGTGTGTGTGTGTGTGTGTGTGTGTTATTACGCTTTTTCGTACAGCATCTGACTTCTGAGATTACATACAGCTAAAAAAAAATAAATAAATAAGTAAACAAGTGAATAAATACATAGATAAATAAATCCAGCGTTAATCAATTGAAATAAAAAGTTTTACTGTAATTATTACTCAAAATGGTAAAGAAAATCTAGAGAATAAACAAAAAAAAAGTAGAAAAATCCATATCCTGACCTGCCATCTTTTGTAGCGGCATTAAAAATAATCAACTGGGAACAATAGGGAGTAAGATAAATGATAATGATATACATTCAGTCAGATTTACAAGTGTTATTATATCATGATCGCTGAGGAACTAAGCAATCTCACTCTCTCTTTATTTTATGCAAATGAGAGAGAGAGAGAGAGAGAGAGAGAGAGAGAGAGAGAGAGAGAGAGAGAGAGAGAGAGAGAGAGAGAGAGAGAGAATGTGTGTATGTGTGTGTGTGTGTGTCGTGGACATTACCAAGTAACCCGAGTGACCTCCACAACCCAGTACCGCACCGGAGGTCACTGGGAGGCCACGGGGTGACAGAAGGGAGGGAAGGAGGGAGGGAGGGAGAGAGAGAGAGAGAGAGAGAGAGAGAGAGAGAGAGAGAGAGAGAGAGAGAGAGAGAGAGAGAGAGAGAGAGAGAGAGAGAGAGAGAGAGAGGGAGGGAGGGAAAGGAGGAGGAGGAACAAGAGACAAAGTTAAGTTCGTGGGAAAAAAATAAGAAATAGCAGAAAGGGAAGGAGTGACGATGACATAGTGAGAAAGGAAACGAAGAAATGAAGGGAGACACTGCAAGATACGTGAGAGAAAAAACGGAACACGGGGAGAAAATATAGAGTAGTGAGCACAGGGAGTGAGGGGAGAGATGGATACAAAGGCAAAGAGAGAAAAGGGGAAAACTTTATCACAATAAAAATGGCACCGTAATGTAATGATAGGAGGAAATTACAAAATGAAGAAACAACAACAACTGATAAAGTAAAATTAGTGTATAATGCATGAGAGAGAGAGAGAGAGAGAGAGAGAGAGAGAGAGAGAGAGAGAGAGAGAGAGAGAGAGAGAGAGAGAGAGAGAGAGAGAAATAGGGGAGGGAAAACGGCCACACAACTTCAGGGTCACAACCACTTCCTTAATTTGATCCCACACCTTAATTTGCATATGAAGGAAGGGAAGGAAGGAATGGGAAGGGAAAAAAGGAAGGGAGGAAGGAAAGGAAAGAAGGAAAGGGAAGAAGGGAAAAGAGGTGAGATGAAGAAGAGAAGGCAAATTATGACAAGGAAAGACAACGTGAGGAAAGGGAAAATAAAGAGGGAGGAAAGGAATCGATGAGACAGACGTGAAAGGGAAGAAAGGAACGAAAGGGAAAGATAAGGGAAGGGAAGGGAAGAGAAGGGAAGGGAAGGGAAGGGAAGGGAAGAGAAGGGTAAGGAACGGGGAAAGAAGGAAAGAGGTAGGAAGGAAAGGGAAGGAAAGGGAAGAGAAGGGAAAACAAGAAGGAAAAGAGGGTAAGGAAGACGAATAATTTGGGAAAAGAGGGCAGTGGAAGACAGAAAGAAAATAAAGGAAAAAATAGGAAAGTTTTTCACTATCAATGACGAAGCAAATATGTGAAAAAGAAAGCAAAAGTTAAAGAGAACAAGAATGAAAAAAACAAGAAAAAAAGAAGAGAAATGAGAAGGAAATAATCAGATAAAAATTAAAGGATAAGACGAAAAGGAAACAAGCAAAAAACAAGAGAGAGGAGACAAAGGGTGAACTGGATGTGAACAGGAAACGTGGAAGGAAGTGCAGAAGATAAATGGGAGAGAGAAAGGAAGGATAGAAGAGACAGGAGGAAGGAGTGAAAGCTACAAGGAGTGACTGAAGATGAATGAGGGAAGAAAGAGAAGGATGAAATATTGGCATAGGATAGGAGACGAAGAAGAAGAAGAAGAAGAAGAAGAAGAAGAAGAAGAAGAAGAAGAAGAAAAAAAAAAAAGAAGAAGAAGAAGAAGAAATTATGATAATAATGACTAGGAGGAGGAATACAAATAAAGCAATACAAAGGAGAACAATCAGCAGCAGACCTTTTGACCCCTGCTGGCCTGTTTAATGATGATGATGATGATGATGATGATGATGATGATGATGATGATGATGATGAGAAAAAGAGGGAGGAAGAGGTAGAATAGAAAGAAATACAAAGCTGAACAGATAGCGAAAGCCCTACTGGACCTAACGAGGCTGTCTGTGACTAAAGTACTACTATACAGATTTTGTGAGTTAGAGGCAAAATGACAGCAAAGTGAGAGGAAAGAACACGATGCAGAATGAAAAAACAAATATGAGAAAAAAAATAAAAGATAAACAGGTTACTCTATTACTATTTACTTAAAAAAAAGTACGAGGAGGAGGAGGAGGAGGAGGAGGAGGAGGAGGAGGAGGAGGAGGAGGAGGAGGAGGAGGTTTCTAATATTAGCTTTTCAGTTGCTTAACCTCCAGTAAGCATAACAACTCTCCTCATCCTCCTCCTCCTTCCAAGAACAACAAGTATTCGGCTAAAATTATGTGGCCACACACTCCCCTCCTCTCCTCGTCACTCCCTCCACGAAGCACTCACATGTCCACTGTACACACACACACACACACACACACACACACACACACCTACGCATGAAATGGCTGCCAATGAGTTAAATAGAAAACGCAAACACAATACACTCATAAATCAAACAAAGTGGATGACCGTCAATTACCACCACCACCACCACTACCACTACCACTGCCACCACCGCCACCACCACCACCACCACTACCACCACCTGCGCCACCACCATCACCACTATAACTGCCACCTGTGCAATAGCAATTAATACTTACACTCTAACCCATAAAATCTGTCTACATCATCTCATTCCTTCCGAAAATATTACTGTTGCTAACTACCACAGCCATTATTTCTGTTTTTTTTTCGGGTATACCACTGTTATGATTACCACAATTACCACCATCATTTCATTGGTATAACAACAGCAGCAACAGCAACAACAACAACAACAACAACAACAACAACAACAACAACAACAACAACAACAACGTTACAACAACAACTACTACTACTACTACTACTACTACTACTACTACTACTACATCATCCATCAACTATTATTATCACCATAAATATCCGTCCTATTACCATAATCACACACACACACACACACACACACACACACACACAGGTGCTAAAATCATTATACATTGCATTTTAAAAGTCATTGTACTGCTTAGGTCATGACCACCACCTGTCTTTCTCCTCCTCCTCCTCCTCCTGTTCCTCCTCCTCCACCTCTTCACTCCTGCACCAGCCTGTCTATAGTCAGGTCCTGGTCTGTCATATTCTCACGTATATTTTCTCGTCTCTGACATGCTCCTGAAGTATTGTCTTCACTTCCTTCCTTCTTTCTCATTATTAATTTACTGTCTGACTTTTCCCTTTGTTTCTTTTTGACTGCCACTGTCTATCTATCGTCCGTCTCTCTCTCTATCTCTCTCTCTCTCTCTCTCTCTCTCTCTCTCTCTCTCTCTCTCTCTCTCTCATCTCTCTCTCTCTCTCTCTCTCTCTCATGCGTAGGAGTTATGAATGCAAATGAAATTATGATTACATATGCAAGTATTAGAATGATGAAGAACATTATGGAGCAGGTGAAAGTAGAGGCAACAAGAAGTAGGACAACAACAACAACAACAACAACAACAACAATATCCTTTCAGGTCGAACCAGGTGGGAAAGAAAACACAATGCTTTAAGAAAATACGACCAAGACAGAGAGGAAGAGAGAGGGCAGGGAGGAAAAAAAAAAAAAAAAAATCTGTCGAACACCTGCATTGGCCGGAAGTCGAACCTGGAGCTGCTGAGTGGCAGGTGAGAAATGTAACCATTAACAAAACGCGCCTCACATGAAACTTGCTTTCTTTTCTTTTGTTTATGTTTTTTACGTGGTAAGGAATTCGGCCGACAAAGAAATAAGATAAAAAAAAAAATCTTAACGTGCGTCTTATGAAAAAAAAAAAAAATAACTACAAAATGAGACTTCAGAAAAAAAAAATTAAGCAATCTATCTTTAGAAGCTGTTTTGATATTAATTTTACTTAGTACATCTACACATACATATCCTAAACAAGGACTGCCACATGTAAATTTACTGGCTTACTGGAGCTTCTGTATTTTTTTTTTTTTTGTGTGTGTGTGTGTGTTCTTACGTGCTTTTGTACAACGCCAAACTCTTCTAAGACTGAATGGTAAGAAAGTAAACATAAACCAGCGCTGAATGTAAAAGTAAATACGAAAGTCCAAAATCCTTCAATTATTGACAAAATTCTTTTAAAGAGCCATGGATATTCAATTTCCTCAGTGTGTTCAGTAATAAGCAGGAGGGAAACTGAGAAGAAAGATGAGTACGCTTCAGGTGATACTAATGTACGTAAGCATGCACAGAGATCTCTTACTTTAGTTTAAATTCACCTAAGAATCCGAAAATGAGCTTGGTGTTTAACTTCTTCAGCGCATTCGAGAGAAAATCAAGCAGAAAAGTGAGTACAAGGTAGTGCTGTGCGTCCGATAATATTAGTACAGGCATGAATGAGTTAGAAGTATGTTGCCTTAGATGTATATTCACCAAAGATGCTAAACAGAGCATTAAAAAGAGCATTAAAAAAGAGTGGTGAACTTCAGATAACATTAGTACAGGTATAAATGGACAGAAAATCTCTTTGCCTTAGATATTTACCAGAGATGCTGAAGGGAGCCCTGATATGCAAGTTCTTCGGTGCATTCAAGAGATGGTCGAGCAGGAAAACTGATAACAAACATGGATATAATTCAGATAACACTAGGGATGAATGGGCACCGATCTCTTGCTTCAGACTAGATAGAATAGTTTATCACAAACACCCTCGTGAGGGCCAACAGGTTTGGTGCTCTTTGTTCTTCTGTGTTCTTTTGAGATGCTGCGTTTATATGTACACAGCATAAATGGGCAGAAAAAAAAAATATATATATAAATATTAGATGCATGTCAGCTGTGCATATAAAATTAACATCTTTACAGAGAGAGAGAGAGAGAGAGAGAGAGAGAGAGAGAGAGAGAGAGAGAGAGAGAGAGAGAGAGAGAGAGAGAGAGAGAGAGAGAGAGAGAGAGAGAGAGAGAACCTTCATGGAGAAAGTCTTTAAGTCTTAGAGAGGGAGAGACACGTGGTTGTAAAGTTAAAAGAAGCATCCATGAAATATAAATGTGACAACGGGCGTGACGTAAGAATACAGCGGGGGAGGAGGGACAGGAGAAAGTACGTAAGGTCAAGGAGGATTGTTAAGAAGTATAACCTTTGAGCCCTCCTATTTAAATAACACTACTATATGCATAGCGCCGCCCGCCGATTCGTGTAATTCACCACACCGAGAGAGAGAGAGAGGGAGGGAGGGAGAGAAGGAATTTGAGGAAGGTTACGAATGTAGAATTTTAAAGTTAGACTGTTCTGTGTGAAATGAAGAGGTTGTGTAGTCAATGTACATACAATACTTTGTGATGATGGTGGTGGTGATGATGATATTGCTGTTGTTGTCGTTGTAGTTGTTGTTGTTGTTGTTGATGGTGGGGGTGGTGGTGGTAATTAATTCAGTCTTATAAATGTTAATTAAAAACTTCCAGAGGTAAACAAAATGAAGGAAAACCAAGAAGATACAAAAACAAGAAGGAGAATCACATTATAAGATAGTGAACAGCAACAACGATCCCTTATGAGGTTCTCTGAGGGAATAAACTAACTCATTATTTGGAAGAGGAGGAGAAGGAGAAGGAGGAAGATTACACGGAACTACACGGGAAAAACAGATAGGTACAAGAACACCTGTTGGTCTATAACGAGGATATCTGATGACCTACGAACTAGCAGACAATATGTGTGAGAAAACAGGATAAGAGAGAAGTGTTTCTCCCCCCCACTCGCCCTCCCCCTGCGGCAGCGTGCGGCAGGAAACACCGTGTATCTGAGGAAGGGAACATTACGTATCTTGGAAGGGACACCAGGAGGAGGAGGAGGAGGAGGAGGAGGAGAGGGAGGAAAAGAAGGAGGAGGTGGTTACTACATCAACAAGGAGGCAGAGGAAAGGAGGAAAGGTGAAAGCTAAGAAGAGAAAAATAGAAAAAAAAAAATGATAAGTAATGAAACACTAAGGTGTGTGTGTGTGTGTGTGTGTGTGTGTGTGTGTGTTCAAAATGTAAGCACCTTTTAGCCAGAAAACAAGCGGTTCCTATTGTACTAAGCACACACACACACACACACACACACACACACACACACACACACACACACTCACACACACATATTTATCAGCCTCACTAAGAATAATGATGCCCGTCTGTCACCACATCCTCCATCGTTGTCTGTCTGTCGCTTCATCTGTCCATCTGTCAACCCAGCTACTTCCCCCTCTCCGACACCACCCTCAGAAAAACACAGAGCAAAACCGGTTCTTCTATTCATTTTTTTTTTGTTTCATTCCTTTCCATCATTTCACTGCTTTTGTTCTTTCTCATTCTCCTCTCCTTACTGCTCCCCTCATCATTACCATCCTAGTCCTTCTCCTCTTCTTCTTCCCTCCCCTCCTCCTCTGAGTTCGTATTCATCCTGATTCATTGACAAAGTACCTCTCAGTTTCGCTAAATTTGAGACTCTGAATATCGTGACCCTCCCCAATCTCTGTTTTATTTTCTTCTTCACTTCCGTCTCGTCACTCAAGTTTTTTGGCTTTGG
>NC_087165.1:16616011-16631011 GCF_035594125.1 Scylla paramamosain | reverse complement strand
GTTTGCTGAGAAAATAAATAGTTAGAAAATCTAGGAAATGAAACAAGAACAAGAAGAAGAACAAGAACAAGAACAAGAAGAACAAGAACACGAACAAGAAGAAGATGATGATGATGATGATGATGATGAAGAAAAGGAGGATTAAAATGAAAGGAAGGCAGAGTAGGAGAAAATAAATAAAGAAGAGGAAGAGGATGCAAACAAAAACGAAATCTAAAGGTGTGGCGCCTCTCTGCATGTGTGTGTGTGTGTGTGTGTCTGGATCCTAATGCTTTCATCTCCTCGCGGGCATCACCACCTGGAGCTAACTACTTCACTCCGGCCACTCCTTAGTACTTCTCCCTGGCTCAAGTATTCATGAGGCATAGCCACGGGATGAGTAGCGCGCATAGAGACTGACACTTTGCGGGGCGTCATGCAGCTGTTGCTCACTTAGGCTAAATTACTCCTTTGGCTGGAGAATATCAGGAGATGCTGAGGCTGACTAGTTACCTTCCTCTCCATCATCACCACCACCACCACCACCACCACCACCACCACCACCACCACCAACATCACTACCTAGATGATCCCAGGATGCAGATTACCATTAATATTTCAGGATTTTACTCGTGTGACGCGCCTACAACAGTACGAGTGTTGGTAAGTAAGAGATGGTTATATTTGCTACAATTTCTGAGTTTTGTGTTTTTTTTTTTCTTTTGATGTTTTCCTTGTGATTTTTTTTTTTTTCGTTATCTACTGCGTATCAATTATTTTCCTGGATTATTTTATACTGTTTGTAGTCTCTCTCTCTCTCTCTCTCTCTCTCTCTCTCTCTCTCTCTCTCTCTCTCTCTCTCTCTCTCTCTCTCTCTCTCTCTCTCTCTCTCCTGAAGGTACCTGTGTCAGCTTCATTAGGAGACCGGAAGGCCCCAGACAGGTAAAAAGGAGGAAAAAGGGAAAGGGGGCGGTTACCTGTCTTTCCCACACCTCTCCCCTGACACCTCGCCTTCATTCTCTCTCTCTTCCATTTTCATTCAATTGGCTTCACTAATTCGCCATACAAAAGACTTCCTACTTCCACACTCGATTCTTAACCACTTTCATTAATCAATGTCAATTTCTTATTTTACCCTCGCTCCTTTTTGTGGTAACAGTAAAAGTTCGTTAAAGTTCACTAGATATTTCACTGTTGCATTTTTTTTTCTTTTTAACTTATTCGAGATTCCAAATTATTTTACAGTGATATTCTTCATACTAAAACTGATAAACTCAAACTCTCGACCTGTTTCATTGTTTTTGTCCTTCCTAAAAAGTATTAATATTTTCAGAGATTAGTGTCAAGACAACTCAAAAACTAAATTAGCCAACCCATTTGAAACTCTCTCTCTTTCTTTCTTTCTTTCTTTTATTTTATTCTGAGAGAAGCTACCTAGTCAACTTTTACAACATTTTTTTTTTTGTCCATGGCTAGACTCCTCAAGTATAAAATAAAATAAAACAACAACAGCAACACAATATCTCATCCACAGCTACATCACAATAAAGCAAGACATCCACCACACCTGAACAGCACTACAGGAGGAACACGCCCCAGACATCTATCAACTTTTCTGGAACTAAAGAGAGCCAAAGGTTCACGCAGCAGCGGTCGCCTCCCACCTATGAGCCATCACCGGCACAACACGCAGCAAGCACCAAACCCACTGCCCTCAATTGCAATTCAACACCGCAAGCCACTACTCATACTCTCACCACCAGCACACCGCATCGATAACACCAACAACACTTCAACATTACTCCAAACTGAAGGCCAATGTGAGCCGCCGACTGTACCTGCCGCCCGCCTGTCACTGCGAGTTCACCACCTCGGCTTACACAGGACGTGAACTGGGACCAAAATATAAACAACATAATAAACCAGATTTTGCATTTATTCTTGGCGACAACAGCTGAGTTATTGAGGTGAGATGATGATAAATATATAAGGCGCCTTGGATCAGACATCACCCAGGTGTGTCTTAAAGGTCTCACAGCGAAGAGGAATTCACTAAAGTATATTTGTTGCCCAGGGTCGTACCATCAAATCAAGCCATATTTTTTTTTTTTGTTAGTATTTACTTGATATGTGTGGTTTCTTAATGCCAATAAGCTTAAAAAGTCGTTTCTCCACCATTGTGCTATTTATGTTTGTGTTAATTTATACTTGATATGATTCCTTACTAGAAATAAACTTGAAAAAAAAAAAAAAAGTGTCATAAGGACTATTTCCAAAGACCACACATTTGATTAATCGGGTTCTCGCTATTGCTAAATACCTTACAAATGGTTAATCGGGCTTTCATGGATATTTTTCTTTCACAATAGTGGTGCAGAATTATTGTCAAACAATCACTTGAGTCATGGCAACACCTTTGGAAAACAACAACTACTACAGCCAGTTAATAGTAACTAAGATAAGGCACCAAAACGCTTAAAAGTATGAGCCTTAATCTTACGCAGTGTTTTGTAGTAGTAGTAGTAGTAGTAGTAGTAGTAGTAGTAGTAGCAGTAGTAGTAGTAGAAGGAACAGCATCAGTTGTTGTCAATCTATGATGATGATGATGATGATGATGATGATGATGATGATGATGATGATGATGATGATGATGATGACAACAAAGACGATGACGACAACGATGAAGGACAACAACATTGATAATCATAAAACCTCCGCCTCCTGTCAGCATACCAATAATCTAGCACACACTATCTATGCGGAATCACAACTCCCTGAAACACTCGAGTGAATATTAACATGGACAAGAGATAAGACCAGTTTGACTCGCCTCCACTTAAACACTGGCGCATTATTCTCGACACTTTATATGCACGGACGTTCGCAGCGGCACCTCAAGCATGCACTGAAACCAAAATAATAATAATAATAATAATAATAATAATATATCCGAATCAAATATTCATATTGCTCCAGTTTAAATAATTTTTTTTCTTTTGCTGAACAGTTTTAGTTTTCGCAAAAGTCAATGGTAACAGTTTTGTGGATTGGTTTATTGATTAGTTTGACGCCTTCACTGTCAGACTGTTTATTTCCACAGTCACCTAAGACTTTTTTTAGAAACTTTTTTTTTTGTACTTCAGTTTCTTAAATGCACCTTAGAATAGTTAATGCTCTTATTCACTTTTTTTTCTCTCTCACCCTCTTTTTACAAGTTCAAGCAAGAAATTCTTCCTGTTTTTTCACAGTCCTCTGAACGTTGAAAAAAGAAAAAAAGAAGACCAGAGCAGTAAAAAGGTATGAAGCACCACAACAGTGCCATATGCTGCAGGATTATGGACAGCACTGGTAAGAGCAGGAGCGCAGAAATTAAGGGAGCTGGAGGTATGGCGAAGAGGCAGCTGCAGTTATGGGGCTTCAGAACAATAGCCCTAGCGGCAAACGGTGCAGCAATACTTGTCATCAATTACCGTGAAGGAAAAATCACAAAGAAAGCTGTGATAAAAAGAAAAGACTAACGGATTTATCTTTAGGATCCGGGTGTAGTCCTTCAAATTATTAAAATAGTGTAGAGTCAGCATTCTAAGAGAGTTTAGATTGATAAAACAGAGGATTTTACCTGACACAAAACATAATTCACTGATTTTAAGAGAGCGACCACAAAACCCAATAAAATCATCTAATCTTAGCTCTCATAAGAACATTAAAAAAGTCAGCTAGATTTAGGGGAATAAGGCATAAAAACTACTTGTTTTTATCTTTCTTTAATAAGGTTTTATGCAGTATTTCTTGATTTGCTTCTGTTTTGCTATGGTTATATGTAATATTATCCAGCGTAAAAAGAAAAAAAAGTTGTAAGGATCGATCGAGGCCTTTATATTATGGGATCATCATTCACTTAGGAAACCTTCATGCCATAAAAAAAACTAAAAAAAAAACTCATGTTTCTATTCAGGATATTCTTGCAAGAGTATGCGAAGTGAAAGTTGAAGATTACCTCCCTTCATTAATACACTAAATCTCTCTCTCTCTCTCTCTCTCTCTCTCTCTCTCTCTCTCTCTCTCTCTCTCTCTCTCTCTCTCTCTCTCTCTTCCCTTGGCATCAGATAAGCAGGGCAGGTGACTGAGGCTTTATCGTCGCCTTATCTCCAACATGCCACGGCTACTGAGGGCTGGAGGGAAAGGCACAGGAAGGGAGGAAAAGATTGGGAGAATGTGAAGGGGAGGAGAGAAGGCACGAGATGGATGCCTGGATAAACCGAGGACAGAAAGACGGAAGGGTCAACGCAGAAGCAGCACAAGAAGAAACTGACATACCTACAATAACAAGGAAGTAGAGGATTCAAGGACATTTAAGATCCATATAAGGCAGTGTTTCCTATGCGTGTACAGTGAATAAGTTAGGGCAGAGAGGGAAAGGAAAGGGAGAAAGACATCAGTTACACCTCACCACTTAGTCAGCTTCCTGTTACGAGGTGAGGTGGTGAGTTTCCAAAAATATTTCCTGGTGGGATTCCTGAGCTGAGTTGTAAGAATGAGGAGGGAGAGAGAGAGAGGGAGAGAGGGAGAGAGAGAGTGTGTGTGAGGTGGGGTAGGATTGCGTTCCCAAAAGATTCAGTGTCTCAGCTCAACTAGTGAAAGTTAAAGTAATGTTCAAGATTTTCATAATTCTGGCGATAATTTAACATTTATGGAAAAAAAAAATTGAGAAACAGACTAATCATATTTTTATCTGTGGCCTTTGAAAATAATCCCAATGAAAACTAGAGAGAGAGAGAGAGAGAGAGAGAGAGAGAGAGAGAGAGAGAGAGAGAGAGAGAGAGAGAGAGAGAGAGAGAGAGAGAGAGAGAGAGAGAGAATCTATGGAGGTGAACTGGTCAGATTAACCGCTTTGAAACACACAATTACCTCAGGGGACTTGTGGAAGGAAGGGAGGGAGGGAGGGAGGGAGGGAAGGAGAAACTGAAAGAACGGAGGAAGGAGGTTAGATATGGAGGGTCAAGGATGAAGACAGAAAGGAGGGTGAATGGAGGGGGAGGGAGGGAGGAAAAAATTGCTGGGTAAGGAGGGAAGAAGACAATTAGTGACAAAGACGAGGAAGAGGATGAAGAAAAATGAAATATAGAATAGACTGAATAATACGTAATGGTAGTAGTAGTGGTGGTGATGGTTGTGGTAGGTGGTAGTAGTAGTAGTAGTAGTGGTAGTAGTAGTTTAAAAAGTGATTGTGTAGGTAGTAGTAGTTAAGAAGAAAAAGAAGAAGAAGAAAAAGAAGAAGAAAAAAAAGAAGAAAAAGATGATGATGATGATGATGGTGATGATGAAGATGATGATGATGGTGATGATGTTAATGAAGAAGATGAAGAAGAGGAAGAAGAAGAAGAAACCAGGAGAAAAGAGAAGAACAGCAATGTAATAATACCAATACAGCAATAATTTAGTAAAAGAATTAATAACAATAGCAGAAGCAGCAAAAACACGAACAAAAAGGAAGTAAGCAAGGCACAAGTCACAATCATAAGATGCACACTAGCTAGTTTTGCCACGCCAAGCACAAGACAGGCAGGGCACCCAAGTGTGCACACGCCAGCACGCCTTGTAACAGGAAACCACAAGTAATAATCATCAGGTGGCCAGCTCAAGGACGCCAGGCAGGGAGCACCAACAGCAGCAGCACCGCCACCACCACCATGGCCACTGCAAGACCGGTAAAGCACAACAAAGAGGATAGTGTGGTGATGTTTTACAACACCACAATTAATATAAACATAGCTAACAAAAGGGAACGGTTCAGCAAACAACGAAGGAACTATTATTAACGACGACGCCTAATAAGTAACAGCAAAATGAAAGTCAAACCTAAATTGGAAACGTACAAAAAAAAAAAAAAAAGTAATAGTAAAATGTCACACACGCACACAGTAAAAAAAATAAAATAAATAAAATAAATAAATAAAAGAGCATCTGCACCAGCCATAACACCACCACCACCACCACCACCACCACCAACAACAACAACAACAACAAAAACAACAACAACAATTAATCTTCAGAAAACAAGGCTGCCGCAAGGAGAAATTAATTAGTTACAGAATATCGAAAGTCTCACCAGAAGAGATGAAAATGAACGAATGTCCCACAAACCTAACACCAGCCACAATAAAACTATTATAAAAAAAGATTTAATCACTAACAACACAATGGCGAGAGAGAGAGAGAGAGAGAGAGAGAGAGAGAGAGAGAGAGAGAGAGAGAGAGAGAGAGAGAGAGAGAGAGAGAGAGAGAGAGAGAATAAACGTCCAGCACTACAAAAATAAGAACAAAAATAATAACGGAGAGTGAAGAAAATCCAATAAAACAAGAAACAAATAAATCATCCGAAATCACAACGAGAAAATCAAATCCAAAACTCCAATGGATGTAAATGAAAAAAAAATAATAATGCCTAAATGTCACAAACCCCAAAAAGAAATACAAAAAATAAGATCAGAGTAAACTTTCTTCTTAATCCACGTTTGTCTACACGAAAATATGTGGCAACGCGGAGGCTGGGCTTTCTCTGGGGGGCACCTGTCCGTCGGCCGCTAATTACAGGTGTGGCGGCAGCCTTACCTAGAGTCTAATTATCTCAGAAGAAAACACACCTGCACGAGTGGCAAGAAAAGATATTACGATTGAAAATAAACGCCTTTTGTCACTTTGAGTGCAGTCATGGTGGTGGAGGTGGTGGTTGTGTGGTTGTGGTGATAAAGTAGTAGTAATAGTAGTAGTAGTTGTTGTTATTGTTGTTGTTGTTGTTGTTGTTGTTGTTGTTGTTGTTGTTTTTGTTGTTGTTGTTGTTGTTACTGTTGTTGTTGTTATTGTTGTTGTTGTTGTAATAGCAGCAGCAGTAGTAGTAGTAGTAGTAGTAGTAATAGTAGTAGTAGTAGTAGTAGTAGTAGTAGTAGTAGTAGTAGTAGTAGTAGTAGTAGTAGTAGTAGTAGTAGTAGTAGTAGCTGTAGTAATAGTAGTGGTAGTAGTTGCAGCTGCTGTTGTTATTGTTTACAGCTTTGTGTGTGTGGGGGTGTGTATGCGTGTGCGTCTGTGTGTGTGTGTGTGTGTGTGTGTGTGTGTGTGTGTGTGTGTGTGTGTGTGTGTGTGTGTGTGTGTGTGTGTGTGTGTGTGTGTGTGTGTGTGTGTACGCACGCTCGCTCGCATGTGTGTGGGCAGCTGAAAGTTTACTTGGATTAATGAATATTGACAGCAGTACACCCACACACAGACACACATGGCTACACTTGCCTCGCTTTCTGTATAAGTGTGTAAGTATTCATGTATTTTCTCGCTTATAAGAGTTAGAGCACCTTTAAATTTTCCTTCATTAAAGTGTTGCGTAACTCACGTCAATTGTCTTCTCCTTTCCTCCCTTGCTCTCCTTCCTCCTCTCTCCCTGCGGAGCTAAAATTACCAGAGGGAGAGACATTTTTCCGCTGTTAGATAAATCTTATAATGACACGTCACTCAGAGGAGGAGGAGGAGGAGGAGGAGGAGGAGGAGGAGGAGGAAACAAGGAGTAAAGACAAGAAGAAGGAAGAGAAGGAGGAAGGTGAGTAGAGAAAAGAAGAAACAATTACTCACCTCTCTCTCTCTCTCTCTCTCTCTCTCTCTCTCTCTCTCTCTCTCTCTCTCATTTTCCCCCCACAGGTTACTTTTATCTCCTCCCTTTCCCTCCACTTTTCTTCTCCCTCTACCTGTCCCCTACATAATCTCTCCATCTCCCCTCTTTCCTCCCCTACCTCTCCCCATTCTGTCTGTTTGCCTTAGCCTTGCCTCCTTTCTTTATCCCTATAATCCTCTTCCCTCCTTCCATCCCCATTTATGCCTTCCTTTCTCCTTCCATATTTTCCACAATCCCTTCTGACCTCTCTCTCTCTCTCTCTCTCTCTCTCTCTCTCTCTCTCTCTCTCTCTCTCTCTCTCTCTCTCTCTCTCTCGACAACCCATTACTTCTTTAATTGTGGTAATCTTCCTGATAATTACCTTGCTTCCTTCACCAGAAGAAGATGGAGGGAAGGAGGATGGAGAGGGAAGGAGATGGAGGGAAGGAAGGAATGAGGGAGAGGGCGGATCAGAAGCAGGGAGAGGAAGGAAGAGAGTTCGGAGGCAGAATAAGACTCTTAATGTCAGTCAAGAGGTTTAGAGGGAGAGAAAAAATATGTCGGATTCTTATGTCATGTTTTAACGGTTAAAGTCTTTTTTTTCTGTTGTCTTTCTTCTTCTTCTTCTTCTTCTTCTTCTTCTTCTTCTTCTTCTTCTTCTTCTTCTTCTTCTTCCTCTTCTTCTGTTTCTTGTAACTATTATGAGTACTGATCTTACTTTTTATTACACGTTTTATCAAGATTATAACTATTATTGTATTATTATTATTATTATTATTATTATTATTATTATTATTAGTAGTAGTAGTAGTAGTAGTAGTAGTAGTAGTAGTAGTAGTAGTAGTAGTAGTAGTAGTAGTAGCAATGTTCCCAGTTGAACTTGCGTAGAGAGAGAGAGAGAGAGAGAGAGAGAGAGAGAGAGAGAGAGAGAGAGAGAGAGAGAGAGAGAGAGAGAGAGAGAGAGAGAGAGAGAGAGAGAGAATTACATTACAACACAAAAGCGAGAATGAAAATACCCAATCAATCAACAAAGGAAGTTTTCTGCACGAGGAAGTAAAGGGAAAGTTAGTTGGTGAAAAGAAACTGATACACTGACTCTAACTTAATGCTGAGGGGGAGGGCGAGGCTGGGCGAGGCTGAGCGAGGATGGGCGGGGTGAGACTGGTTGGCGAGGTGATGCTGGTGGGTGAGGCGTGGCAGGGCTGGGAGATGCTGGTGCTGCGGTCTAGGTAGGCGTGGTGGGGATGGTTAGATGGGGAGGCGGGTAATTGGGGTTAAGGGTGGGGAGAATGACGAACCGGGGCAAACTCTAATGTGATGTGGTGATGATGATGATGATACCTGTGATGATACCGGGGAATGATTGGGGATGCAGGAGGTGGTGATGGGTGGTGATGGGGATGTGGAGGTGGATTGACGTGGTGGTGGTGTTGTGGTGGTGGTGTAGTAGTGATGGTGGTGGTGAAGACGTCACGAGACTTGGGATGACTGGTACAAAAAAACAATTAAGGTATGGTTTCACCTCTGCCCTCATCTCTCTCTCTCTCTCTCTCTCTCTCTCTCTCTCTCTCTCTCTCTCTCTCTCTCTCTCTCTCTCTCTCTCTCTCTCTCTCTCTCTCTCTCTCAGGTGACGCAAACACACATACTCATTACATAAACACACTTGCATAAATAATTATCTTTTCCTGTAATAATAATAATAATAATAATAATAATAATAATAATAATAATAATAATAATAATAATAATAATAATAATAAATAATAATAATGAAGTAAATAAAATAAAGAAAAGAAAGAAAAATATCAAATAATTTTTCATCTCAAAACTGATAACAGAACAGGGTCAGAGGTTATCATTTTTTTTATCGGTAATACGCAAATAATCGCTGCCACTTGTGCTATTGCAGTGGCGACGGGGACGTGGCGGTGGCGTGACTCTACCCAATTCTGCGGTATAAACGTTTAAAAAAGCAGCCATTCAGTTGTTTTTGTCTCTCCCTCTTAAAACGGGTATCAATATAAGGTACATCAATACATTTTTTTTTTCATAACGTATTCTTTATAACGAGATGGTAGAGAAGACTTGAGAGGAAAGCACTTATATTTTAATGGGATTTCCAATATGTAGACCTACAGTGCGTAGGTCTGCTGGCTTTTTGCAGCTTCCTTTATTTTCTTATGTTCTTGTGAGGAAGACAAGGTGAAATTCAAAACTCCAGGAATTCAAAAAGAAAATTAGATCAATTGATGGATATTGATGGCTGATGGATATAGGTGGGTATGATAGATAAAACTACTACGTATAAAAACTAGCGGATACATGCAGGTTATCTTATTCCCTTACGTTCTTATGTTTAAGATGCGGAGATGAAATGATAAAGTGCATCACTACTATAAATTCACAATACTTTCATGACTAGAAACTATACTGCCACTATTTCAGACGCATGTCCCACAACTGCTGATTCTGTGACGATATGCTGCATGACTTTACTTCATCCATTACAAACATTCGGATCTAAACGCACCAACATATCGATAAATGGATGCTGTTTTTTTTTTTTTCACATTACGAAAAAAAAAAAAAAAAAATGAACGTCCATAGCAAGTAATCGTCAACAACTTCCACTCACACCACCACCACAACCTCCTCCTCCTCCTCCTCCTCCTCCTCCTCCAGCAACGGCGGTCTCTTCACTAATTTTTCTTCCATTCGTCAGGGGCTTCCATCCTCACCCGCCTTAGCTCGCCTCGTGGCTACATAACCGAGTATTTATCACACTACACACTACAAGAGACGCTTCATTACCAGAGAGAGAGAGAGAGAGAGAGAGAGAGAGAGAGAGAGAGAGAGAGAGAGAGAGAGAGAGAGAGAGAGAGAGAGGCTGCGGGCGTGAAGGAGAGGGCGTGAGGTCACCTGCGGCCGCCCAAACCTCACGCACGTAATGAGGAAGCCATCACAGGTGACATTACACAGGTGAGGGAGGAAGGGGTCCTCGGGGAGGGTGGGGAAAGGGGTACCGGGAAGAGGAGCCGGCGGGTGAGGTGGGGAGAGAAGCATGGGGAAGTTAGAGAGAGAGAGAGAGAGAGAGAGAGAGAGAGAGAGAGAGAGAGAGAGAGAGAGAGAGAGAGAGAGAGAGAGAGAGAGAGAGAGAGAGAGAGAGAGAGAGAGAGAGAGAGAGAGAGAGAGAGAGAGAGAGAGAGAGAGAGAGAGAGAGAGAGAGAGAGAGAGAGAGAGAGAGGAAAAGGTCAGGTTGTAAGGTTGGGTTGGAAGGGAGGGAGGGAGGGAGGGAAAAAATGAAGACTGTTGATTGTTACCTGTCACGAGTAAGATGAGGGAGGGAGGGAGGTAGAGAGGGAGGGAAGTGATGGCGGTGGTGGTAGTGGTGGTGGTGGTGGTGGTGGTGGTGGTAGTGGTGATGATAATGATGATGATGCACCATTTTTCAGAGCATTATAGTGACGCATGTCATTCATTACCGTCACGTCCGAAAATAATACGGTCATGTAGAACGGTGATGTGTGTGTGTGTGTGTGTGTGTGTGTGTGTGTGTGTGTGTGTGTGTGTGTGTGTGTGTGTGTGTGTGTGTGTGTGTGTGTGTGTGTGTGTGTGTCGAGATAATGAAAGTGTGGATTGTGCTGAGAGAGAGAGAGAGAGAGAGAGAGAGAGAGAGAGAGAGAGAGAGAGAGAGAGAGAGAGAGAGAGAGAGAGAGAGAGAGAGAGAGAGAGAGAGAGAGAGAGAGAGAGAGAGAGAGAGAATTTTAGGTCACACCCACATATTTTGACTGACTCGAAAAGTTCTGTCTGTTATTGAAGTAATACAGATAACCTAGATCAGTATTCCACGCATGATAAATAAATACATTACAAAGATACATTTTTTTCAGAGTATTTAGAGTACCACGCCTTGCCTGACTCGCCTGGAATCTCCTTTACGTCATACTCTTTTTATCTATTGTTAAAAAAAAATATCTATAAACACACACTCATCGTAAACTAAATATCAAGATACCCAATCATATCAAAACTTTCCACTTTCATTTTATTTCTACTGTTACCTTATGAAGAATATTTACCTTACGAATGCATACCTTATGAATGCATACTTAGTTTTTTTCATGATATGGGAAAAAATATTTTATAATCTGAAGGAAAGAGGAGAAGGAAGTAAGAAACGAAGTAAGGAAGGTAGAGATCGCCAGACACCGTGGAAAAAAAAAAATAAATAAAATAAAGCGTTTTCTTATATTTGTCACTTTTTTTGGGCCTTTCTTATGTACGATAGATGTGTATCCTAGATATTTTGTCCTTAGATTTCCTCTAATACTCGTTGTTCTTCTCTGTCTTACTTATCATACTGATGTTGTCACCTTCGTTAGTAAGCAGTGAGCTGTTTCTGGTTAACATAAGAAAATAAGGGAAGCTGCAAGAAGCCATCAGGCCTACACGTGGCAGTCTCTATGCAATGAACCTTAAAGCACTGACTCTTAGGGCTTCTAAATAATGAAACGGAGTGGTGCAGGTTCAGAGTATAATATCAAAACACAACACAGGCAGTAACATGATTCATCGAGTTATTCATGTGTCTTAGTGCCTGGGGTTATGTCAGTGCACTCTTCCTTCTTAATCTCGTCTAGGGTTATGCAAATGAAGTAACAAGTGTCATGTTGTCAAAGGGTGAATTAGTACCACTAGTAATGTGGGGGTGATGAGGAAAGAGCGGCAGACTGCAGAGTGAACACGGTGGAGAAAGTTTTGTTTTATGGGAGGGTGGTGGTTGTGTGCTGAAGGTAAAGGTGAGAGAGAGAGAGAGAGAGAGAGAGAGAGAGAGAGAGAGAGAGAGAGAGAGAGAGAGAGAGAGAGAGAGAGAGAGAGAGAGAGAGAGAGAGAGAGAGAGAGAGAGCATTATGAACAAATCGATTGGATACACTGTGTTTTGTGTGTTCTGTCGTGGATAGAACGATTACGAACAATAGAAATGTTTACTTACTGCCACTGCTACCATCACTACTACTACTACTACTACTACTACTACTACTATTACTACTACTACCACCACCACCACCACCACCACATCCTTTCTACGCTTATGCAACTCTTCATACATTACAATTAAAACTAAAACGAGTAATATGTTAACAATCAAGACGATTCATAAGAACACGAGCCTCCTATTTTTTCCTATGACTAGCCCACACACACACACACACACACACACACACACACACACACACACACACACCATATCATTATCCATATTCCGACCCCATTTCTCCCCTCCTTGTTCCCTCCCCTTCCCCTTCTCTATCATCCCCTTCCCCCTTACTCTCTCCCCCTCCAGTTAATGCCAGTCACCCATATACAACACACTGTCCAGCCAGGCACAGGTGATCGGTCAGCCTATAATTAGCTTACCTGGCTGGGGCGTTCAAGGGGAGTGTGTGTATGTGTGTGTGTGTGTGTGTGTGTGTGTGTGTGTGTGTGTGTGTGTGTGTGTGACTAGTCGTCCTAAGAAGTCTTAAAGTTAAGTAAGTTTCATATCTATAAATCAAATTTAAATTAATACATAAACTAATCAACAGCTTAATATTAAACATCAATAAGAATTTAAGATGTGATGGAAGATACCACAGCTTTTTTTATTTTTTTTTCTGTAATATTTTCAAAGACGTGACATGATTGCTTTGAGGAGCTGTATACCCTAGGAAGGTAGGTTAGGTTAGGTTAGGTTAGGTTTGGTTAGGTTAAGTTAGATAGATCAGTTTACGTTGGGTTACGCTAGTTAGGTATCCATGTAGGTAGGCAGGGAGGCTTAGAGGCATACGCACGTGTAAGTTATGTCTTATCTAAAAAAGATATATTCAAAATTCCCGAAAATCGCCTATTCTTTACCCTACATGTATACTAACCATCACAATACAAACATAGATCCTAAACCAATATAGGGGAGCGTATGTGACTGACCCTCTGTATGTACATGTATGTATTTATGTATGTATATTCTCTCCCGGCAAGAGGTGTTAGGGGAGAGAAACACCTCGAGGGGCAATGGATGGAAAAGAGAAGAGAGAGGGTGAAACTTATCCACTGATCTGATCTGACCTGAGGGAGAAAGGGAGATTCTTTGGTTGATTGAAATTATACGATGCCAGGCTGTGAGGCAGGAGGAGGAGGAGGAGGAGGAGGAGGAGGAGGAGGAGGAGGAGGAGGAGGAGGAGGAGGAGGAGGAGGAGGAGGAGGAGGTAAAGGCGGAAGAGAAAGGAAAATAAATTCACATAGAAAGGCATTGATATTCTCTCTCTCTCTCTCTCTCTCTCTCTCTCTCTCTCTCTCTCTCTCTCTCTCTCTCTCTCTCTCTCTCTCTCTCTCTCCCCCTACAGCAGCCCTAATTATTTATCCTCCACTCCTCCACTACACAAACTACATTTACAGCCTCTATAAAAGGTCACACTCGCGACTCATACATTGCAAGAATCCCGCTCAGATAACTCAGCGCCGCGCCAGAGTAAACACGGCGGAAAAGGGTAATAAAGAGCCGGGAACCTTCACAGATCGCATGCCGCCCCAAAGGTCCCGGCGAGGAGCGTGACCGTACAGCGACACCTATAGGTTGTTGCCGTGACCATAACTCTGGGAACCTGGGTAATTACGTCAGAGATAATGATTCCTGAGAGTGAGAGAAGGAGATAGGGTGAAGGTAAAAATTTATATATAGGTTCGTGTTTTGTTTTCGTGCCTTTGGGTTTTTTGATGTCATGGAGGGATATTAAGTGCCTTGTTTTGTGATGTGTGGCTTGTGTTAAGTTGATGATGTGTAGGAAGGTGTGTAAGGGAGTAGAGACATGGAGGTAGGGTGAAGTAAAAGAGAATAAGCAATGTATTCCGGAATATAACAGACTGAGACAGATAAAACAAAAATTCCTGGTAAGACGTGTAGCAAGAACCAAGGAAAGACACACAGATACAAGACAAAAGTAAGTAAGAAATAAAGATAACGCAATATCTTCTACCAACTAAACAGACTAAAAAATAAAAAATAAAAAATAAATAAAAATTTAATTAAAAAATATTCAAGATTCGGTACTTTAGACTAAGCAAGAGGCTAAAATGTTCGTTCAAAAACCAATCCATGGCATCAAACAAAACGCACGCAGGAAGGTGTAAAAAGAATAGGACAAAAATGAAGGATGAGCTCTTAAAAGGAATAAACAAGATGGGTTGAGGGACTGCTGACTCAAAATCAATACATAAAATTAAAAACAAGCCAAGCATAATGTTTTGGTACGGCGGGGATGTGCAATCAACAGACGTTTCACTTCATCGACCTCACCACGCCGATGACTTTTTTCGTTTGCTGAGATTAAAACAGACCAGACACTCCC
>NC_087165.1:16603511-16611011 GCF_035594125.1 Scylla paramamosain | reverse complement strand
TTTTTAATAATTCTGTACCATCAAGAAGGCAGACATCCATGAAAACCTTACTGATCACGTCTGTGGCCTTTGAAATCCCTCCTAATGTGAGAATAAATCGATTTAAAAATAAAGGCCCACATCTTTCTAAATTCCAGCTGATCACGTGGATTCCTACAACAACAACAACAACAACAACAACAACACACACACACACACACACACACACACACACACACACACACACACACACATGGTATTGGCTTATGTGACCAAACCCAAGCTTCTTCAGTCCCCTTTCTCCTCCACCACCACCACCACCACCACCTCCTCCTCCTCCTCCTCCTCCTCCTCCTCCTCTTAGTTGGTGTGCAATTTATGCAACACCAGCCACTAATAAGCAATATGAGAGGGGAAGGTGAGAGATGGAAGACAGGACAAGGGAGATGAGGGGAGAAGAGAAGAGCGGAGGTGACGGGAAAGAAGGGGAGTGACAAGAAAGGAGATGAGCTAAGGAAGAAAGGCAAGAGACGTGGAGAGCAATGAGAAAGCAGCAGGGGAGAGAAGAGGAGCAAGAGGAGGAGGAGGAGGAGGAGGAGGAGGAGGAGGAGGAGGAGGAGGAGGAGGGAGAGTATCAGTGACAGGTTTTAAAAATAATAGCTGATAGGTGTCAAGGGGGGCAAGAGAGAGAGAGAGAGAGAGAGAGAGAGAGAGAGAGAGAGAGAGAGAGAGAGAGAGAGAGAGAGAGAGAGAGAGAGAGAGAGAAAAAGTTAGTGTACTATATTTTCCAAGTCCTTCCCGTTTCTTTCCCATTTCTCTCTCTCATTTATTCAGCTTTTTCCTTCTCTCCTTCCTTGGCAGAAGTTTTGTACAGTCTGCCGCAATGCGCTTTCCTCCTTCCCTCCTTTCCTTTACTCTCTCTCTCTCTCTCTCTCTCTCTCTCTCTCTCTCTCTCTCTCTCTCTCTCTCTCTCTCTTTCTCATTAGGGAGTTTCCACTGTATAAAAAAGGAAGACAAAAAATAAAACTATTGGGAGACGAAAAGAAAAGAATTTAAACAAAATTAACACACACACATACACACACACACACACACACACACACACACACACACACACACACACACACACACAATCAAACAAACAAACAAACAAACAAACACACTGACTTTCTCTCTCTCTCTCTCTCTCTCTCTCTCTCTCTCTCTCTCTCTCTCTCTCTCTCTCTCTCTCTCTCTCTCTCTCTCTCTCTCTCTCTCTCTCGTGAGAATGAACGGTACGTGTCTAGGTTTGAGTATTGATCTAATTGTGTGTGTGTGTGTGTGTGTGTGTGTGTGTGTGTGTGTGTGTGTGTGAAAAGAAATTAGATAGCGATATATATATATATATATATATATATATATATATATATATATATATATATATATATATATATATATATAAACTTCAGAATTTTCAGATAAAAGCGACTTTAGTTCCCCCTTCCCCCATTCTCTCTCTCTCTCTCTCTCTCTCTCTCTCTCTCTCTCTCTCTCTCTCTCTCTCTCTCTCTCCCTCCCTCCAAATGAGACGCGACTGATTTATGACGTGAGAAAATCCTTATTAGAAAGATAATTAATCTACCTCTTAATGAGAGAGAGAGAGAGAGAGAGAGAGAGAGAGAGAGAGAGAGAGAGAGAGAGAGAGAGAGAGAGAGAGAGAGAGAATGGTAGCCTTTTATGCAAATCACTTTGACGGTCTCTCTCTCTCTCTCTCTCTCTCTCTCTCTCTCTCTCTCTCTCTCTCTCTCTCTCTCTCTCTCTCTCTTGTACTGTCAGCTGCTTTGTCAATATTTGCCATGCCGACGCAGAGAGAGAGAGAGAGAGAGAGAGAGAGAGAGAGAGAGAGAGAGAGAGAGAGAGAGAGAGAGAGAGAGAGAGAGAATCATTGACTTAATCTGTTTTGTCTGAACGGCTTAATGTTCTTAGCGGATGTATGGAGAGAGAGAGAGAGAGAGAGAGAGAGAGAGAGAGAGAGAGAGAGAGAGAGAGAGAGAGAGAGAGAGAGAGAGAGAGAGAGAGAGAGATCGTGAGCGGAACGGAGAGCGAAATAAGTGTCACGGGAAAAAAAAGAGAAGAAAGAAGACTTGGGGAAAAAAGAAGGAAAAAAAGAAAGATATGCCTCATTTAATACTTTTAATGTGGAAAAAACGGGAAATTAATGTACGTAGAAGACTGAGACTAGTTCTTTATTTCCTTGGAGGAGGAGGAGGAAGAGGAGGAGGAGGAGGAGAAGGAGGAAAAGAAATAGAACAAAAAATGAATATAAGGTAGAAAAAAAAAAACTAGAGGAATTGAATGAAAAGAGTAAATTTAAAGGAGGACAATAAAACAATGTAAAAGAAAAGAAGAAGAAGAAGAAGAAGAAGAAGAAGAAGAAGAAGAAGAAGAAGAAGAAGAAGAAGAAAATTATGATGATGATGATGATGATGATGATGAAAATAATGAATAATAATGATAATAATAATAATAATAATAATAATAATAATAATAATAATAATAATAATAATAATAATGACATTAAAGAAGAAGAAGAAGAAGAAGAAGAAGAAGAAGAAGAAGAGAGAGAGAGAGAGAGAGAGAGAGAGAGAGAGAGAGAGAGAGAGAGAGAGAGAGAGAGAGAGAGAGAGAGGCGTTAACTGATCCCAAACACTTGTTATTGTATTTCTAATGTGGTGTGTCTGTGGCCATGAGAGAGAGAGAGAGAGAGAGAGAGAGAGAGAGAGAGAGAGAGAGAGAGAGAGAGAGAGAGAGAGAGAGAGAGAGAGAGAGAGTTTCTTGGCACTTTCATTCCTTTTCTCTCACCAGCTTTTAACAATAAAGAGAATATGTAAATTCAGAATAATACTAATCTTCACAAACGCGCATAAACAACTCACACACACACACACACACACACACACACACACACACACACACACACACACACACACACACACACACACACACACACACACACACACACAGTATCAGGAAAAAGACAATGAACGAGATTTTTCAACTTGACACACAATCTCTCTCTCTCTCTCTCTCTCTCTCTCTCTCTCTCTCTCTCTCTCTCTCTCTCTCTCTTGTTCCTTTTGTCCAAAATTTAATTAATATGGAATATGGCCAATCTCGTCTTTCTCACTCTCTTTATGGGGAGGGAGAGAGGGAGGGAGAGGTAGTGAGAGGGAAAGGGAGGAGAGCAAGGAAGGAAGAACAGGAAGAGGAAAGGTGAAAGAAGAAATTAAGGGAAAAGAGAAAATGAAGGAGGAAGAATATAGTGGACCAAGAGAGAGAGAGAGAGAGAGAGAGAGAGAGAGAGAGAGAGAGAGAGAGAGAGAGAGAGAGAGAGAGAGATTAATCTTCACACAACAACAGACATTTCAAGGCTATTATAAAAGCAACCTCTCTCTCTCTCTCTCTCTCTCTCTCTCTCTCTCTCTCTCTCTCTCTCTCTCTCTCTCTCTCTCTCTCTCTCGTATCATATTCATCTTCACACGTATCTCACTATTCTCTTGTTTCTTTCTTCTTTTCTTTCTTTCTCACTTTCTTCCGTCCTCCTTCTCTCCTTTTCCCCCTTCCCTCCTCCTCCTCTCCTCTTCTCCCTTCCCTCTCTCCCTTCGTTCTTTCTTTAGTTAGTCCTGGTTGCTAAGTAAATATTTCCCCAGCACTTTTTTGCTCTCTCTCTCTCTCTCTCTCTCTCTCTCTCTCTCTCTCTCTCTCTCTCTCTCTCTCTCTCTCTCTCTCTCTCGTGTGTGTGTGTGTCCTCTGTTGCTCTTGTTCACTTTTCTCTGTTGTCATATATCGTTCTAGTATCTGATTCTGTTATCTCTCTCTCTCTCTCTCTCTCTCTCTCTCTCTCTCTCTCTCTCTCTCTCTCTCTCTCTCTCTATTCTCCGTTAATTTTCTCGGATTCTCTTATCTTTAATCTCGCCCTCATTGTTCTTTCTCTTTCTTCTTTTTTCTTATGTTCCTCTTTCTCTTTCTCCTGCCTTCCTTTGTTGCTGTCGCCTTCTCTTTTCCTATTTCTTCAATCTCTTTGTTTACTGTTTATTTTTTTCTCTCTCTCTCTCTTCTCCTCCTCCTCCAAATGTTACAAACAATTCGGTTTTCTGTTTCGGTCAAAATTACTCCCAATTTCCAAAGGTGGTCACGGTAACCTGTTTCCTGATGATATATTATTACTCTCTCTCTCTCTCTCTCTCTCTCTCTCTCTCTCTCTCTCTCTCTCTCTCTCTCTCTCTCTCTCTCTCTCTCTCTCTCTCTCTCTCTCTCTCTCTCTCTCTCTCTGGTTCATATTCATTTATGTATTGTCTTCTTCATATTTTCTGTTCTCATTTATTGATTAACTCTGTATTATGTCTCTCTCTCTCTCTCTCTCTCTCTCTCTCTCTCTCTCTCTCTCTCTCTCTCTCTCTCTCTCTCATCGCTGTGCTCAACACGAAAGATTTTTTTCTAGCTCTTGTCTCTTCGTTCAACACACACACACACACACACACACACACACACACTCACACCATAGTAGACACCGGAACGAGACTTGAGCGTTACAAAAAGACATCACCACCAACACCACCACCACCAGAACCCCTACTACCACTACTACTACTACTACTACTACTACTACTACTGCTACTACCACCACCAGAATCGCCATCAGGTGATTGTGTTTTTGTGAGTGACAGGCAAGAATGAAAACAATGGATGGCAAAAGTAAATGAAGGAATGAGCGAGTGAATAGGAGAGAGAAGTAATACAATATAGACTGAAGGTGTGAAGGTGAGATAAGAAAGAATGAGAGAGAGAGAGAGAGAGAGAGAGAGAGAGAGAGAGAGAGAGAGAGAGAGAGAGAGAGAGAGAGAGAGAGAGAGAGAGAGAGAGAGAGAGAGAGAGAGAGAGAGAGAGAGGTTAGCTTTTATATCAACGAAGGATTTGCCTGAGATGTTTAATGTAAAGTTTCTTAGGATGACTTGAATGACTTGATGCTCCTTGCGAGGGCTGCAGATATGGTAATGTCTGTAGGAATAAGGGAAAGACTAAGAAAAAAGAGAATAACAATGATAATAACAGTAAAGAGAACAACAAAATCGACTAGTACCACTAATTCTTCCGTTACTACTACTACAACAACTACTACTACTACTACTACTACTACCAACACCACCCCCACCCCCACCACTAGTACAATTATTACACCTATTACTACTACGACTACTTCAATTACTTCCACAATAACACCACCACTACAACAACACAGCACAGTTCGCACCCCACACTTATATATGTAAACACATCGCTTTGTTCGCACCATTATATATAAAAAAAAAAAAAAAGACATAAAACCGCAAATTACTCTCAGATTCCTTTCAAGACAGAGAGAGAGAGAGAGAGAGAGAGAGAGAGAGAGAGAGAGAGAGAGAGAGAGAGAGAGAGAGAGGCGAGGAGTGCGTGGCCAAGCAGGTAATCATCGCTGCGCTAACTTCGGATCTCATTACGCTTCTGCGCCGAATTGTGATCTTCTCTTCTTCCCTCTACACTTCCTGTTTTGTTATTTTCTTCTTCTTTTTCTTCCTCCCACGCATTGTTTGACTCTTATTTACATTTCCCTCTTCCTCTGTCTCTTCCTCCGTGTTTACTTTCTTCCTTCTCTCCTCCGACTCCTTGCATTAAGAAAGGATATATTTTTTTGTATTCTCTCTTTTTTCCTCCTTCTTCACCTCTTCTTCTGCCTTTTTGCTTATTATCCTTCCTTATTTCTTGTATTAATTCCGCCTTCGTGTGCTCATTTTTGCACAATTTTTCTCCTCCTCTTCCGCCTCCTCCGCCTCATCCTCATCCTCCTCCTCCTCCTCCTCCTCCTCCTGCTCCTCTTCCTCTTGTTTGGTTATCCTCTGTAATCCTGCATAATCCTTCTCCACGTTCTCTATCCTTCTCTTACTGTTCACTATGCGCATTCTCTTCTCCTTCACTTCCTCCTTCTCCTCCTCCTCTTCTTCCTTTTCGTCCTCCTCCTGCTTCTCCTCTTCCTCCTCCTCCTCCTCCTCCTCCAACTCTAAACTTTACCTGTACTCGTCCTCCTTGCTCTTCTATCAGCACCCATCTTCTACTTATACCTCCCTACCTCCTCTTCTTCCTCCTCGTACTGCCCCATAACCACCACAACCACCACCTACAGTACTCTTCCTCTTCCACCTCCTGCTCCTCAATCAACACCACCATCACCTCCTCCTCCTCCTCCTCCTCCTCCTCCTCCTCCTCCTCCTCCTCCTCCTCCTCCTACTCCCGCTCCACCGTTAGCGCCGCCAGGCTTGCAACACACGAAGGCACAACTGCAGCGGGAAGTCTGAGAAATTATGCGTAATCATTCCTCACGCGGGTCACTCCATTACAATCTGAAAGAGAAAGAGAGAGAGAGAGAGAGAGAGAGAGAGAGAGAGAGAGAGAGAGAGAGAGAGAGAGAGAGAGAGAGAGAGAGAGAGAGAGAGAGAGAGAGAGAGAATATCACCCTCTAGCCCTAATCTAGGCTATTAAAAGGACGTTGGCTCCTCTAAACTTGCCCCACATAGGATAGCTGGAGGAGGAGGAGGAGGAGGAGGAGGAGGAGGAGGAGGAGGAGGAGGAGGAGGAGGAGGAGGAGGAGGAGGAGGTGGTGGTGGTGGTAGACAGGTAACAAAGGAGAAGAAAGAGGAGGAAGTAAAGAGAAGAAATTGAGAGGAGGAGGAGGAGGAGTAGGAGGAAGAGGAGGAGGAGGAGGATTACAACAAAAACAAGAAGGACAAGAACAAGACAACAACAATAACAGCAACAACAACAACAACAACAACAACAACAACAACAACAACAACAACCAACAAACCAACCAACCAACCAATAAACCAAAGAAATAACCAGCCACTCATCCACCCACCCACGCAAGCAAACAAACAAACAAACAAACAAAGACAAAAAACAACAACACAAGAACATCACCATCAAATAAATAAGAGGAAACAAAACAAAGAAAATACAAAGAAATAAGTGAAGAAAAAAAACAAGAACAAATAAGAGAAAGAAAACAAATAAAGGGAACGGGGAATGAATAAGAGCAAAAAAAAAAAAGATGCTAAAAAAATAAAACAAGGTGAGAGGAGAAAAGTTGTGTATTAAGAAAGATTTAATATACACTAAGTAGAGGAGAGTGTGATGATGTCTGCGTGTGAGTGTGTGTGAGAGTGTGAGAGTGTGAAGTGAGATGTGGCTGAGGATGGCAACCTTGTGGGGCGTGAAGGTGTGAGTCTGGGAGAGAGAGAGAGAGAGAGAGAGAGAGAGAGAGAGAGAGAGAGAGAGAGAGAGAGAGAGAGAGAGAGAGAGAGAGAGAGAGAGAGGTATATAACCATAAAATGTTTATCAAAAGGCATGAAATAATGAAACAAAAGTAAAGAACTAAGGTAATCAAATAAAATCTAACTAATTGAAAGCAAACAAAAGGTGAACAAACACGTGAACAAGGTACGCGTAACA
>NC_087165.1:16553511-16593511 GCF_035594125.1 Scylla paramamosain | reverse complement strand
ACATTACGAAAGCGGATATATGAATAAAGAAAAAAAAACATAAAATTTAATAAAAAGAGACAATCATTAACTAAAATTCATCAGAAGAGGAAAAAAAGAGAAAAAGCAAAAAAAAAAAAAGAAATAGAAAATGTCAAGGTGGAAAAGAAATTAATGAAAAATTGAACAAAAAAAAAAAAATAGAAGAATAAATATACTGATGAATGAAAAATGCCGTGAACAGAAAATAAGGGAAGGAAAAGAGAGAGAGAAAAAAAAAAGGGAAACAGGTTGAGGGATAAAATAGTGAGCACAAGAGTGAGCAATGGAGATAAAGGGTATAAAAAGGAAGGAGGAGGAGGAGGAGGAGGAGGAGGAGGAGGAGGAGGAGGAGGAGGAGGAAGTAAGCAATAAAAGGGAATCTCTCTCTCTCTCTCTCTCTCTCTCTCTCTCTCTCTCTCTCTCTCTCTCTCTCTCTCTCTCTCTCTCTCTTATACATTATGAAAGAATATATTTTCACACGTTTACAAAAGCCACACCCTCTTCGTCCTTGCTCCCACCAACACCCACAATTCTTAGCACATCATTTCACCCCTTTCTTTCCTCTTCCTTCCTCACCTTCAGCAATGCAAAACCCCTCTCCTCCCTTCCCCGCTTCTCCTAAACTAAATTGAGCCTTCTTCCCAAATAGCTTACTCTCCTCTTTTCTTACCTGCGTGTCCTTCCTTCTTTCCTTCACTAGCGAGTCCTTTCCTTATCCTTTCTCAGCCACAAAACTGCCGTCCTTTACTGCCAGTACTACGAGGGTAATAAAACTCTTTTCCCCCCGCAGAGCTTTCAGGGCTTTGATGATCGAGAGGCGGGGTGTTATGAAGGGGCTGTGACCGATAAGCACGCTGCAAATAAGACCTAATGTCCGACCGCTTTCCTCGTATCACCGTGCGGTTTTAAATGATAATGTTGACGCTCTTTGGCACAACTTTGATTGCTACTTTGGCATGGCGCTGCAACGAGGAGCGAGCCGGGAGCATGCGGACGTACATACACACACACACACACACACACACACACACACACACACACACACACACACACACATACACACACACACACACACACACACACCATCTGCCTCGCCCAAGCACAGCATGTAGTAGTGCTTCCACGCAAAATGTTTACTATAACGGCACATTTAGACCGTGATGTAGTACAAGAAAACAACACTGCACTATAATCACACAAACACAAACACACACACACACACACACACACACACACACACACACACACACACACACACACACACACACGCATGCACACTGTTTCCCACGTAATTTTCCTTAGTAAACAAGTAGAATATTTTCCCCGTCCATTTTCCCCTCTTTACCTTCTCTCCCTTCACATTCCCTAAAGATTCCTTGCCTCGGTCACTCTATACTTTGTTCTCTCTCCTCTCTGTGCAATTCTTGACATCAATAACTATCTCCAAAGTAAGATAATGTCTAGTAAAGTCACGGTCAGAAGTTGATTAGCGTTTCTGCCACACTCTTTTCCACTGTGTTCTGCATTCTCACTCAATCTCGAGTCCTCTAATCTGGTGAAAAATCCGTCAGTTGTCTGGTTTTATATAGACGTCGGTCAGTAGATTATAGGACTTAGACCGGAGGAAATCGCTAAACACAGTGAGTGTGAGGGTAGATGGTCACTTGACTTATGAGCGTGAGTGTACTTGTGCCTCTTGTTTCCTTGTTTCAGTCTGAGTTTCCCTGATGCATTTCTCACGCATCAGTAAATCAATGTGTGTTATATTTTCAGAGTGGACACGAAGGTAAGAGTGAGCAATGTTTATTAAAAAACAGACATAGTTAAATAAGAATCAACAAACTATAATGTTTCTATTTAATTTATCTGTTTAGTCATTTATTTTCTTCTTCTTTACTTGTTTGTTTATTTATTTAAAGACCAAAAGCATGAAAGAGGAAGACTCCTCAGATACAATTTTCCTGCAAGATGGTAAGACTGCCAACGCAATCACATTTTTTTTTCAGTAACTTTAAAGTAGACGTTGCAATCACAAACAACTTTTTTTTTTAGCTTTTTTTTTTTGTTTGCTTGTTTGTTTTTCCGTGAACCAAACGGACTCTTGGGAATTTTCAGTGCTATATTCCTTCAAGAATGTGGACATAATACACATAACTATGTACTTCTGACGTTACTAACAGTACACGGACCTGTGCCAGTTTCTGTGTTACAAAAACGTTACATTACACACTGTAACACAATTTTCCCAACTTAACAAGAGATATTGAGGATTCGGAATCTGTGGCCAAAGTGGAGCGACTCCACTGAACTCTTCCTTTTGCAACAGCACACCTTAACATTACAAACACACGAGCTTTTCCTCACTGTGCTGTAGAGAACTAAAAAATGAATAAACAAATAAATAAATAAATAAATAATAATAATAAGCAAATAAATAAATAAATAGAATAATAAACAAATAAGTCTACATATCTATATACCAGGCTGGCAATCCCACTTGAGGTCACCAAGACAAGGCACCACACATTCACTTTCACAGCACTTATACTCTTAGCCCCATCTGCCTCCGGTGCAAAGGGACAGTCTTGTAGTGGAGTAGCCTACCGTACGTACTACCTAAAAACATATAGATAAATAAATAAATGTAAGGTATTGTTTAGTCTTGTCACCTATACCCCTAAAAAACATTGTATGTGTAGTTAGTTATCCAAAAGGGTGTGAGTCTTCCTGGCCTCCCTTTCGTCTCTCTTTGTTTGCCTGCCCAGTGTATCTCCGCGCCGCCGTGCAGTGGGGGGGCTGGCGATACAGTTAGGCATTTTCTCTCGTTCCGCTGCCTCTCTAGTACCTGATGAGCATAAGATCTCACGACTCATCTCTCGTTAACCACCGAATACAAGAGGATCCGCCTTCTATATTAAAGAAAAAATATCTTTCTTTCTACCAATGACGTTCTCGAGGAATTACAAAGATTAAACTGGATTTTAAACAGTCATAAACCTCTACGTCCTAACTAGCTTATGTTTTAAAATTTTATTCTTAAGTAGCCTTTTTTATTTGCATATTTTTTATTTCAATCAGCCACATAATTAACGTCCTAACTAGCCTACGTATTTGATTCAACTACAGCACAATATTTGATTATGCTAACATAAAAAACTAGCACCACCACTTCACCACGGCACACTCCCCCCGCTGCGGTGGTGTCGTGGCGCCCCGTGAGGTGACGCACGCCCCTCGCTGCACTGTCACTTGCTAAAACAGATGTCCACTCACACAGAAAACGGCATCACGCTTGTCTCTCTTCATTTCCCGCCTATGTGACTTGTATTTCTTAGCTGGAATCTCTCTCTCTCTCTCTCTCTCTCTCTCTCTCTCTCTCTCTCTCTCTCTCTCTCTCTCTCTCTCTCTCTCTCTGGATGTGGGACACTTGTATATTAAGAAAGTTGAATTTTTTCCCACGTTTAGCGAAGCCACACCCTCCCCCTCCCCCTTCTCCCTCCTCTCAGACCATCAATTTCCCTCCCCTCCCTGCCTCCTCTCCTCTCCATGTCATATTCTTCCCCACCCACCTCTCCTCAAATCACGATCAAATTTTCCAGATTTCTAGACATATTACTTGCTCTCACACTGCCATTTTCTCCTAACCTCTATTTTCTCTTTTTCCCTTCAGCTTAGTTTTTTTTTTTTTCTTAATTTTCTTTCTCCTCTTACTGCACCCCTAAACTCATCTTTCCTTACCTTAATTAACTTTCGAAAATGGAATTATTTTTCACACACACACACACACACACACACACACACTATGGAGGGAACAGAAAAATGTGGTAGATATATTAGTGAACAAAAAAAAAAAAGTTGAGGGAGTGGAGGCGTTTAAAATAACAATAAATAAATAAATAAATAAATAAATAAAAGTGTTGTTTCCCCCATTAGGAATACAGGTACTTGGAGCAGACTAGAAAGCGTGAAAGAAGCGAGGCAACCATCAATTAAGGAACAAACAGGAAAAAATATAGAAACAGAGACAAGACCATAAAAGTGTAGCTAAGGTCCTATACACTGCAACTAAATTAAGCAAAGCAAAACACATACACACACACAAACACAGAAGATCTAGCACTTGTGCTGTTTCATTCCCCATTAGCGTCTAATTAGATACAGTTTCTCCTCATCATCCTTCAACCTTCTATCATTATCACTCTTGTTTTGTCTCCTTATTTTGTTATCTTATGAGTACACTCCCTCCTCCACCTCCACCTCCACATCCACCTCAACTTTCATCAACATCTCGAGACGACAAGTGACAGGGGACCGTGGGAAAGCATTATCTTCACCTGTGGCCACGAGTGGGTGTCACCAAGGCTCTTGAGAAACCGCTAATGCAATGAGACACTCACCCCTAATAACTTTTAACGCAAGGGAGGGCGGGGAAGGGACGAACAAGGTATATTGAAAGTGCTATGTTTGGTGTGTGTGTGTGTGTGTGTGTGTGTGTGTGTGTGTGTGTGTGTGTGGTGCAATATTGAGTTACAGGGAATTTTTGTGTGTGGGGAAGGAACAGGGAATAGGAGGTGAAGGGAAGGGAAGGGGCTGGGGCAGAGGAAGCAGGGGAGTGAAAAAAGGACGGTTGGGGTGGACAGGCGAAGGGAGGGGAAAGATAAGTGACATGTGTAGGTGGGAGAGAGGGAAGGGAGTGGAGTTTGCGGGAGGGAGAGGAGAGTCGGGGGGCGGGGGGAAAGAAGAGCAATATGTCAGTGAGAACGTGTTGCGGTGAATTTCTTACTGGCAAAATACACACACACACACACACACACACACACACACACACACACACACACACACACACACACACACACACACACACACACACACACAATTAGGTTATCGGTACGAAACGCTTAGAAACAAGTTCATAACCAGAGAGAGAGAGAGAGAGAGAGAGAGAGAGAGAGAGAGAGAGAGAGAGAGAGAGAGAGAGAGAGAGAGAGAGGTACCGTGCCCCGCCCGCCCTGGCTTACCTTGACCTGCCTTGAATCATCTCAAATTCGGATGCAACTTTCACTACATTTAACAAAGAATAGAAAAAAGTGTAATGAAAAAAAAAATGACAACTTGAGAACGAGCGAGAAAATTTGTGAGTAATGGAACGCTTTGGATTTTTATATAACCTTTTTCACTCTGTTTCTAAATTTGGTAGGTGTGAAAATTCAAGAGCCAAATAAAGAGAGAAATAGCGAGCTAAAGAAAAGGTGAGAAGGAAATTTTTTAATGATTTACTGAGAGAGAGAGAGAGAGAGAGAGAGAGAGAGAGAGAGAGAGAGAGAGAGAGAGAGAGAGAGAGAGAGAGAGAGAGAGAGAGAGAGAGAGAGAAATTGTTTCCACTTGTGTTTTGAAAAAAAATAATAAATAATGGTTCACACTTTTTTTCTTCATAAATTTTTGTTGTATTTTTCACATTTTGATGTTGATGCCATGCTATTGTTGTTGATGATGACAGTGATGATGCTGGTCCCGTTTTGTGCCTTATTTTGTTGATACTGATGATGATGATGGTAAGGTCGTGGTGGTGGTGGTGGTGGTGGTATGAAAAAAAAATTTCCTTTCATTATACAAAAAAAAAAAAAAACGATGAAATAATTGGGCCTTATCTCTTCTCGTTTTTTTTTTTTTTTTTGTATTATTTCTTCTCCCCAAACGACACAGCCACCGGTAAGAAGAGAAATCACAGAACATACAAAAACACTTTTAGTTTTCTCCATTACGTGTGAAAATTAGCATTCCGTCGTGCTTGTCTCTGCTTCATGTGCTACAAAATGTTTCCTTGGCCGGTTGCTTAAATCCACACGCACTCTTGTTGACACTCCAAATGTATTTACTGCGTACGATGGTTGAATATTAATAAACACAAGAATTATTTGGTGTCTAGCTGCAGAAACATTCTCTCTCTCTCTCTCTCTCTCTCTCTCTCTCTCTCTCTCTCTCTCTCTCTCTCTCTCTCTCTCTCTCTCTCTTCTGTACTCACCTGTCCTCCTCTTTCTCCTCGTCAACATGATGCGAGTCCTGCGGCGCTATCCTGAAGGACAACCTGCGCGTGCCAGTCTTCACCCGCGGCACTGTGATAGGCACAAGTGGGCGATGGAAACTCGGGGGTTTCCAAGGCACAGGGGCGGGCGTGGGTGTGCCTGTGGATGACTTACAGACACCACGAGGCTGATCACTGTTCGATGTGTTAGCCTTCTTTGGATTATCCTGCATAGCATTGGCAGAATCCTTAAATGTCCTGTCAGGGACCTTGCGTGCGAGGTGCGGTGTGGTAAGGATTCCTGAGAGGCCTGCCCTGCGTTGGGGCGGTGAGGCATCGACCGCTTGTCCTGCAGACCAGCTAGCGAATCCATACTGGGAGTCCTCGTCTTCCTTATCCCTTTTGGAGTTCCCTGTGGCGGAGGCAGTGGTTGGGCTGGGCTGGCGGCGCCCTATGGGGAAGCTGACGGTCCTGTCTTTGGTGATGTCCGTCAGGGAAAAGCCGAATGATTTCCGGGTGAGCGGGTCCCGGGCAGCGGGCGCGTGGGTCAGGAGATTGTCGGAGCTCCGGGACAGCAGCGCCGCCCGCCTGCTCGACCGTCGGGAGGAACGTTTCGGGTCCGTAACAGTTAACGTTTGCATGTCGCCTGGAGCAACGTTGCCGTTGGTGTTGTCGCGGGTGGCGGCGTGCTGGGTGTGGGTGACGGCGGCACTCGGGGGCGGGGTCTCGTGAGTGAGTTTTCGTGAGTAATTTACGGCCAGTTTCTCTGAGGTGCCGTGCGGCCGCTGAAGTGGTGGCGGGGGGTGCTGAGGCGTGACGTGTGGCTCCCTGGACACGCCACTGTTTGCCCCTCCCCAACACTCCCCCTCACACTCCTCCCACTCTTCCTCCTCCTCCTCTTCCTCCCCGACCCCATGCTCCCCGGGATGTCGCGGGAATCCAGGCACTTGGGACCCCGGCACGTCCTCCCCTGGCGAGTCAGCTGTGCCGCGCGGGCCCCCAGGTAACGAGGAGACAGGTGTTCCCGCCAAAATGGGTGCTGGCCCTAATTTGGCAATCTTGCTCACACCCACCGAGACGGACTTGGAATTGCAGGGGTGTGGGGGGTGGTGGGCGGAGGTGGGAGGGTCCGGCGATGGTGATGGTGGTGGAGGGTCATGGTGGTGGTGGTGGTAGTGAGGATGCGTGGAGGAGAGAGGAGTGGAAGATAATGAGCGAGAAGACGGTGGTTGTGGAGGTTGTGGATCAGGTGAAGGGGGTGGAGGAAAAAAGCAGGATGTGGAAGGAGAAAGAAGAGCTTCAGAGGAAGGAGGAAGAGAAGGAGGAGGAGGAGGAAGTGGAGGGGAAGGAGGAGAAGGAGGAGGAGGAGGAGGAGGAGAACGAAGAGGGTCGCTGCTCCTGTCAAGACTTCCACCGACTTGAATCACATCCGGTGTACAGTCCACAACACAGTCCTTCTTCCTCTCCTCCTCCTCCTCCTCCTCCTCCTCCTCCTCCTCCTCCTCCTCCTCCTCCTTCTCCTCCTCCTCCCTCTCCTGTTCCGGGCCGCTAGCCTCCACTTTGTGCCGTTCCGCCGTAACATGTCTCAGCTGTACTACTTCGTCAGTCACACACCCCTGGCCTTCCTGCCGCTCGCTCCTCCTCCTAAATCTCCTTGTGTTGTTCGTGGCGGTGACTTTCCGCGGCTTGGGCGGCACGGGCGGCTTAGGCGGGACAGGCGGTCGCGTCTTGGGCATGGCAGAGACACTTTTTTGCCCTCCCATGCCGCAGGGGACGAGTACACCGTTACTCCGGCTGTCTTGGGCACGGTACTGTTGCCCATGTCGCTGCTGCTGCTGTTTAGCCATGTAGTCTTCGAAGCTGCTGACATACGTGGCCACTACATGTAAGTTATCCAGGCTCCTGTTTAGCCGTGTAGAGCTGAGTGGGACTGAGGTAGTGGTGGCGATGGTGGTAGTGACCGTGGTGGCGGCGATGGCAGGGCTTGTGATTGCGGTGGTGGTGGTGGAGGTCGACTTTTCTTCCTGCCGCAGCGAACACCTCTTCCCACACACTACTTCTGCAACAAGCACCTCTCCCTCTCCTCCTCGTGGCGGTTCTCTAGGGTTCTCGAGCTGCCGTGTGAACCAGGGTGAGCACGCGAGCCTTCCCTTCACGTCACTGTCAAGAGAAGAGGAGGAGGACGTGCGAGAGGCTGTGGTGATGGTGGTACTGCTGTGAGTCTGTGACCAAGAGGCACCTCCGCCGGGGCTTGCAGGGGCGTGAGGGTTTCTGGCTGGAGGAGTGGGCTTGGAGGGGAGTCTCTCATGAGGCGGGGCGGGATGGTGGTGGTGGGTCCCAGACGTGGTGTCCGTGGGAGCCTGCCGCCGCCAGAGTGGAGGTTTGCCGAACGCTGATTTTGTTTGTGCGAAGGTAGTCAGGTTTGTTCCTCCTCCTCCTCTTTCTATTCCTCTTCTTTCTTTTCTCTCTCCTCCTCTTTCTCTTCCGGACTGTACCTGTGTGCACGTGAGGGAGGCTGGCGGGAGGAAGGTGCCGAGAACAGGACGGTCAAGGAGAGACGGAAGGGAGGCACACTTCATTACACCGCGTTCTTCTCCTCCTAATACTAAAACGTTGTTGTCTTCCTCTTCTTCATCTTCCTCCTCTTCCTCTTCTTCCCCTTTTTCCTTCTCTCCTCCTCCTCTTCCTCTTGCCCCGCCGCCGCCCAGGACAACAACAGTACCAAATTTGAGTCTGGCCACCTGCTCCCTCGCCCCGTCCTGCGCCCGGCCGACACCCATCTTCGCCGCAGTGCGAGGGGCGCCTCACCGGGAGAGAGAAGCAACAGTCCTCCAGAGCTTTCCTAGACGCACAAACACGCCATAAGTACAGACACGTGCGTTTTGTCAGCTTACGAGCACAACGCGGCACTGTGTGTTGGTGTTATTCTTGGTGCAGTGGCGAGGCGCGCGGTGATTTGTCCCTCCCCCAGCACACCGATAGATCACTGCCGCGCACTACAAGCAAACCAACGCAGACAGACGCACCGTCCACCGAGCAGCGACGGGGAAGAGTTATGTCAGACAACAAGCGCGAAACTTAATAAGGACGAGCATGAGGATTCCACGTATGTCATCCTTCCTTGCACTCAACAGCCGCCGCTCTGCTCATAACACTAATCGCAGGCGGAATAGTTGCGTACCATCTCGTCCAGTACACAACACAAACACGCACAAACACACGAAGGTGAGTTGAAGCGCCGCCGTTCATACGTCACACGCGACTCAGGTGTCATAAGGGAATGCACGTCCCAGGAGGTAGCAGTGGTGGTGGTTGTCGTGGTGGTGGTGGTGGTGGTGGTGGCTGTGGTGGTCGTGGTGGTAGGAGAGATGTGAAGGAGCTGGATACTTCACAGAGGTCCCCGCAGCACTGGGCCCTGTTGAACGCCTCCTCCTCCTCCTACCCTCCCTCCTCCGCTTCCTCCCTATCCTCCTCCTCATCCACCACCGCCCACCGCCTCCTTCCTCCTCCTCCTCCTGCTCCTCCTTCTCCTCCAACCCCTCCCTACCCACCACCTCCGCCACCGCCACCAACTCCTTCCTTCCCAGTCCCGCCCGCCCTCCTCCAGCCAGCTCCTGCGGTTGCCCGCTACTCATATATCGCACCTAGTCCTTTCCTTGCACGCACACACACACGCACCTATACACAAACACGCACATGCAGATACGCACACGAACAATGGCATGCAAACTAGAAAGTAAACATAAAAGTGCGTACACATTAAAACACACACACACACACACACACACACACACACACACACACACACACAAACACACACACAGACAGACAAGCAAACACACGTGTAGAACATAAATAATAGTAAGTATATTGAAATATATGCGGTAATACATAATTGCAATTAGTAAAACAAACACACACACACACACACACACACACACACACACACACACACACACACACACACACACACCACACGCACACACACGCACGCACGCACGCACATACAGGAGCTACGTTAAACTAATATAACACAAAGATTTATGTATATCATTCCTGGCAAACACCTCTCCTCCTCTTCCCCTGCTCCTGCTCCACCTCCCTCAAGGACCAGTTATTCACAATGTTTAGTGTAGATTATCAAATTGAATCGTTCAGCGTCTGTCCTCAGGCTTTGAAGCAGGAAAGGAGGAGGAGGAGGAGGAGGAGGAGGAGGAGAGACTTGGGCTGGAAGGGTTGCAACTACTTCCTTTCTTCTTCATTCCTCCTCCTCCTCCTCCTTCGCGTCTGGTTCCCATTTTTTTCCTTCTCTTCTGCCTCCTGCTACTCCTTCACTTCTCCTTCTTTCTTTAGTCACCTTCTCTAACACCTCCCTCCCCTTCTTCTCTTTCTCTCCCTCTTTCTTTCTCTCTCTCCCTTTCTCCCTCTTTCTCTCTCCCTCCGTTTTCTTCTCGTTCCTCAAAGGGTTTAAATGTGATAAATTTGCGCCGACATAAAAATTCTCTTCACTATCATCTTTGTTTGTCCTTCGGTTCTTTCACATTATTTTTTATATTATTTTTTCACTCCATTGTCTGAAATACATTACAGAGAGAGAGAGAGAGAGAGAGAGAGAGAGAGAGAGAGAGAGAGAGAGAGAGAGAGAGAGAGAGAGAGAGAGAGAGAGAGAGAGAGAGAGTTTGCGTAAGACATACCAGTTGCGGGTCTGTGTGTGTGTGTGTGTGTGTGTGTGTGTGTGTGTGTGTGTGTGTGTGTGTCGGGGTGTTTTCAATGTGTACTTGCCTGTCTGTCTGTTTCTTTTGGCCCGTCTGTGCTGTACTTGTCTCGTTTACCTGTCCTCTTACCTGTCTCTGAGTCAGTCACTATTACCATCATCATTATTATTATTATTATTATTATTATTATTATTATTATTATTATTATTATGGTTATGGCACTAATGCTATTACTACTACTACAACAACTGCTACTACTACCACTACTACTACCCTACTACTACTACTACTACTACTACCACAACAACAGCAACTACTACTACTACATTCACCACCACCAATTCATCCACTACTGTTACTATTGCTATACCAACACTATTACATATTCTGTGAGTGTAAATAATCATGATGACCACAATTAAGAACAAACCAATGGGAGTGTGCCCGTAGGCGTAAAGAACCATAGTGAGGCGTGGTCAGCCAGAGAGTAAAAGTAATGCATATATAATTGAGCGGGTGATGAGGCGCTGGTAAATAACTAAAACACGGAACTAAACGTTGAAAGTCTAATCTCATACCATATTATTACGTGTTTGTCTATAGGTAATGGGAGACGTTAATTAGAGGTAGGTGTGTGTGTGTGTGTGTGTGTGTGTGTGTGTGTGTGTGTGTGTGTGTGTGTGTGTGTGTGTGTGTGTGTGTGTGTGTGTGTGTGTGTGTGTGTGTGTGTGTGTGTGTGTGTGGACATAGAACGTGATAGACTTAAAGGCCTGCGCAAACACACACACACACACACACACACACACACACAAACATACTCACAGACAAGGCAACCAATCACAGACATGCAATCCAGTGAAGGGAAATCCAATCAGCCAATCGAAGAGAGGTGGCTGCTATGGCCTCATCCAATCAGAGGAGGAGAAAGTAAAGGCAGCGACCAATCATTGTACAGCAAGACATAAGGATGAACCAATCACAAGTGGACATTCAAGCATCGAAGAACTGGGATAGCCAATCAGAGTTAAGGAAAAAAAATCACTGCCGCGAAAAATTTGAAATAGACGCAAAATTTGATAGAAATAGAATTACACACACACACACACACACACACACACACACACACACACACACACACACACAGCAACAACAACAACAACAACAACAACAACAACAACAACAACAACAATAATAACAGCTTGATCATTTTATATACCCGAATTTCCAGTACTCCTCCTCTTTCTGTTCCCTCCTCCTCTTCCTCCTCCTCCTCCTCCTTCTCCTCCTTCTCCTCCTCCTCCTCCTCCACGCGCGACTCCCACGGGTGAGGCGGTGCAGGTGAGTATCGATTCACAGGTAAGACAGGTGAGCCCGGGCGGTCCTGTTCTCGTGGAGGTTGTGGTGATGAAGGAGGAGGAAGAGGACGAGGAGGAGGAGGAGGAGGAGGAGGAGGAGATCCGGTAGGAGTTTAAATTTCAGTTATACATTGCGTAGGAAATGAGTCTTTAAATTGGATGTTATTACTTTGTACCGGTGGGTGTGGTGACCTAGGTAATTGTGTAATGGTGGTGATGGTGATGGTGATGGTCATGATGGTGGTGGTGGTGGTGTAAAGAGTGATTGTCATGATAACGATGATGGACTGCGTATATTTTATTTGTCACATGCTTTCACTTTCTCTGTTATTGTTCTCTCTCTCTCTCTCTCTCTCTCTCTCTCTCTCTCTCTCTCTCTCTCTCTCTCTCTCTCTCTCTCTCTCGCTAAGACAAGGTTCTTCTCACAATCACAGATGATTTTTTTTTTTTTTTACTGAGTGATAGTAAAGATTTTTTTTCGTATTTTCGTTTTTTTTTTTTACATTTTCTTGTTTCTCCATCATCTTATTTCCATTGATTTCTTTCTCTCCATCTTTTTTTCTCTTCCTTTAATACATGTTTATCTCTTATTAATGTTCCCTTCTCTTCCTCCCCCTTTTCTTTTTCCCTTCATTCTTCTTAGCTTTTTTCTCTTCTTATTTTACCTCTCCTTCCCATTTACATTCCTTCACAGTGCTTTTGAATGTTTTTTTTTTTCAATTTCCTTCACTCCTTCCTGTATTTTTATTTTTTATTCCTTCCTTCCTCTTCTGTTCCTTCTTTACTTTTTTTTCCTTTTTTCACATCCTTTCCAGTTAATTCAAGTCTGACTGTTCCATATTTCCTTTTCTTTCCTCTTTCTAATTTCTTCCTCCTTTTTCTTTATTTATTTTCATTATGTTCCTATATTTTACACCTGCAATATTTTCATTTCCATTTTTTCTTCCTATTCTATTTTCTTGATAGTTATTTTCCATTTTTTTTTTTTTGCCGTTTCACTTTATATTAATTCTAATACGTCTTTATTTTCTTCTTTCTTCTCTCGTCCGTTTCTTCCTTTCTTCCCTTCTTCTCCTTACATTATTCCTTCTTTCCCTCCACTCGTATCTTTATTTAAATCTGTCACTTCCCTATCTCCTCCCTTTTCTTGTCTGTTCAATTCCTCCCTCCCCCTTTCTTTATCCTATTCTTTCATTTCTTCCACTCTTATCTTGCTTTATATATGTCACTCCACTATTTTCTTCATTTTCTCGTCATTTTTGTTCATCTTTCCTCATAACGCATTCCTTCCTTTCCAGTTACAACCATTACCTCTCTACTTCCTTGTTCCTCTTCTCATACGCTCTTTCCCTTCGTCCCTCATATCTGTCCCATTCCTTCTCTTCTTCCTTCATTCCACCATTCCAGTTTTGAGTGACGGAAGGCTCGTCTCCATTTCAATCCAATCCATCACGTGTTCTCTTACTCGAGGTGTGGCTCAGAGCATAGCCTTCACCACCACCCACCGGCTCCCATCATCACTCATCACCACCACCACCACCACCCAGTCAAGCCGCCACCCACTGCCGCCATCATTCATCACCACCCTTGTCGCCGCCATGTCCAACTTTATTGACACCTTATCAAACCATTACACGCGTCCTAAACCACAGCGACCACTGCCTCCGTCACCATCACCACCATGACCAGCACTACTACTGCTACTACTACTACTACTACTACTACTACTACTAGTACTACTATTACTTACCCCTCCATAAAGAACACAAAGGAAGAACAAATAACAGCAGATATTTTCACCATTACGAAGCTTTTATGTCAAGCTCTAGAACAGTAAAGGCGAAAGCTTGTGCACCACCACATAGAAACATTAACTACAACACCACCACCACTACCACCACCACCAACACCACCAACATCAACACCACCAAAACCACCACTGCCACCGCGACGACCACTCCCTGAGGCACCACATTACCATCACCACCAATACTACTGCTATTACTGACACTATCACTCAAGTCTTCACACCATCACTAGTAATTTTCGTTCCATGCTGTAAGACACTATTACAGAGAGAGAGAGAGAGAGAGAGAGAGAGAGAGAGAGAGAGAGAGAGAGAGAGAGAGAGAGAGAGAGAGAGAGAGAGAGAGAGAGAGAGCAACATTGCAGTATTTTGAAAGTACTATATTGGCTCAGATTGGATAAAGCAACGTAATTCTGTGAGTTCACATTCTGAATTTATGCATGACTGTGCCTGCGTGCGTGCATGTGCGTGTGTGTGTGTGTGTGTGTGTGTGTGTGTGTGTGTGTGTGTGTGTGTGTGTGTGTGTGAAAAATGGCTACAATTTTTCGCCCCCTCTTCCCTTTTTGCCCTTTTCTCATTTCCTTACTTCCTTCCTGCCCTCCCCTTCATTCCTCTTTCCTCTCCCAGCCTCGCCTCCTCCTCCTCCTCCTCCTCCTCCTTTAACCTTTCCAAACTGGATCGCAACACGGAAATAGTTAATCAGACTGAGACGAGACGAGACGAGAGAGAGAGAGAGAGAGAGAGAGAGAGAGAGAGAGAGAGAGAGAGAGAGAGAGAGAGAGAGAGAGAGAGAGAGAGAGAGAGAGCAAATCACATAAAACACAAAATTAACTATATAAAAGAAGTAAAAAAGAAAGAGAGAGAAAAGGAAAGAGGGAAACGAGAGGTAACGTAATTAAAAAAAAAAATACGGAAGACTTTCTCAAATGGATCCCCCCAAAAAAAGTTATAAAATAAAAACAAGAGCAAGACAGAAGTGATGATAACAGGAAAGCGAGAATTAGAGGAAGGTGGAGGAAGCAAGAAAACAAACAGGAGAATAACAAAAAAATATAGCAAATGAACGAACGGCAAGAAAACAACAAATATGCAGAGATGAGCAATACCAAGAAAGGAAACAGGAAGAAGAAGATTAGAGAAGGATATAAGAAAAAGAGAGAGAAAAAAAGAAAAAAAAACACATCCATACATTTACACAAAAAACAAAGTCACCACACCACCATTGCCTGTCATTCCCTCCTTCCCTCTATCCTTCCTTCTCTCCATTCCTCCCTCTCCTTCCCTTATTTACCCACACTTCTTACCTCCATCTACACAAATTTCTTCCCTTTCCTTTTTTTTTACTTCCTTTCTTGCATAATCCTTTTCCATTCATCCACCTCCCTTTCTTTCTTTTCTCTTTTTCCTCTTAATTCCTTCCGTTCACTCCCTTCCTTCTTCCTTTTGTCTCCTCTTACCCAATACTTCTTCACGTGATCAAAACGCAATTGAATCCGAACGGTAAGGAAAAACAGAGGAGGAGCAGGAGGAGGAGGAGGAGGAGGAGGAGGAGGAGGAGGAGGAGGAGGAGGAGGAGGAGGAGGAGGAAGGAAGAAGAGAGTGGTAGTGGTGGTGGTAGTGTTTGATTAGGGAGGGATGGACAGAACGGAAAGGAGGAGGAGGAGGGGGGGAGGGAGAGAGATGAGAGGGAGAGGGAGGCTAGAGGGATGATTGATTAAGATGAAGGGGAGGAGAGAAAGAGGGAAGAGGGGAGAATAGAGGGAGAAATAGCGAGGGAGATTCAGGGTGTGAAGGCAATTCCAGCAATCCCACAGTATCATAACCTCCCTTTACCCTCCATTCCTTCCCTCCATTCCTTCTCCCTCTCACGCGAACCAACACTTACCACTACACACACACACACACACACACACACACGATCTCTCTCTCTCTCTCTCTCTCTCTCTCTCTCTCTCTCTCTCTCTCTCTCTCTCTCTCTCTCTCTCTCTCTCTCTCTCTCGACCAAATGTCTCTCATTAAGAACTCACTTCCCTCCATCTCTCCTCCTCCTCCTCCTCCCCCTCCTCCTCCCCTACATAATCCCTCACTTCCCTGACATTAAGGCTTATGCAATCAGTTTCTTGCTTTGTGTAAACATTTATCCAGCCAAGAGAGGTGTGGGGAGAGCCAGGAATTATTGTTCGGTGGGTGGATGAGTGTGTGGGTGAGAGTGAGTGGGTGAGAGTGAGTGGATGAGTCAGTCTCTCTCTCTCTCTCTCTCTCTCTCTCTCTCTCTCTCTCTCTCTCTCTCTCTCTCTCATTACATTAATATCAATATCTCCTCTCAATTTCCTTGTCATCGTCGTCGCCGTCCTCCTCCTCCTCCTCCTCCTCCTCCTCCTCCTCCTCTTCTTCCACCGCCTCCTCCTCCAGTTATTTCTCCTGTCTTCTAATCCTCTTCCTCTTTCTCCTCCTCTCCTCCTCCTCTCCTCCTCCTCTCCCTCCAGTCTTTTATGCACATATTCTCACCATATTTTCAGGGCACCTCTTTGCCTCTCCTCCGCCACCACCCTAGATCGCCTTCCGCATTAATTACTGTACTTTTCTTCCTTTCCTCTTATCCCTCCTTCCTCCTCCTCCTCTGCTATTCACCAGAGAAGTGGAAAAAGGCATAATTTCTTTCCCATTCATGCCAGTCTCATTTCCCTTCCTCTTTCCTTTCTATTCTCTCTCTCCTTGTCTATTTCTCCATTCGTCTGCCGTTTCTTTTTCTTCCTCTCTATGTCTATCTTTTCTCCTAACATTATTATTAGTTTTCCTTCTCATTTTCTCTTCTGTTTCCTTTTGTTTATTTCTTTTCTCCTTTACATGAGTTATCGTCTGTTTTCTATAATTTTCCTTTCTTTTAATTTTTTTTTTTCTATCCTCATCATCAACATCATTCCGATACCACACTGTTCTCTTTAATCCTCATTCTTTCTCTTTTACTCTCTTTTTATTTATTTTATCCTAATCCCCTTATCCTAAATCCCTCCTATCTATTTTTATCGTCCTTCCCCTTTTCACCATTTCTATACTAATCTCCTTTCTCTATATCTTCCTTTTCTATCTTACTTTATCCCTTCACATCCCTCATCATAACTTTAATTATTTTTTTATCACTCTTTCTTTTTTCCCCATATCATTTTTTTCTTTTGTCTCCCATCATTATCATCACTTCTATTTTTTTCTTTTAATTCTGTCTCTTCTCCTTTTCCTTTCCTACATCCTTTTATTCCTTTTTATCTCCCATTCCTTTGAATTCCCCTTCACTTTGAAAACTCAGATAATCTCATAATCTGCGCCACCATCTCTAACATTCCACCCATCACTCAGTCCTATTTCTTCCCCAGTATAATTATTCCCCCCCTTGCTGGCTTCTCCATTCTATCAAGAGCTCCCCTTCACTCTTATCCTCCTCTCCCTCTCTCTCTCTCTCTCTCTCTCTCTCTCTCTCTCTCTCTCTCTCTCTCTCTCTCTCCTTCCCATCACTACCACGTAACATCTCCGCCAGACCATCACTGTCTCATTACACCTCCATCACATTTAACCGATTCCTTCCCCATCACTGCCCATAACTTTGCCTCGTCCGCCTCCTTCTTCCTTCCTTCCTTTCTGCTCTCCTTTATCGTCCTCCTCCTCCTCCTACCTCTTCTTCCCCTTCCTTCCACCTCGATTGTTTCTTTATACTAATGAAGACAATTTTTTATTCAAATTTATACAGTGAATCTAGGGTGGAAAAGGAGGAGGAGGAGGAGGAGGAGGAGGAGGAGGAGGAGGAGGAGGAGGAGGAGGAGGAGGAGGAGGAGGAGGAGGAGGAGGAGGAGGAGGAGGAAGAGGAAGAGGAAGAGGAAGAGGAAGAAGAAGAAGAAGAAGAAGAAGAAGATGATGATGATGATGACGATGATGATGAAGGGAGAGAGAGAGAGAGAGAGAGAGAGAGAGAGAGAGAGAGAGAGAGAGAGAGAGAGAGAGAGAGAGAGAGAGAGAGAAGGGTATCAGAAAAGGGGTCACAGTTGACGCCCCTCCCTTCCCCCTTGTTTACGCTCCCCAGGGAACACTCACGCCCCTAAACTGATTTCTTGCGATCCATTCACCCCCCGAGGCTGCGGCCGATGTGTTGCTGACAGAGGGGACACCTGCTGACTCTCTCTCTCTCTCTCTCTCTCTCTCTCTCTCTCTCTCTCTCTCTCTCTCTCTCTCTCTCTCTGTGTGTGTGTGTGTGTGTGTGTGTGTGTGTGTGTGTGTGTAGATGCCATTTCAATGTTTTCTGTTTTTTTTAAATGCTGACAATAATAATAACATCAACAGCAACGAGTAGTAGTAGTAGAACATAAGAACATAAGAAATAAGGGAAGCTGCAAGAAGCGACCAGGCTTACACGTGGCAGTCCCTGTATGAAACACTCCTACCTATTTCCACCTATCATCCCCATCCATAAACTTGTCTAATCTTCTCTTAAAGCTCTCTAGTGTCCTAGCACTAACTACATGATTACTGAGTCCGTTCCACTCATCTACCACTCTATTCGAGAACCAATTTTTTCCTATCTCCTTCCTAAACCTAAATTTTTCAAGCTTGAACCCGTTATTTCTTGTTCTACCCTGGTTGCTGATCCTAAGAATTTTGCTTACATCTCCCTTGTTATAACCCTAGTAGTAGTAGTAGTAGTAACAAACAACAACAACAACAACAACAATAACAACAACAACAACAACAACAAAAACAACAATAACAATAAGAACACTACCAACACCACCACCACCACCACCACCAACAACAGCAACAACAACAACAACAACAACAAGAAACCATCAACAACAACATTACGCATATATCTCTGTATGTATGTTCCTTCACATCGAAATCTCTGTGGTCGTAAAGGCCTGAGACACGGAGAGGGCCCAGGAGAGGCTGATGTATCGCTGGGTGCTCGGGAGACGCAGGGGGTGGCGGCGCATCACACACCATCCCATACATCTTCATAACGCATGCACCAGCCTCTCAGAATCGTAGCGCGGCGCAAAAGTAATGCCGAAAAATTGAAGTCGTTCTATTGTACGTGTAGAGATTGCTGGTCAAGAGCTAAAAATAGATAAATGATTAAAAGATAAACAGAATAGAAATAAATGAATAAATAAATAAGAAGTAAATAAATAAAAGAATAAATGAAGCAAATTAAAAATGAATAAATAAATAAACAAATACATTAAATCGATCAATCAATAAATAATAAACAAATAGGATAAATCAAAATAAATAAGTAAATAGATAAATAAATAAATAATAATAAAGTTAAATATAAGGCTGCTTAATTGACAATCTATAAATATTTCCCAATTTACTCCTGGTTGCCTCTTGATTCTTCTTTGCGTAAACAATCCAGGTAATATGAAGACGGATAAAATGTAATCAGATATTAAATCTTTTGAGTTTATCAGGAAAAGCAATAACATAATGAAAATAATGATTAATAGCTGGTGTTTGCTATCATATAAGAGTATGTAAAGTTAATTTTCCCGCACGTTATCACCAGCATGTCAAACGCAGCATGAAAAGAAACAGGATTTAGAAGCGGATACCCGATAAGACAATACCGCCAAAACTAGATATTTACAGCATGTCTTCAGTATTTGCTAGCAGAGTTAACAGAAGAAAGAAATAGTATAAGAAAGCACACGTGCACATATTAAAGAATACTCGACTATTTTGTAGATTAGCAGAAAGTATCACCACAAAAGAGAACTCAACTTTTCAAATAATTTTACGGTCACCAAGCATAAAAGAACAAATTAAGATTACAGAAATTGAGAAAATAAGAAAAATCAGGTTAATATTTAAGCAGATGGATACGACCTGTGGTTACAAGAGAAGATAACAGAGGAGTAAGAAGAATGAGTGACGGAACACCAAGTAACAGAGGAAGCAGTTGAGGGGAACCAGACGTGATGGGGTGATGAGATTAGAAGTCAGCAGCGGCACACGGCAGAGGCTGACAGTGTGGCATGACTCATGGGGAGAGAAAGCCGAGGGAGAAATTTATCCAGCAGGAGATTTGTAATGGCTGGTATGTATGTATGTCTGTATGTCTGCATGTATTTTTAGCATGTACTCAATTTGGATAAAAGAGTATTTCGGAACACATTTAGAATTTGCTTACGTATATATATATATATATATATATATATATATATATATATATATATATATATATATATATATATATATATATATATATATATATATATATATATATATATATATATATATATATATATATATATATAGATAGATAGATAGATAGATAGATAGATAGATAGATAGATAGATAGTTAGGCATAGAAATTCAACACACGTACAGTAAACACCATACCGGCTCATGAAGAGGTCTATTTTTTTCTTTACCTGTTTGTGTGTGTGTGTGTGTGTGTGTGTGTGTGTGTGTGTGTGTGTGTGTGTGTGTGTGTGTGTGTGTGTGTGTGTGTGTGTGTGTGTGTGTGTGTGTGTCCCTCATAAATGGTACAACATAAAAAAATCATAGCCTATTAACATTTTTTTCATTATTACCTGTGTCAATACCGTGGCGAGATGTGAGAGAGAGAGAGAGAGAGAGAGAGAGAGAGAGAGAGAGAGAGAGAGAGAGAGAGAGAGAGAGAGAGAGAGAGAGAGAGAGAGATCATTCACCTGTCATGCAGCACACCTGTCGCTCCTCCGCTGTGCTGCTGTGCTTACCTGCGGGGGAGAAATAAAGATACTTAGTCATTTGGAAAGGCGAGAGGAGGGAGGAAGCGAAAGAGAGAGAGGGAAGGAATTAGACAGGGAGAGTGGGAGAGAATGAAGGAAAGGAGACAAGGAAGGAATTAGGAGGAGAGCAAGGGAAAGAAAAGGTGTTGGGGAGGGGGATGGAGGAGAGTGTGCAGGAAGGAGGCAGGGATGGGATGTTGAAAGGTGAGAGAGAGGGAGGGAGGGAGGTAGGACAGAGAGACAGGGAGGAAGGAACGGTCATCATTACGGTTCTCATTCGGACGTATTTCCAAGAGCCTGCACACGCATTCATGATCTCTCTCTCTCTCTCTCTCTCTCTCTCTCTCTCTCTCTCTCTCTCTCTCTCTCTCTCTCTCTCTCTCTCTCTTGTGAACAGTACATTTCCCTGTCAATCTTTATGAAAATCATGTTACAACTAAAAACTACAAATCCTCTTCCACCTCTTCAAATTACTGCAACTATCACTGTTATCATTAGCACAAAACAGACAACATAACACAAAAGATACATTAGTGACGCCAGTGTTCAACAGATGGCGCTAACCTGACTCCAACCGCACTGGGTTTTCTTTGTGTTAAGAGTTCTTCCCTTTCTTGTCTTGTATCTAGGGGTCTTTGTGCCCGTATTCTAAAACACTTCCACGCCGCATCTTCACTTTCAAAAGGCTCTAGTTGAAGTGACATGGGTTTTTAATGGTGTCTTTATGCTTCTAGTGACAAATTAACAAGATTTCTACATTATTAACAGAAGAAACACTCTTGAAAATCGGGCTAATCTTCTCTGTGGCCTTTGAAAATAGTTGTGGTGAGAAAGCAAAGCGTTTCAGCATACGGGATTTGCTCGTAACGGTGTGCTGTGCCAACCTGCAAATGAACCGTGGCTGGGTATGCGACCTCGCCCGACCCGCGTCGCCTGTTGGTTGGTTTGCATGACGTTGTGAGGGAGGTTAGAGATGGACCCGCCCCACTGCCTCCGTTACCTCCTTGCTGGCGATGTGAACGATAAGAAGACCAACGTGGTTCTCTTTTATGGATTTCTCTACTTCATGTTGATCGGAGATGGTGGGGAGGCTGGTGCAGTGTAAATTTAGTAGCACCGTAAAATATCTCTAACAAAGTTTTTGATTTCTATTTTTCATTCATTAATCTTATTTATTGCCAGTTCTTATGTTCATGGACTGGTACTAAAAAGAATAACGATAAATAAACTGACGACATAAACCCATATGAGGATTAGACAGATTTATTGATGGGGATATGTAGGTGGAAATAGGTAGGTATTTTTCATAGAGGGACTGCCACATGCAGGCCTGATGGCTTCTTGCAGCTTTCCTTATTTTCTTCTATCATTATGATCTTAAACGCTTTGGTCCCTCATAAGGAATATTCTTGTAAACCACAGGCATGTTAAGAAGAGTTCCTACAACTCTTTCTACCTCCCCCTCCCCCGATGGTGCACATTCCTTGTTGAACTATCACTATAATCATCAAAGCTTTCTTCAAAACAATACGTAATTTCCACAAGAGGATGTTAAAAGAAGTCCATATAAGACTCCGAAACCTTTAAAAACACGAGAGACGGGATATTAACTAAGCAGGTAAATCAGGTGCATAAAGGAGCTGAGGCACATCAACATTCCTGGTGCAGGCAGCGGCGACATATTTCACACGACTGTCCTTGCCTCGACCCCCAACATGGCCTGCTGTCGGGGCGGGCACCAGCCGGTATCCGCAGGTGTGTGTGTGTGTGTGTGTGTGTGTAAAAGGGTTTCTAATGAAAAAAAAACACACAGATACATAGCAAGTGAAAACAACAACACATACATACACATACTACATACATATATACATACTTGACACACGCGTACATACAAACACGTACACATGCACACACACATATACATTCTCCTTCCTGTCCTCATCTTTCATTCTCAATATTTTCCTCTGCCCTCGTTTCTCCCTTCCTTCTTCGCTTCCATTTCCCCTTGTCCTACTTCCCTCCCTCCGTCCTTCCCTCCCTCCCTCGCTCCCTCCCTTCCTGCCTCGCTGCCTGCCTCCTTCCCTCCCTCCTTCATTAATCACAAAGACTGTTGACTCCCTTCCTTGGCTGCTCTCCAAATTTTCTCCCTCCCTCCTTCCCTCCTTCACAGTATTTCTCTCCAAATGTCCCTTCTCCCAAATTTCTCTCTTTAGAACTTCCTTTCTCTCTCTCTCTCTCTCTCTCTCTCTCTCTCTCTCTCTCTCTCTCTCTCTCTCTCTCTCTCTCTCTCTCTCTCTCTCTCTCTCTTTCTCTGCAAACTACGTGCCTCTACCATAAACCCATCGTCTTCTTCCTCTCCTCCTCCTCCTCCTCCTCCTCGTTGGTAAGGAAGAGGCAAGGGAGTAAATTAGAGAGACCTGAGGAAAACTTACGAGATATAAGAAAAGTGAAGCGCAAGACGATTTATGAAGTAGGAGGAAGACAAGGAGATTAAGAAATCAAGACCATCAGAGAGAGAGAGAGAGAGAGAGAGAGAGAGAGAGAGAGAGAGAGAGAGAGAGAGAGAGAGAGAGAGAGAGAGAGAGAGAGGTGATGGTTATGGAACTAATGATTAACAGCAGAAAGGATAAAGAATGTGATGGAGGGAAGGAAGGAAAAGAGGATTGAAGGAGGGAGGGAGGGAGGGAAGGAAAGAAGAAAGAAAAAATAGGAACAAAGGATCGAAATACGGGAGTGGGAGAGAAGGAAGGAAGGAGGGAGGAATGAATAATGGAAAGGAACAACAAAAAGAAAAAAAAAGTGAAAAGGGAGGGGAGAAGGAAGGAAGATAAAGGAGGAAAAGGGAGACAGCAAATAAAGAAAAAAGGAACGAGGATAGGAAAAAAAGGAAAAAAGGAAATAAGCAAATAAGGGATGAGGGGAGAAATGGAAGGAAGGAGAGAAAAGGTGAACAGAACGAGGCAGGAAAAGGAGAGAAGAAAAGGAGGGAGAGGAAGAGGGAGAGAAGGAGGGAAGGAAGAAGGGAGAGAGGACACCTATCTGCACTACGCCTCACTGCCTTCATTATTAATTTTTCCTTAACGTCATGGCTTGAAGAATAGGTAGACTTTTCCTCTCTCTCTCTCTCTCTCTCTCTCTCTCTCTCTCTCTCTCTCTCTCTCTCTCTCTCTCTCTCTCTCTCGTTATGCCGTAAAGACTGGTGTTATCAGGCGCCCTCTAGCAGCACGCATGCACACACTGAAAAGAGATAAGGCAGTGGATGTGTTTTGGGGAATCCGATCTTTTTTTATCAGCGAAATAATGCGAAAGGTAGATGATCAGGCGTCTCTCTCTCTCTCTCTCTCTCTCTCTCTCTCTCTCTCTCTCTCTCTCTCTCTCTCTCTCTCTCTCTCTCTCTCTCTCTCTCTCTCACAGGAAGGTGGTACTTCTTTAACCGAGCCACCGTCTTATCAGTAGTTATCTGTATCACAAAGACTAGGAGAGCCCGGGGCGGCGCATGGAAGCCCTGAGACGCCCCTCGGGAACCCCTTATCTTTAGAGCCCTTAATGGCCCGAGTCGTGACGAGGGAAAGGTTATACACTCAAATGGCTTCCTCGTGTTGCAAAGATGATGGCTGGAGATAAGGGCAGGTGTGTGTGTGTGTGTGTGTGTGTGTGTGTGTGTGTGTGTGTGTGTGTGTGTGTGTGTGTGTGTGTGTGTGTGTGTGTACTTTGTCTTTCGTCTGTAATTTGTCTTGCTTTCGAACTTTCTACTGTACTGTGTGTGTGTGTGTGTGTGTGTGTGTGTGTGTGTGTGTGTGTGTGTGTGTGTGTGTGTGTGTGTGCGCGCGCGTCTACTGATTCATCATATTTTTCTTTCCTTTATGTTTTGTTTATCCTGTCTGTTTTTACCTTTCCCTTTTCATGTTGCTCGCCCATTCCTCCCTGTCTGTCTGTTTGTTTGTACGCTTCCCTGTCTGTCCACCTGTCCTTGTCTTGTTTGTGTGTCTATCCCCGTCTCTTTCCCTTTAATCCTATCTGTTTGCCTGTCTATTCCTTCTGTTTAATTATATCCATTCCTGTCTGTCCACTTGGCCTTTCTGGTTGTGTGTCTGCCCCCATTTTCTTTCCCACTCGTCCCTTCCTCTCCCTCTTTCCGTATACCTGTCTCTGTCAGTCCCTATCTCGTAATTACCTCCGGGATAAAAATGGTGGGAGGATGAGAGGTGCAAAATCGGTTTCTGAAATTTTGAGGTGTGCAATCCCACGGCAATAATTTTTTGTGTGTCGATGTTCAGCGAGGCGAGGACGACAAAAATGTATCTTGAGAGAGAGAGAGAGAGAGAGAGAGAGAGAGAGAGAGAGAGAGAGAGAGAGAGAGAGAGAGAGAGAGAGAGAGAGAGAGAGAGAGAGAGAGAGAGAGAGAGAGAGAGAGAGAGACACTAAAAATACACCGTACAATATTAAACTATTTACACCTCCAGAAAAACTAAAATAACAGAAGATTTCTTTCAGTCAGGAAGAATGAAAATGTTAAACTTTCGACTAGTCCTCAAATTTTAAGTATCTTCTCATAAATCTACGTGTTTGAGCCACGAACGTAATCCTCTCTTCTTAACTGTTTTTATCATTAATCACTGAGAAAGAGACAAATCATCCTTCTGTTATGCATGTGATGTTATCTTTTTTACGAGTGAATGGGCCCAGGAGAGATAAAAAAAAATAAATAAATAAAAAAAGGCAGCTAATTTGCTACTTAAAAATAGTAAAATAAACAAATAAATAACTAAAATAAACAAAAAAATGCTGTATGCAAGCCCATTCAGTTCAGTGATGTCCCGATAATATTGGAGAGAGACTGGCTGCCACGACCCGCAGTGAGAAAAGGAAGACCAAAACTAGTCTAAACACGACCACAGTTTACCCACACACCCAGATTTCTCGACAGTACACGCGGGTCATTGACAGTGGCTATAAAAAGACATTAATTAAAGCAACAAAATACGGTGAAAAGTAACGACAAGTGATTAGTGTTGGCTTATCAGTGTTAATATGTAGTGAATCCTAGTTTTGTAAATATAAAAAAAATTGATGAATATTAGAATTACCATATATCAGTGAATTATGATCATCCCTGTAGTTTTTTTTTTTTCTTTCTTTTTAGGAGCATATAACAAAAACATGAGAAGATACAAGAAGACCAAAGGCTACACGTGGCAATTCATACCCACCCACCATCCCTGTCCATAAACCTACCTAGTCTTCATTTAAAGCTCCCACTTGACTCGGCGTTAGCATCGTGATTACTGAGTCTATTCCAGTCGTCTAGTTTTCTGTTTGTAAACCACTTTCCTCTTATCTCTCGTTTTAAATAATTTTATGGAACCTGAACCCATTAGTTTTACATCTTTACATATAACCATAAAGATCTTGTCTACCTCACCCAGCTTAAGTATTATTTATATTCATTAGTCTCACCTTAAAAATCATTTCTTTCAGTGCATCATTTACATTCCCCGTGACAAAAAAGCCATGACGATTTAAAGGTTTAATCTCGCGCGGGGAAAGCTGAAGGAAAATCATATAAAAAAAAATGGTCGCACTTTATCTTGTCTCAAAGTCTCACCGCTGAAATATTGTTTGGTATTAAAAAGTGTTCCATCTGCATATTTTCAATTTATTCTCTTCTGAATCAATTTTTATTCCTCTCTCTCTCTCTCTCTCTCTCTCTCTCTCTCTCTCTCTCTCTCTCTCTCTCTCTACTTATTCCCACTTATCTATTTTTCGAGGTATCTATCTATCGATCTCGCTTTGCTCAATCTCCTTAGCCCTTCATTTCCGTGTCAAAATAAAGTTAAGTGTTTTTTTCTTTTCGGTACTTTACTTTTTCACACATTTTACAGTCTCTCTCTCTCTCTCTCTCTCTCTCTCTCTCTCTCTCTCTCTCTCTCTCTCTCTCTCTCTCTCGGGAATGCGCTGTTCATTTGTTTCCGGCGTCAACTCTAATAGACAATTACCTGATGGTTTCCACGCGGGGAGGAGATGTTAACAAGTTGCGCTGGCGTCATCCCCCTCTCTCTCTCTCTCTCTCTCTCTCTCTCTCTCTCTCTCTCTCTCTCTCTCTCTCTCTCTCTCTCTTCCTATCACCTTTCCCTTATTTACTCATCTTTTACTTATCTTTATTATCCACTTCTTTCGTTTCCATTGTCCCTTTCGTTCTGTTTACTTTCCCTTACCTTCTCTTTCTTCCCTCTTCCTCCTATTTCATACCTCCCTCCATGTCTCCTCTCCTCTCCTCTCCTCTCCCTCTCTCTCCCTCCGAAGAGAAGAAGGCGCGACGCTCCCTCCCTCCCTCTGTTGGACCAATTTGTGACAGATATTGAGTTACTAAGAGAGAGAGAGAGAGAGAGAGAGAGAGAGAGAGAGAGAGAGAGAGAGAGAGAGAGAGAGAGAGAGAGAGAGAGAGACCCTACACACACACACACACACACACACACACACACACACACACACACACACACACACACACACACACACACTTTCTGTCTAATCAAAGTGACATTTCGTTCAGTCTATCTTTCGCCCATAAAAGAATTCGCTCACTTGATGTTTCACGCACTAAACGTTTAAAGAGAGAGAGAGAGAGAGAGAGAGAGAGAGAGAGAGAGAGAGAGAGAGAGAGAGAGAGAGAGAGAGAGAGGAAGAGAGAGGAATAAAATATACAAGAGAAAACAGAAAAATACAAAAGATAAAAGAAATGGAACAGACATAAAGAAAAGAATAGAGAGGGAGAGAGAAGAAAGACAGAAGAGACAATGAAGGGAAGCAGGAGAGAGGTGAGAGAGAGAGAGAGATAGAAAAGATGGATGAGAAAAGGAAAAGGGAAGACATTAAGAAAGAAAGAATAATAATGAGGAAAATTAAGCGAAAAGGAAAAAGACGAAAGAATAACATATAGACTAGAAGGAGGAAAGTAAGAAGAGATGGAGGTAAATGAAATGGAAGAAGAAAATATAAGCGAACACGAAATAAACTAGGAAACAATGAAGGAAAACCGACTGAAACCAAAATTAATGAAGAAAAACGGGACTGGAAAAAAAGAATGTAATGAATGAAAAAAGACAAAGAGAACAGGAAAGATAGGAAATAAAACAAAACGAACTGACTGATGAAAAAGAAAAGACAAAACTGGAAAAAAATGTAAAGAAAACAAAACAAAAAAAAAAAAGGAATAAATGAGAAGAGAAAGAGAGCGTGGGAGAAAGAGAAGAGGAAAGAGAGGAAATAAGAGAAAGAGAATTGACAGCTGGAAAGAGGAGAAACGAGAGGACAAAGGCGAGGAGGAAGGCGAGGGGAAGGGGAGGTGTCAGCTAATATCACATGGTGAAATCCCCGCCTGTCTCTGCACATCACGTGACCAAAATCCCCAACTCTGTGACCACTGAAGGGAGCGACGGACGAAGAGGAGGAGGAAGAGGAGGAGTATTAAAGGAACAACGGAAACAATAACAGTAGAAGGTGGAGAGAGAGAGGTTAAGAAACTGGAAAAATCTAAGAAGAGAGAAAAGAAAAAGAGGAAGGAGGAGGAGGAGGAGGAGGAGGAGGAGGAGGAGGAGGAGGAGGAGGAGGAGGAGGAGGAAGAGGAGGAGGAGGAGAAACAATACTAAAGGAAGATGAAGAAAGGAAAGGTTAAAGAATAGGTGAGTCTAAGAAGAGGAAAAAGAAAATAAAGAAGAGGAAAGAGGAAGAGGACGAGGAGGAAGAAGAGAAACAATACTAGATGAAGAAGGGAAACAGTAAGAGTGGAAGAAGTATAATAAACAGGAATAGGAGGGACTAATAAGATGGAAGAAAGGAGAAAGAAGAAAGAGGAGAAATACAATGAAAAAGAGAAAAAAAAATCATTAGAATAATAAGAATGGAAGACTGAGAAGAAAGGAAGATAAGGAATTATGAATCGAAGATAAGAAAGAATAAGAAGACGAGAACCAGTAATAAATGAATAAAAAGGAATAACATGGTTGGAAATTTTAGAAGAAAGGAGGGTTAGAAAGTAAGAAGACCAAGAAAGAGCAAAAAGAAGAAAGGAAGAGGAGGAGGAGGAGGAGGAGGAGGAGGAGGAGCAGGACAGCTACGAGAGGGAAAAAGAAGAGAAAGATGAAAAGACGGAGGAATAATCAGAGAAAACAGGAAAAATGAAAAGAAATAGAGAAGAAGACAATGACCAAGAGAGAGAGAGAGAGAGAGAGAGAGAGAGAGAGAGAGAGAGAGAGAGAGAGAAGTGGAGGAAAGAGCGTATGGTGGAAGGAGCAATAGTGATGATGAAGCACGGGAAGAGAATATGAATGATAGATAAAAAGAGAGATAAGAATAAGAAGTAAGAACAAAGGAGGAGAGAAAGCGTGCGACAAATGACGAAGATGAAGAGAAAGGACAAGGAGAAACAGAGAACAGACAAGAGAAGGGAAACTGGAGAAAGAGAAATGAAAGAAAAAAAAAGAGGTTAGAGAATGTTTGAATAGTAAAAAAGGAAAATAAAGAGAAAAGGGAATAATGATATCAAAGAAAAAGGAAAGAGAAGGAGAACGATTAAAGGAAGAGAACGTGGAAAAAAAACTACAATAGAAAACAAAGAAAAGGGAAAAGCTCAGAGAAAAAGTAAGAGTGAGTAAGAAAAAGTAGATGAAGAGATAAGAGAATGAGAGAGAGAAAAAAAAAAGAAATGAGAAAAAAAAAATCAAAACAAGAGGGTAGCTGGGACAGAACATAGTAGAAAAGAAGAAGAAGAAAAAAAAGGAATGACGGGAGGAGAATGGCAGGGGAGGAGAGGTGGTAAGAATAAATTTACCTGCAAGTTTGAGGCAATGAATGAAGCACCGGTGAGGGAGAGACAGGAGGCCATAAAGTAACACGGATCTAATGGTGGTGCGTGACGCGTGTGCTTAGAGAGAGAGAGAGAGAGAGAGAGAGAGAGAGAGAGAGAGAGAGAGAGAGAGAGAGAGAGAGAGAGAGAGAGAATATATAAGCTCTTTCAGAAATACCTCATCAGTTTCGTCTTATTCAGGATATCACTGGAGAATTATATCATGTTTCCCATTACTATTATTCAAATGTCTTCTAAATTCTAATCAGTGACGTTAAAAGCATGTGACCATATAATATTTTGACTTAGAATGACTTAATCTTTCATTGCTGTGAATTTGTGATTTTCCTCAAGGGCTATTCTGTGTAGATTTGTAATAAAAAGACTAATTATCGTCCCCAGTAACTCGTCACCTACAATTTTATCTTTATTCACTCTATTCTGACTTATAGAGAAGTTCTAAAGTTCAGAAAACAAAATGATAAACAAGCCAGAATTTTTTTTTTATTATTTTCATATATTCTCATTATGTCACTAGTAAGTTCGCGTTGTTGTTAGTATCACAATTATAAGTATATATTTCTTTTCTTATTTTTTTTATTTTTTTATTCATGGTTCTGAAAAATATTGTCGTTTTGTGTTTTTTCGTGTTTTTTTCTTTTTTTTACTATGTAGAGTACAAAGTTGGTCTTTATTTACCAAACCAGCTAAGTTAATTAAGAAAGTTTCCCCTAAACAAGAATACCGTCTCTCTCTCTCTCTCTCTCTCTCTCTCTCTCTCTCTCTCTCTCTCTCTCTCTCTCTCTCTCTCTCTCTCTTACACCATACTTCTTCCAGTTCCTTCCACAATATTCTTTTCTTCCCTCATTTCTTTTTCTCTCTTCTCTAACTTTCCTTTCTTTCCCCTTAATTTTTTTTGTCTCTCTAGTTTATTTTTCCATCATATTCACTCATATTCGGTATCTTTCCATGGGTAGTACATCTCTCTCTCTCTCTCTCTCTCTCTCTCTCTCTCTCTCTCTCTCTCTCTCTCTCTCTCTCTCTCTCTCTCTCTCTCTCTCTCTTCTTAACATTCCGCCGCTGCGTGGAGGGAAGAAAATCAATTTGGAATTTGAGGGAGGACAGCCTGCCTGAGTTCTCCTCCTCCCCCGTTCCCTACACACACACACACACACACACACACACACACACACACACACACCTTGCTACCCTCCACACCTACACAGCTCTAGATTTCTTTTTTTTCTTTTTTTTTTTTTTTCTGTGAAGCGCCCAAACTTTTTTTTCTTCTTCACAAGCCTTCCTCGACGCTCCAACTTCCTTCCAATAGTATCAATGCCTGCTTCTCCCCCTCCTTTTCCTCCTCCTCCACTTCTTCCACTATATGTTTCCTTCCACGTCTACGTATTTACTCGTCCACTTTTATTGATCTTTACCTCCCTTCTCTGTTTTCTCCACTTTTTTTTACTTGCATTTACTTCTATTTTTACTTATCCTTCATTCTTCTCTGCTTTCTATCCCTTTCTTCTTCCTTTTCAGTCTCCTACATGACCATTTGTCAACTTTAAATGAGTTACTCCGTTAATATAAGTACCACGCGTTTTCTTCTATGACCGAGTCCGCAGCACGTTCTCTATTCAGCCGTTATGAAAGGAGGAACTGGTGAAAACATACTATGGTCACCTTTTTCCAACTCGTTAAGTGTTTCGCTGTTAGTGAAAAACAACTCTGAGTACAGCCCAATTGATAAAACGAGGCCATAAACTTAGGTTGGACTACCAAATGAGTTTCACCATTTAGTACATAGTTAAATAGAAAGGTAAGAAAGTATGCAGGGAAGTAGATAGGTTAGTAGATCGATAGGTAGATAGATAGGTAGATAGATGGACAGACTGATAGACTGACAGATAGACAGATAGATAAATGGGAAAATAGATAAAAAGGTAGATATGAGATTTACAACAAAAATATTGTAAAACAGAACACTGAGACACATCATTCGCACACTAGTATCACAGGTTACCACAAATGTACAGACAAATGAAGAAAGTGCAAGTTAAACAATAAAATAAATAAAAGAGTTAACTTCGAATACACGAGTGGTATAATAAGACGAGGACTGAAGCACTGCACTCTCTATAATTGTACAGGAAGGAGGAGGAGGAGGAGAAGGAGGAGAGTTACGGTAAGAAGAGCTTAGTGGCGGACCATCCTAATTACCAGAAGCAAAAAAAAAAAAAAGAAAGAAAGAAAGAAAAAACTACTGGCCAAGTGTCATAACTGGATAACTCACTGACTGACTGACTATCTGACTAACGAATTGACTAAGCTCACTCGTTCACTCACTTAATGACTGATTACTTATCTACCTACCTACCTTCGTAACTAACTAGCTAAGTAACTGATTAACTAACTGCGTAACAACCAACCAACAAAACTAACAAACAAACTAATTAACAAACTAATTAACTAATCAACCAACAAATTAACCATCTAACCAACTAAATAAATAAAAAAATAAAAAAAAATCAAATAAAACGAATCATTATAATAAAGTAAAGCAATGAACAAGTAAATAACAGAGCATGAGAAGCACGACCCACTGGAGGCTGATTCCTGGAACCGTCCTGGCTAGGCGGACTTCTGATTGCAACACCTTTACGAGGAGGCGCGAGGTGGGGATGAGGAGGCCTGAGGTGGGGCGGGATGTGGGTAGAGAGTATCCCGGGAAATAACCTGCACTCTCTCCTCCCTTTACAAGCAATGGTTCTCTGTTTACAAGTGGGAGTACGTTTTTTACTAGTCAGAGGATGTTTCGTGGCTAGTAATAATGAGTAGTTTAGTGGATAACCTCTTCAGGGACCAACGACGTCCTAGTTTCTGCCCTTCTCATGCAAGATTGTGTGATCTCTCTAATTCTGAGACTGGTATTACTAATGTGTGTCGCCTAAATGACTGTCTAGACTTAGTTTCTCTGTCTCTCTCTCTCTCTCTCTCTCTCTCTCTCTCTCTCTCTCTCTCTCTCTCTCTCTCTCTCTCTCTCTCTCTCTCTCTCTCTCTCTTTCAGACAAATTCTTGGAAAAGGTGACACGTGAGTATAGATAATTATGTTTTGACCAGAGACTGCCACGTGAAGACCTCCTGGATCCATGCAGCTTCCTTTGTAATCTCATGTTCTTGTGAGTGAGTGGGTGGGAATAATGATATGGCATCTCCAGACACGCCCTCTCCTGAGATCTGATTGCTGTGTGGTAAATACAGTGATCGCTGCCTCAAGAGTGTCAGCTGGATCCTGTTTCCCAGCAGCAGAGGCGATGCGCTGTCTCGCCACTCTACCTCAAGACATAATGACCTCGTTGCTGCTGCGCCATAACTCAATCAAATTTCAATTTCCTCTACTAATGATGATGTTGATGTTCATGGTGATGAAGCTGTCAGTCGTATTAACTTTATGAATTTAATTATTTGCAATGCTGTAATGTGTATCAAACTACTGTACTCACAAGAACTGCACTTACTGTAATGTCTGAATGATCATCTTTCTTCTTCGTTCACTTAAGGGTGCATACAAGTATTTTCGTCTTGCATCGAACCCTCACAAAACAAAAAAAAAAATGCCAATAACGTACATATAAAGGACACACAGACGCTTACTACTTAACTTTCACACAGTTTAAGTCAAAATCAAATTACTTTCACGACACATCAGATTAGTCCTCCCAAACCTCGCCTTGCACCCCGGCAATTAAAAGAAAAACGAAAAGTGTGCCAGGATAACGATTTTTTTTTATTCCTTAATGAAAATCGCCGAGAAATATTTACACAAAGTTGAATAATACGACTAAACTTTTCTAACTACTATATTTCTCTCTCTCTCTCTCTCTCTCTCTCTCTCTCTCTCTCTCTCTCTCTCTCTCTCTCTCTCTCTCTCTCTCTCTCTATCATACTACTATCCAAGTCCTGTCTCTCCTTTTCAGCCTGTCTGTTTTCTCCTTTCTCCCTCTCTTTCTCCTCTTCTCTTTCCCTTCCTCCCTTCATCCCTCTTTCCTTCCTTCCTTCTTTCCCTCCTTCCCTCCTGACGAGCTCATCTACTCTCTCTCTCTCTCTCTCTCTCTCTCTCTCTCTCTCTCTCTCTCTCTCTCTCTCTCTCTCTCTCCGCGTCCCGAGGTGTTCATCTGCATGTTGAACAAGACCCGGGCATTCCTCCGCTTCATAAAGCCACATTCCTCAGCACAGCACTATTGCCTGTCATTCCTCACGCCTCTCTCATAAACTTACTCCATTTTCCACGCTACGTCATTATCATTATCATCATTCTCATTCTCATCTTCGTTATGAATATTTGTTTTTATTCCTCCTCTTTCTTCTCTTCCTCTTCCTCCTCTTATTTTGAAAGTTCAGGCACAAGTTTCCTTTCCCTCTCTTCTCACATCTTTTACTTTCCATCTTCTTGCTCCTCCTCCTGTTTCTGCATCACTTTTAACCTCTCCTACTGCTTCCCCTTTTTTTCCTCCTTCTGTTTCTGCATCAATTTCGGCTCCTCCTTCTCTTCCCCCTCCTCCTCCTTACGCTGCTCCGCCTTGACGTGTCTCGCATCTGTGTGTGTGTGTGTGTGTGTGTGTGTGTGCGTGTGTTGCAGCGGAGCCTCTGGCAAAAACATTATTACCACGAACAATACTAATAATTATACAATGGAAAAATTATACGGGCGAGACTGACGGGCTGGCAGGCGGGCCATGCGAGACTGACAGGCGGGCGGGCACGCACACACACGCACACACAGACACACTCACATACATACACACACATACACAGGACACGGAGCACCCAAGGACACACGCACAAGTACACACAATGATACGCACATGATGAAAAAATTAACAAGCCCGGAAATGACACACACACACACACACACACACACACACACACACACACACACACACACACACACACACACACACACACACAACAAACTACAGATGTCATGAAAGCAAGAACCACATGAAAGATCTCTGTACGAAAGACAAATTACAAACGATACAGGAAATGGACAGAGAGAGAGAGAGAGAGAGAGAGAGAGAGAGAGAGAGAGAGAGAGAGAGAGAGAGAGAGAGAGAGAGAGAGAGAGAGAGAGACAGAAAGTACACAGACACATATACACGCATACATTCAGACAGACAGACACATACACACACAAAACAATGAAAAAAATAAATAAAAAGAAAACACGGAAAGCCAACAAATTATTAAAAAAAAGAAAAAGTATAACAAAACAGCGATACAGTATAAAAAAACACGGAAAGACCAATCACGTTTTTACTTGGAATACTGAAAAAAAAGAACAATGGAGGCGTGAGAAAGGAAAAGAGGTAAAAACTCAGTGATAATACGTGACACAAAAGAAATAAATCTGTCACTCCAATAAAAAAAAGAACAACAACAAAAGAAAGTGAACAAGTAGATGAAACAAACAAACAAACCAACAACTATGAGAAGTATTAGGGTAAATGTTATATAAGAGCAATTGCATATAACAAAATAATATATGAAAAAAAAAAAACTGATCTTTCTCACTGTCAAGCCATGTCTTAAGAACGAAAGCAATATGTAAAAGGAAAAAAAAACAAGAAATAAATTCCATTATATAAACAAACAAACACGAAAATGTAGCACATAATAAAAGGTGCACAACAAAAAAATAAATGAGCACACACACACACACACACACACACACACACACAGAGAGAGAGAGAGAGAGAGAGAGAGAGAGAGAGAGAGAGAGAGAGAGAGAGAGAGAGATAACACAACCCAACACAGCGCAACACAACGAAACACAAACACACAAACACACAAATAACAAACATCTTTCTCACCTCAAAATCTTGTGTTGAAGTTAGTAAAAAAAAAAAGAAAAAGAAAAAGAGTCACACAATCACTACCACCACCACCACCACCACCACCATCACCACCACCACTATAACAACATCTCCCACCTTCTTCTATCTCTCGTTCTCTGCTGTCATTCCGATGCCCAACGACAGCAGGCGGCGCGGCAGGAGGCCCACGGAGGCACTAACAACACAGCGGGAGCCACGGGGCAGCAGCGGCAGGAGAGGGAAGAGGAGAAGGGGGAGGAGGAGGAGGTGGAGGAGGCAGAGGAGGAGGAGTAAGAGCAAGGGTAAGAGAGAGGAGGAGGAGAAAGAGAGTAAGGCTGTACACACACTACCGATGTCTGACTCCGAACTGTCCCAACTAACCACTGGCTCCACTGCTCTCTCTCTCTCTCTCTCTCTCTCTCTCTCTCTCTCTCTCTCTCTCCCCATTGAGTCATCCTGAGGCACTCTTCTTCTCTCTCTCCCCCTCCTCCTCCTCCTCCTCCTCCTATCTCTCGTATGTTCTCTTTCCTCTCTCTTCCTCCCTCCTCTCCCTCCCCTTCCCTCTCCTATCCGCTCTCCCTTTTCCTTCCCTTCTCCCTATCATATGTTTCTCCTTGCATGGTGATTGTCTCTGTGGCCCGCGCCTTTCTCTCTCTCTCTCTCTCTCTCTCTCTCTCTCTCTCTCTCTCTCTCTCTCTCTCTCTCTCTCTCTCTCTCTCTCTCTCTCTCTCTCTCTCTCTCTCTCTCTCTCTCTCTCTCTCTCTCTCTCTCTCTCTCTCTCTCTCAAGCATCACCACCCACGCCATTCGTTCTCTTACTTCACTTCCACTTTCTTCCTTTCTCTCTTCCATTTCTCTTCCTTTCTCCCTTTCTCTTTCTCTAAAAGCCACACCCATTCTTTTCTCTCTCTCCCTTTCCTTTATTTTCTTCCAGCACCTCTCTCTCTCTCTCTCTCTCTCTCTCTCTCTCTCTCTCTCTCTCTCTCTCTCTCTCTCTCTCTCTCTCTCTCTCTCTCTCTCTCTCTCTCTCTCTCTCAGCAAAACGCAACACGAGAGGAAGTTAAAAGTCGATATTTGGCAACAAGACCTTAACCCTTACCTCCTCCTCCTCCTCCTCCTCCTCCTCCTCCTCCTCCTCCTCCTCCTCCGTAACAGACCTCATGGCAGCATGCACCCTTGACCCCTTCTTCCCTTTTTCCTCCTTTTTCTTTCCCTTTCCTCTCTTCTTCCTTCCTCCCCTTCCTTGTTTACTTCCTGCATTCCATTCATCTTTTTTTTCTTTTTTTTTCATTCTTCCCTTGACTTCCCTTACTCATTATTTAACATTCTTTCTTTTTCTTCTCCTTTGTTTTGTTTTCGTCCTTCTTGATTCCTTCGTTTCAGTTATTTTCATTTTTTTCAATAATGTAATTTCTTCTTCCTTTGTGCTTTTTTTCTTCCTCTCTCAATTCTTTCCATTTTCTCTTTTTTCTTCTTTTGTCTTATTTTTTTCTTTCCTGCTTTTCTAATTCTTAATGTTTTTTTTCTTGCTTCTCCTTTTCTTTCTCTCTTTTCTTTTGTTAATTCTTCCATTTGTTCTTTTACATCTTCCCTACATTTCTCCTTTCATTTTTCTCACATTTTCTCTCATTCTTTCTTCTCGTTTTTTTTTCTCTCTCTCTCTCACTACTTCACGCCTCTTCCTTCCTTCTTTTAATTTTTCCTCCTCGACCTCTTCCGGTTTTCCCTCCTCCTCTTCCGGTTTTCCCTCCTTTCTCTTCGTCACTTTCGTCCTTTCCTTTTTTCCTTCCACCCAAGTTTCCCTTTTGCTCCTCCTCTTCCTCCTTTTCCATTTCTTTCTTCTTTTTCGACACTGGGTTTGTTTCTTTCCTTTTCCCAACAAGCTTCCCTCCTCCTCCTAATCCTCCTCCTCCTCCTCCTCCTCCTCCTCCTCCTCTTCTTCGTCCTCTACTTTCTTCTCTTCCTCAAGCTAACTTCCTTCCCCCTCTACTTTCTTCTCTTCCTCAAGCTAACTTCCTTCCCTTCTTTCTTCCTTTTTCCCCGCTATGTTTTCCTCCTCCTCCTCCTCCTCCTCCTCCTCCTCCTCCTCCTCCTCCTCCCCCCACTTTCCCCCCTTTCCGTCGCATACAGCACCGTTCGAGTATAACCGTATTACTTTTGGGCTTAAAGTGGATTACGAAAGAGTGACCGAATATGTTTGTTTGTCGTGGTGGTGGCGCACGGGCGGTAATTTTTTGTTTTCAGACGAGGGGGAGAAAGAAAAGAGGAAGGCAGTGCGGGTCTTGTTTTTGAAGTGACGGGGGGTGGGTAGGGAAGAGGGAGAGGGATAAAAAGGAATAGGGTTTGGGAGAGGAGAGAGCAAAAACTTGTTCGTGTTGAGTTGAGTGTTGTTCTAATAGCGGAGTGCTGTGTGGTGTTTAGAGAGAGAGAGAGAGAGAGAGAGAGAGAGAGAGAGAGAGAGAGAGAGAGAGAGAGAGAGAGAGAGAGAGAGAGAGAGAGAGAGAGAATACAAAAAAAACTACAGAAGGGTAATCTTTTTTGTCTATCTACATACTCTCTTCGTCCATTCATCTTCCAGTACACTTCCATTATTTCACTCCATTGTTTATATACTCTGAGACCCCCTTCCCCTCCCCTCACCCTCCTCCTCCTCCTCCTCCTCCTCCTCCTCCTCCTCCTCCTCCTCCTCCTCCACGTCAGCCTAAACAAAAATTTCCTCCATTAGTCAGCAGTCGGCGCTGTTATCAATACTTGTTCCGAGTTGATTGCTCCCTGTAATGGCGGAGGGACGGAGGGAGGCAGGGGAAAAAACTAAGGAAGGAAGGAGGGAGCGAGGGAAGGATGAAGGAGGGTGCGTGGAGGGTCAAAAAATACATATCTGCTATAAAGGAAGGACACGGTACTGTGATATGTGCGTGTCTGTGCGTGCGAGGGAATGGGGAAGGTACGGGGGGTTGTTGAGCTGAGACAGGTAGACAGATAGACAGGCACACAGACAGACAGACAGACAAACACAGGGATACGCTCAGGGATAAAATAAAGTTTTCCTTCCATCCAAGTTTCATCATCTGTTTCTTTCCTCTCTAAAGGCAGGCAACCACACACACACACACACACACACACACACACACACACACACACACACACACACACACACACACACACACACACAGAAGGGGAACATACATTATATACATACATACATACATGCATACATACATATATTCATATACATAGCTCTCTTACACATTGACGAGTAAACAGAGACCAGAATATTAAACTACACATTCACCCATACATACAGACTGACTACTGACTGACTGAGAAAATAAATCAAATCTAGACATTCAGATCCAACAGACAGTCAGGAAGATGCAGACAGTCACACAGCTAGCAAGCCAACCGGACAGCTAGAGAGGCAGACAGACAGACAGACAGACAGACAGCCAACTAACCATCCAGAAAAATATATAGACAGAGAAACAAACATAGAATCAGAAGGAAGACAAAATAATGAGATAGATACACGTTCAATACACACACATACACACACACACACACACACATACATACATACATGGACAGACAGACAGATAGACAGGCACACAAACAGACATACAAACAAACAGACAAATATATATCGAAACAGGAAAAAGGACGGAAACATAAAACAAAGAAAAGTAGAGATAGATTGACTGACAGAGACAGACATAGACAGACAGAAAGGCAGGCAAACAGACAGAAAGACACACACAGAGATAGACATGCCGGCGGCCATTTAACAGCCTGGGTCAACCCCACCTTCTCTGCTTTTGTTGAACCCCAAATTGGTTTTCCTTGTTCCTCCCCACTTTTCTTTCTTTCCCCCTCGTCCCCCTACTCTCTCTCTCTCTCTCTCTCTCTCTCTCTCTCTCTCTTGCGTAACCCCTCTTAAAGTTATCCCCTCTTTTTGCTTTTGATTCTCGTTATTTTCTCTCTTTTTCTAATCTTTCATTTCTTTCCTTTCTCTCTTCTCTCTCTTCTCTTCACATTTTTTTCTTTCACATATATTTTCCTCCTCTATTTCCTACATCTCTCTCTCTCTCTCTCTCTCTCTCTCTCTCTCTCTCTCTCTCTCTCTCTCTCTCTCTCTCTCTCTCTCTCTCTCTCTCTCTCTCTCTGTGCACCTATAACCAATCCTCTTGCATTTCCCATCTACCCATGCACCAATCACAAACATCCTCCTTCCCTACGCGGACCAATCAACTTGTTTCTCTGTTTGTGCCAGGGCCAATCAGTGAGTCTCTCCTCCCCAGCGCAGACCAATCAGCGCGGCTCGTCACGTCCCACTTAACGACCTCGCTAACGACCCAGTTAATAGAAAATAAGGGATTACGACCCCAATCCTGACCCCAAGAGCGAGGGATTAGAGAGAGAGAGAGAGAGAGAGAGAGAGAGAGAGAGAGAGAGAGAGAGAGAGAGAGAGAGAGAGAGAGAGAGTCTTGAAATAGAATGAAAGTACGAATTTAAAGATAGAAAAAATAAAAGAGAAAGATAAGTTAATAAACAGAAAGGGGAGAAGAGAACAAAGGAAAGGAGAGATCAGGGAAGAAAGGAAGAGT
>NC_087165.1:16538511-16548511 GCF_035594125.1 Scylla paramamosain | reverse complement strand
ATGTCTTAAAACCAGGTCACGTTCTGAAGGAGGCCTAGGGAACGCCGCCTCTCCCTCGCCCAGGCCTCCAGCAAGGTGAGCCGTAGGCCTAAGCACGTCGTCACTATAATGGAAATGTGAAATAGTATTATGGAGGAAACAAGCCGCTTTTTTTCTTTCCCTTTTTTTATTTTTATCTTCGTCTTCGTCTTCGTCTTTTTTCTTCTTATCTTTTTGTTCTTTTTTTTTTCTACTTCCATCTGTTTCTCCTTCTCCTTCTCCATCTCCTACCTCCTCCTTTTCTTCCTTCTTCAACTTCTTCAACTATTACTTCTTTTCTCTTCTCTCTCTCTCTCTCTCTCTCTCTCTCTCTCTCTCTCTCTCTCTCTCTCTCTCTCTCTCTCTCTCTCTCTCCAGCAATAAAGGCACGCCAAGTGTCTTTTAATGCCATAAAACGGCTATTATTTTTCCTATTTATATACAAGGATAAGAGAGACAGGGAGAGCGAGCGAGCGAGCGAGAGAGAGAGAGAGAGAGAGAGAGAGAGAGAGAGAGAGAGAGAGAGAGAGAGAGAGAGAGAGAGAGAGAGAGAGTATGCGAGAGGAACTTTATGTGTGCGTGTCTCACCATCATCATCATCATTCCTTCCATTTCCTCTTGTTGTTTTCCTCCTGCTCTTTCTTCTTCTCTTCCTCTTCCTCTTCCTCCTCCTCCTCCTCCTCCTCCTCCTCCTACTTTCTCCAAAACATGGCAGCAGCAGCATTAATATTGCTATCAGCATCACTATTAGCATTGTTGATTATGTTATTTACTTGTCTGTGGTGACAATGGTGATGGTGGTGATCTTTGTGGTGCTGATAGCTGTGTTGTTGGTGGTGGTGGTGGTGGTGGTGGTGGTTTGTGGAGGTGATGGTGGTGGTGAAGATTTAAATGGTGATAAAAGTGGTTTGAGGGTTTGAGTGAAGGTGATGGAGATGGTGATGGGAGTCTGAGTTGTGATAGAGATAAAGGCTCTAATAGTGGTGGTAGTTTAGGGTAGCGATGGTGGTGGTGATGGTTGCAATGTTGGTGGTGATGGTAGCGTTGGCAATGATAGTGGTGATAGCTGGAAATTCAATGATGTAGGCTGTGCAGGTGGTAGTGGTGGTGGTGATGGTAATACTAGTGATGACAGTGGTAGTGGTGGTGATCAAGGCTCAAGTGGTGGTAGTGGTGATGGTGGTGGTGTTTTACCTGAACCTCGTGACGTCACCAGGGCACCACACCACGAGTCTCACCTGGAAAGAGAGAGGGGCGATCAGTTAACCAGGTGACAAGCGGTACCAGCCACACATAACAGTATAAGGGAAGGATAAATCACAGCTATCTGTTGGGAATGTGAGGCGTCCCTGTTGCTTTATGCTTTATGCTTCGTGCTTTTAATCTTGGACTTTATTCTTTACGTTTACATATGCCATACTTTATATATTTCAATTCATATTATACTGAGCACTTTAAATTTTGCATTCTGTATTATTCCTGATATTTTATACCTCATACTTTATACTTTACACTATGCTTTATAATTTACATCTCATTCTTTCTACCTTTATAATTTGTACACAGTATTTTGCACCTTACTCTTTACAATATATGATTTAGATTTCATACTAAAATTCATACTCTATATCTCGTAGTTACACATATAATTTCCCTTTCACCAAGCATAACAACAACAACAACAACAACAACAACAACAACAACAGGCTGAAACACAAAAGATACATCTCTCACAACGCAGGTTTTACAAGGCTACTACACAGCACTTTTATCTTTTACACTTCACAAACCTTTACACAGGCAGATATTTCATCCTATGTACTACAAGCGACTCGACTTCTTAAATGCACTGAAGAGCACTGACTAATCTATTTTAACCATTTTATTGCTATGGTCATATTTTTTTTTTTTTACACTAAGATCACTGTAATAAATCGTTTAGATGCACATGAAGATGGAAAGAATATGAGGCTAATGTAATCTTTGAAAACTATAGAAGTATATTTTTCTTAGAGACCAGTATGAAAACGTGCTTTTTAAAGGTTATTAAGAGAAAAATTGGATAGTAGTGAAAGGGTTTATGCTGAGAAGAAATAGTATACAATATGGTTAACTAAATTATTCGTAACACATTATTGACATGACTTGAAATTAGTGACATAACTCCCGTAGAATTATTTACTTTTTTTGTTAATCACAGTCGTTTATTAATTACGCTAGTTAGTTACAGGTGTGGTTGTGGTTATGCTTCGTTATACTTCTACTTAGTCATGGATAGGCTGAGAGAGCTTCCACGTGTGTCTCTGAGTGTGTGTGTGTGTGTGTGTGTGTGTGTGTGTGTGTGTGTGTGTGTGTGTGTGTGTGTGTGTGTGTGTGTGTGTGTGTGTGTGTACTTGAGTGTGTATACAAAAACACCACCAAAAGTGTACGCAACATCACAAGGTCTCTCTCTCTCTCTCTCTCTCTCTCTCTCTCTCTCTCTCTCTCTCTCTCTCTCTCTCTCTCTCTCTCTCTCTCTCTCTCAAACGCACCTTCACTGAGCCGTCAAAAAAATAATAGCCCCACCATAAAACAAATCTGCGACACTAATCTCTCTTATCCTACATTTCATTTGACTGTGCACTTAACACTCTTCATATTTCTACCTTAACGCGAGCGGGACGAGGGACTGAGTAGGGTAAGTAAGTAAGTAAGTAGTGAGTGTAAGATGCAGCCAGCGAGGAGAAACAGGTCCGTGAAGGCTTATTTATCATATACGAACAAATATGAGCCCTGGTGACGAAGAATGGAGAGAGAGAGAGAGAGAGAGAGAGAGAGAGAGAGAGAGAGAGAGAGAGAGAGAGAGAGAGAGAGAGAGAGAGAGAGAGAGAGATAGTTATACGATGATGGAACAGGTTAATGAAGTAATATTTACACAGACAAGAAGATGACAAACAGACGAGTCCTGAACAACACTTAACACACACACACACACACACACACACACACACACACACACACACACACACACACTGACAAACACATATAGAGACAAAGATAAATAGATAAATATATAGATACACAAACACATAAATAGATAGTTTATTAAGACAGATTCATACGTAAGTACAATAAATATGCCAAATTAAATATCCCTTATGTTAAAAGAAAAATAAAGTAAAAAATCCTTCACCGCTGTAATCCGCTTAAAAAAATTAAGTAAACTCAAAGTGCGTCGTGAATAATTAGCAGTCATTATGAATTACTGCACAATAAACAAATGGACCCGCGCCCACACACACACACACACACACACACACACACACACACACACACACACACACACACACACACACACACACACACACACACAAAACAAATAGCCAACATCAGTCAAAAACGACGAGCCACGCTGAAACAAACTTGACAAACTAGTAACAGGCTCAGGTAGATGTGCAGGCGACAGGTAACAAGTAAAGCGAAGAGACCACCCCACTGATACGCCTATTACATTCCTCCCGCAGGTGAGTTACGGCACCCACCACCTGCGCCAACAGGTAAACAGCCACCCGACAGGCAGGTAACCTACAGCGCGGAAAAAAAAAAAAAAAAAAAACAGGTACTTGAAAAACCTGAATATACGTACACCTGGTGGGAAACAATTAACAGTTCGCTTCACGAGGCAGGTGGGGAATAAGGAATAAGGGATAGTGTGAGCGGAAAATAATTAAGCTTGCGTAAAAATGTGTGATGAAGACTGGTAGGTTAATATTTTTTTGTGATTTAAGTGGTAATAACTGTAAGATATGTAAGAGATAGGCATGAAATTGAGTCATCATTGAAAATTAAAGTACAGGAAGATATGAGAAAGGTTGTGATATTACTAAAAAAAAAAGATATTCGGCGAAAAATAATCTTCGTACCAACATTAAAGCCGTTTTTTTGGGAGTCGCCTCTCTGTTGCATAAGATTAACAAACATTCCTGAAGGTTCTCGTTACCTCTGACTATCTCAAGGAAAAAGATGCGGGTTAGCAAAACAACATGCATTAATTTAACTAACAAGAACATGTGGGTTTACTAATTAGCCCACACACACACACACACACACACACACACACACACACACACACACACACACACACACACACACACACACACACACACACACACACACACATACGTTAAATCAATAAACAAGCAGGGAGAGAGGGAGAGAGGGAGGCGGAGAGGAAAGGAGAGATAGAGAGAGGGACAGACAGATAGAAAAAAACAGACAAATAGGTGTGAGGCCGAGACAAACACACCTTCAGCAGGTAACCTAAACAACAGACAGGTGTACTCAAGGTCTAGCCCTCCTCCTCCTCCTCCTCCTCCTCCTCCTCCTCCTCCTCCTCCTCCTCCTCCTCCTCACTCCACCCACTGCCTTCCTCCCTCCTCCTTCTCTTAAACCTACTCCCCTCCCTCCTCACATAATCCCCACCACCTTCACCACCACCACACCTTACCTCACCCTCCACAATAATTCCACTACCACACACACAAACACACATACCTTCTTCCCTCCTCTTTTAACCTTCGCCTCCTACTCCACGCCTAGGGATTATCTTTCTTCCCACTCCTCATCACCTTCCCACTCTTTATCAAGGTCCCATCAATCTATCAACTAATCAATCCATCAGTTCCTCGCTCTATCTTTCCGTCCCCGCCCTCCTCAGCACAACCTTTCGTAACGCCCTCTTCCTCCCATTACCCTCCCTCTTCTCCACTCCTCCATCCCTGCATCCATCGTCGCTCGTTCACCCTTCACTCCCTCCTGTTAACCTCCAGACTCCACTTCTCCACCCTCCACCACACCCTGACGCCCTCTCGCTCCATCAGCCGCCCGCCCACCCTTCCACCTCTTACCACACACTCACCTGCCGGGGTAGATCAACTCACCTGCTTCCCTTCAACTCCTCAGCTGCGTAATACATTCTGCTCATCCTTGGCTAATATTTTTTTTTACCCCTTGTTTTTTTTTCTATCCATTCACTCTGATTTTTCCTTAGCGTCATTTTTTACTCTTTTTTTGCCACTTACCCTTTGCCATTTCAGTTTCCTTCATATCCTCTTTCTCTATCTCAGCCTTATCCTTTTCCTATTTCCCCCCTTCTTACAACTAATCCTTCGCTTTCTTCAGTATCTCCTTGCTTGCATACCCTTACAGTTCCCCAGCATCACTATTTTCCTTTCTTTTCCTTCTCACCTGCTCTTCACCATCCCATCACCAGTTCATCCTCAGCACTCATTCCTTTGGGTACTGCACTCAAACTGTCTTCTCACTTTCATCCTTTGCTCTTTCCTGTTCCTGTTTGTCTCGCATCCTCTTGCTCCTCTTCTTTGTTTTTCATAATCCTCCTGTCTCAGTTCCTTGCTTACACTTCTACTCCTGTCATCTCCTAATATCATTCTTTACTCTTTCGTTCTTTTTTTTTTTTTTCACCTCTTCCCGTCTCTGTTTCTCTTACATCTTCTGTTCTTACTCATTCTCCCCATCTCAGTTCCTTGCTTTCACACTCCTATCATCACTACCTTCTCCCAGCCTCACCCTTTACTTTTCCACATCTCATCATCCTTTCCTCAGTTCTCAGTCCCTTGATCTCACATCCACCGCCTCTCCTAGCCTCACTCTTTACCCTTCCCAACCCTTCTCCCTCTCAGTTCCACTCTCCCAGGTTCCTCTCACCTCTCCCTCGACTCTCACCTGTCGTTCTGTTTGCGCCCCGCCGCCCCACCTGGCCCAGCTTAGGTACCCTGCAGGCATTACTCAGCGGGAGAACGTATACACCTCCCCTTCTGCCTCCTTCCCTCCTTCCCTCCCTCCTTCCCTCCCTCCCCCATCATGCGGTCTGACCCCCAGCAGAAAAGGTCAGGTCATCTTGGGAGGGAGAAAGGGCGAGGAGAGGGAAGGATGGAAGGGAGGAGGGAGGGAAGGAGAGACGTAGGAGGGAGAGGAAAAGAAGGAGGAGGAGGAGGAGGAGGCTGTGAGTGTAAAGGGTGAAATGATGTTGGAGATGATGTTATTATGTTAATTTGTTGTAAGAGTAATTATCACAGCTGGAGGGAGCGGTCGGTGGGGAGGAGCCTTTCGTCTTTAATATTCTAAACCTCTTACTTAAGATGAAATGCTTAGTGTACCTTGTCACAAAAATGCTCGTAAGACTCAATAGATCTCCTGCTGCTGCTGTTCGCTCTTCTTTTGAGTTTCTTTGTGTACATTATCATCACTGTAGATAACACATTGACTGACTGTCTGTCTGCTTGTATGTCAGTCTGTCTATCTGTCTATTTGCTATCTATGTCTGTCTGTATGTATGTAAATATGTATGCATATCTGTTTGTCTGCCTGCCTCTCTCTCTCTCTCTCTCTCTCTCTCTCTCTCTCTCTCTCTCTCTCTCTCTCTCTCTCTCTCTCTCTCTCTCTCAATTACAGTCGCTCTTTTTCTAGTCTCAACCTTTCATTCTCCTTTCCTCTTCCTCCTCCTCCTTCTCTGTTCTTTTCACTTCCTCTGCTTCTCTTTCTTTACGAGTAAACACGAGACCAACCTCCTTCTACTTCACATCGCTCACCCTTTCTTTTTCTTCCTCCTCCTCCTCCTTCTCCTCCTCCTCCACTTCCTCCTCCTTCTCCTCCTCTTCCTCCCTTGCCTACAAATTACACCTTGGCTCTGCGGTAATGCCATTATTTATATTCTCATTACAACTCTCTTCAAGGTGAGTTATTAGGGCCAGGTACTCCCTCCTCCTCTGTGCTGCTAATGACCTGCCTCACAGCCTCACAGCCTCGCCTCATGGCCACGCGCACCGCCACCGCCACCGCCTCCGCCTCCTCTCATGGCCACACCTACAAAACAGGGCTAAACCTTCCTTTCCACAGCATCGCCATATGGAAGATTTGTACGTATATGCATGTAGTTTTGTACAGATGGAAGAGGTGTACAGCTAAGGGAATATAAATGGTTAAAGAAAATCTGCTAATTTGCCGATTCCACAGGAAAAAATAAAAAATAGTTTAATAGAAAAGTTTCAATTGTGTGTTAACTAAATTGTTTCCCTATTGGTAGTTACACAGGTTAGCAAAGAACAGTAACACGCCCAAGAACTTAAGGGTCAGATTAGCAAGTAAATTTTCCCCTTCCATTCACAGACTGCAAGGAAAATTCACCCTTAGGAGTTCCCAAATATATTGTATAATTAAGAGCAATACAGTGTCTCTATTGGGAGTTACACTTGACAGCAAAGGCCAAGGTCAAAGCCAAGGAGTTTAGGATCAGATTATCAAGTAAACTTATTCCTTTCCACTCACAATCTAGAGGGAAAAATCGCGCAGACGAGTTCGAGTATAAATGCTATAAATAAAAGATACACAACTTTTACATTTAAAATCACTCTAGTCAATAAAAGACAAGTTTCAATTCAGGAAGTTTAAGATCAGATTAGCAAGTTTTCTTTCTTTTATTTTTACTTCATTTTATTCGCAGTTCAGAACGAAAAATTCCTCTTCAGAATTTCCCGTAAGTTTGTATCCTACACGACTCTTCAGGGAACGGGGTGTTTGATAATATGGGCCTTACTATGTAAAAAAGTACTCCTTGGGTATTCTGTACAGCTACACTGTCTTTTATATTCGCAGGCATACCAGATAATAAAGATAAGTCTCACCCGAAGAAGGCTGGCACGTATATGTTCTTCGCCTTCTAGATTCCAAACAGATGCACGTCTATATTCGCAGCCGCACGAGATAGTTAGTGATAAGTCTCACACAAGAAGCTTAGCAGGTCCATGTACAACACCTTCCAGATTCTACACACCTGCATCTCTATATTCTTACCTGACCACGCTGAGTTTCACCAACACAAGCTTAACATACGTACTACACCTTTCACATTCCACGCAACTACATAAATATATTCGTATACTTGATCATACACCAGGTTTTACCATAAGAAGCTTATCTAGCACGTATATATACTGCATCTTCCAGATATCGCGCTGCTACATCTCTATATTCTTACCTGATCACACAAACTTTCACCACAAAAAGCTTAGCTCATACATACACTACATTCTCCAGATTCTACACATCTACACTTCTATATTCGCAGTCTCCTTAGGTAGTACAAGACATGTCTCACTCCAGAACTAGTATCGCATGCAGCACGATCACATTATCAGTAGGAACCTGCCTTACAGTGACTAGAAACCTGCCTCACACTGATAGCACCCTGCACCACTATCACCATCACCACCACCACCACCACCACCACCACCACCAACTCTGGCCGCCGCAGCTTTGCCATCTTGTAAGCACATCTCATTATTAGCTACGTTAGTCTGTGCCTTGCAAACTTAATGCATCCCAAAGCCGGCCTTCATTTATGTCTGTGGCCTCATTCTTACACCGACGCTGGAGGTTCTTTACTGTGTGCGTGTGTGTGTGTGTGTGTGTGTGTGTGTGTGTGTGTGTGTGTGTGTGTGTGTGTGTGTGTGTGTGTGTGTGTGTGTGTGTGTGTGTGTGTACTAAATAGACCAACCAAACTGGATGCACCTACTTAAATGTTAGTCTTATGTATGTATGTATGAATGTATGTATGTATGTATGCATGTGCTCAGTAACATTCAAAAGCCTTCCTCTTCCTGCCCTGCCTTGCCCTTCCCTGCCCTGCTCTGCCCTGCTGTTCCCCGCCCTGCCTGCACTTACATACTGTCTGCCTTCGCGCTCAAGTCTCTGCTCGCCTTCCCCCTTCACAGCCCCGTGGCCTTAAGAAGTGGTTCGTTCACTCTCTCAAAAGTTTGTATCATTATATGCATAGTTTACTCTCTCTCTCTCTCTCTCTCTCTCTCTCTCTCTCTCTCTCTCTCTCTCTCTCTCTCTCTCTCTCTCTCTCTCTCTCTCTCACATGCACTATTTTTCTGTCACAGCCGCCGTATAAGTGGCGAGGACTACCTGCTCCTTTCACACCTTGAGACATAACTCCGCAGGCAGCCATTTCGCGCACTGCATCCAGTCTCCCGCACCACAGCGAGGCGGAGGCCAAAACGGTAGGAAAGTTGAGATTTTTACGATTATACCATGACTTGCAAACTGAGGAGGAGGAGGAGGAGGAGGAGGAGGAGGAGGAGGAGGAGGAGGAGGAGGAGGAGGAGGAGGAGGAGGAGGAGGAGGAGGAGGAGGAGGAGGAGGAGGAAGAGGAGGAGAAGGAGCAAGAAAAGGAGGAGGAGGAGAAGGAGGAGGTGGATTAAGAAGGAAAGATGCGTTAGGTAGAACGTGCATGAAAGAACAGACAGGGAGGGAGGGAGGAAGGGAGGGAGGGAGGGAGGGAGGGAGGGAGGGAGAGAGAGAGAGAGAGAGAGAGAGAGAGAGAGAGAGAGAGAGAGAGAGAGAGAGAGAGAGAGAGAGAGAGAGAGAGAGAGAGTGATGTTCAATAGGTTTGCATCTATCTGGAAGATAAAGAAAAGGAGGAGGAGGAGGAGGAAGAGGAGAGGAAGATAATGAGAAAACTCTCTCTCTCTCTCTCTCTCTCTCTCTCTCTCTCTCTCTCTCTCTCTCTCTCTCTCTCTCTCTCTCTCTCTCTCCCTCTAATTGCAGCAAGGTGAAACAAGTGCCTAATTAATCCAGCCAGGTAGGAACAAGACAGTGGAGGAGGTGGATGTGAGAGGGAGGAGATGAAGGAAAGTAGAAGGGAAGAAAAAGAAGAACAAGAACAGGAATAAGAAGAAAGAGGACGAGGAACAAGAAGACAACGAGTACAGTCGTGATAGATACAATAATGAAGATAAATGACAATAACAATGATAATAAAGATATGAATTAATAGCAGCATTAGTTTTCATGATATCTATTTTCTTAGCGATCCATCAAAGAGAGCCAGTATACAAGAACCTCAGCTAGGGCAGGGCAAGGAAAGGCAGCCAGCACGCCAAGTTATCTGTTTAGAAGGTCAAGGGTCACTCGTCTGCTT
>NC_087165.1:16528511-16533511 GCF_035594125.1 Scylla paramamosain | reverse complement strand
AGACTTAAAAAAAAATAGCATACATTTGTGTATTGACAGAATCAACAAGAGAAACTGGAAAGATAAACAAGGGTAGATAGACACACGAGTTAGAACGTGTCTGTCATGGCCAACATAATGAGAGTGAGAGAGAGAGAGAGAGAGAGAGAGAGAGAGAGAGAGAGAGAGAGAGAGAGAGAGAGAGAGAGAGAGAGAGAGAGAGAGAGAGAGAGAAACTAATAAAAAACAGACAAAAGACAAACAGACAGACAGACTAATAGAAACACAGGCAGATAGATAGACGAACGAACAGACAGACAAACTGACAAAAAATAAATAAACAGACAGACAGACAAACAACTGAAGCCAAAAAAGAAAGATGACAGACATACTCAAAGATAGATATGCAAAGAGACATAGAGGAGGACAGACAAACAGACAGACAATTAAACAGACACAGAAAAAAAAGAATTCAGACAGGTAAGCATACAGATAGACAAGAATACATACAGACAGACACACACGGTCACAAAGCCAGACAGACAGACAGGCTGACATCATAACTTCAACATTCACACAGGTTGAAGTGTTTGCCTCTCAGATCCTCTCTCTTTTCCTCCTCTTTCTCCTCCATCCATCACCTAGTCCACTCCTCCCCATCCTCCTCCTCCTCCTCCTCCTCCTCCTCCTTGTCCTTCTCTTCTCTAATCCCCCAACTCTCATTTTTTCCTCGTCCTCCTCCTCCTCTTCTTCATCCTCCTCCTTATCCTCCTACTTGTCCTTCTCTTTTCTAATCTCCAAACTCTTTGCTTCTTCTTCTTCTTCTTCTTCTTCTTCTTCTTCTCCTTCTTCTTCTTCTTCTTCTTCTTCTTCTTCTCTCCCTCTTTTACCACCTTCCTCGTGCAATTCTTTACTACACCTCTATCCTTCTCTTCCTTCTTTCTCTATCTGTTTCTCCATCTCTCCATTCCTTGATCTTACCCTATTCCTCCTCCTCCATGTTCTTCTCTTCCATCTCTTCCTCTTCCTCTTTCATCTCCTTCCTTCCTACCATTCCTTCTCCTCCCCTTCTATCGTCTCCTTCCTCCTAACCGTTCTTCCTTCTCTTTTCCATTTCATCTTTGCTTCTCTTCCTCCTTTCCTTGTTTCTCTAACCCGTTTTCCCTCTTTTTTTCCATTCTCTTCCTCTCTCCCTCTTCCTCCTTCCTTTCCCTTCTTTTTTCTATTCCCTCCTCTTCCCTCCCTCTTTCTCTGTTTACTTATATATTTTCCCCCCTCGCGTTTCTATTCCTCCCTCTTCCTTCTTCCTTTCCTTGTTTTTCCGTCCCTTCTCTCCTTCTCTCTTCTTCTTTCCATCTTCTTTCCATGTCATCTCCTTTCTCTCTATTTCCCCATTATTTTTCCTATCGCCTTTTCTACTTGCTCCTCTTCCATCTCTTTTCCCTGTTTTCCCATCTCTTCTCTCATTTCTATTTCCTCATCTTTCTCCCTCCCTTGTCTGTCTCTCCATCCCTCCCATCTCTTCATCTCTCCTCTATCCTCCCTTCCTTCCACTGTTTCTCTTATCCTTTACATTTCGTCCCCTTCCTCTCTCTTTTCCCTGTTTCTCCACCCCTCCCACCCCTTCACCTCTCCCTTCCCTCCCTGCCACACAGGATTATGTGTAGTCTAGTCTCCCCCTCTCACTGACAAACACATTCTGATCCCCTCAATGGAATCCACTTGTGGGGATTGCAAAGCCTTGGCGATGACCGCGATGATGGTGATGGTGGTGGTGATGGTGATGGTGATGATGATGAGAATAACCACGGTGACGACTTTGTATGATTTTCACGTATTTTGATAATAATAACGACAATGATAACAACAATAATAATATTGCTGTTGTTGCTGTTGCTGATGCTACTACTACTACTACTACTACTACTACTACTACTACTACTACTACTACTACTACCAACAACAACAATAATAATAATAATAATGCCTGGAAATTATTTGTTGGGTCAGGTTTCTTTCACGCTGTTCACTTAAGTAGGTTAAGTGGATTAAATAAAGACGTAAGTTGAGGGTTTGTTAAGTCATATATGTACATACAAGAATGGAAAGCCTGAGCTCCTGCCCTCTTGTAAGTGTGTGTGTGTGTGTGTGTGTGTGTGTGTGTGTGTGTGTGTGTGTGTGTGTGTGTGTGTGTGTGTGTGTGTGTGTGTGTGTGTGTGTATACCCTTCTGCTGGTGAATTTTTCTTCTACTATTACTTTCTCAGTTAGTCATAAGGCCCGGTCACTTAGTTAGGACCGCAAGGACTGTTGTATCATGTGCAACTATGTAACTCGAAACAACTCTATGTAATTTCTTGTATATACGGAAGGCGACATGTGTTGAAAAATAATACGAATTCTTACAGCAGCACAAAAAAGGTGAGATGGAACAAACAGATAAGGTACGAGAGAAAAGTCACAAAAACCCTCACAATACAAAAGAAAAACTAAATTGTCACTCCTGCCATTCTCTTATTCTGCGGCAATACAACATTTCCTGAGGTGGAGGAGGGGAGGGGGTTGCCTTACCACTGGGGGTACCAAGGGGCGGGTCCCATACTGAAGCACTCTGGTCCCTTTAAGCCACGCCTCTCATAACACACAGGAGGAACACCATGACACGTGTTATGCTGTGTGTTCTGAATCCAGGTGTCTGAGTGTCGATGATGATGATGACGACGATGATGATGATGATGATGATGATGATGATGATAGTTAGATAGATAGATAGATGGATAGATAGATAGATAGATAGGTAGATAGGAGGAGGAGGAGGAGGAGGAGGAGGACCGAGGTGATGATAATAATAATAAAATAATAATCATGACAATAATAATATTAACAATATCAGTGAAGAAGAATAAGAAAAAGAAGAAGAGGAAAAGTTTCTCATGTCATGATGCATTGGAACTTATGTAAAAAATCATCTCTCCATTATACTGAGATCATAAGCTTCCTTTCTTCCATAAAAAGTAAAAAAAAAAATAATAATAATGATAAATCATAATATGATAATAATAATAATAATAATAATAATAATAATAATAATAATAATAATAATAATAATAATAATAATAACAAATAAGAAGACAAAACTATGGAAGAAACAACATTAAAAGACAAATAAAACAAAACAAATCAAAACAAAGAGTTACACACACACACACACACACACACACACACACACACACACACACACACACACACACACACACACACACACACATTTAAAGTCTTTCAAGAGGGAGTTTTCAAGATACTTCTCATTGTAATTTTGTATATTCCTTGACAATGCTCTTTTGAGACTGGAATCTCCAATGGGCCTTTTTTTTTTTAACATCAGGTATTTACTGCTTCTTATAATCTTGGTGTATTATCATTTCTCCTCTCTCATCTTTTCTTCTCCTCCTTCATTTCATCCTTCTTCCATTCTTGTTTCATATTCTTCCTTTCTTGGGTCTATTTACTCGGTTTATTTGGTGCGCTTGGCCAGATCCCCTCTTACATAAAATACACATAAAAAAAAAGTAATAATAGTAATATATCTCAGCAGTTCTGTCGCCAAGCAAGACATGAAGTAACCCAAAGAGAAGCACCACAAACACAGGCCGTCACAACACAATGGCGGGGTGAGTGATGGGCTGCTGTGTAATTACCTGTGCGCCAACGAGTTAATTAGTGGCGGCAGGTGAGGCTATCGGCGGCGTCACTCTCATTAATGCTCACTTCTGGTAATTACAGGTGCCCAGGTGCTTACTAGATGGCTAATTGTGTGTGCGTGTGTGTGTGTGTGTGTGGGTGGGGGAGGAAGAGATAAGGTGTTCCATCTGCTGATTGTAACTCACTAATAACAATAATAATAGTAATGTTTATTTCTTTCTTCTATACACCTGTACTTACATGTCCATGAGGAAATGGCGTAAACTGTTTCTGGTCTCTTATATAAAGCGCGAGCACATACACACACACAGACACACACACACATACACACAAAAAAAAAAAAGTCAGGGGATGTATTACTATAGAAAAGAAAGGAAAGAAAAAAATAACGCAAAAAATTAATAAATAAATAATTAAGACAGTGAAATCACCATACTGAAGATCAAAGAAAAACACGACTCTAAGATAAACCACATAATAAGCTGATAGGAAATAATTAAGTATCAAACCCTCATATTTTGCGCACACTTTTCCTCCCTCACTCCTTCCTCACCAAGCACGTAGAGAACACGGGATTCAATTCTTTTGTAGCGACTCCAGCCTGCATGAGTGACACTCCTGGCTGCTGCTGGGCGGACCTACACACCTAAGCTAACCTAAACAGCCCACGTACTGGAAGCCTCCTTGTCCTTATCGAGTCAGACGAAAAATTTAAGAGTATTTTCCTGCGCCAGTCTTGTAGAAAACGTAACTAAGTTGCATGTCCGTTAGAGAAAAGAATCCGTGTCGAGTTTAATGATATACGTGCGTGTTTATGTTTATATATGCCTAACTATAGCGTGTGTGTTTAGTAAAGGTGGCACACAGACTGGCAGCTGAGAGGCGGGGAAGCAGAGGCAGTGCCGGCGGACATGATAAGGCGGAGAGGCGAAGTCAGTCAGTCAGTCAGTCTATTTGGAGGAGTGAGGTGCAACAGACACGAAGCACTGAGATTACAGAGAAGGTTTAGAGGTTCCTTAATTTCGTCCCCAGCTCAGAAACAGGGACGAGGGGCATTAGGTATATGTAAGAATGTGTACTTGTGTTTCTATGGTGTGTGTGTGAAATTTAAATGGGCTACAGTTTATCACCTCCACTGATGTAATATAAGATAGATATATATTATTTTTAGTAACCATAAAACTAGTACTATAAAAAAAAAAAAAACTTCTTGAAAATAGACTCCTTATTCGTATCCTTCCATTAACTACGTACTTAAGCACCTATGTAAGCAAGCATGTACATAGGAATGGGTGGGTGGATAGAAGGAAAGGGGAGTGGA
>NC_087165.1:16496011-16521011 GCF_035594125.1 Scylla paramamosain | reverse complement strand
AACAACAACAATGACAACAACAACAACATGACAATGATGATGATGAAGATAATGAATGCTTCGTCCCAAGACATAAACATCTCAGTATAAAAAAAATAAATAAATAAATATCCAAAGAACAAATAAAGTAATAATAAACAAGAACATACCAACGAAATAACATAACCCGTTGAGCAGATGACTCATGGAAACTAAACCAAGAATAAAAAGAACACTAAAATAATATATATATAAAAACAAACATACTTGTGTGACGTAGTGCGAGATAAAATAATATTCGTTTCTGAATACAAGAAAACTCCCTTAAATAAGACTTTTATTTTTAACTAGTTCTCATGATAATTAAGTTCTGGACGCAGGTTCTAAATAGAGTTAAAATTCTTGAGATAATTGCTGTACTTATTCCTTCTTCCACACTATAAGGAGGATAGCATGATAATCATAAACAGGTAATCCCGTCACTGGACAAAAGGATTATTACCTACTATCTAAACTTCACGTGTAATCCTTTATACACAGCGACGAAGTAACCACGCACGGATAACAAGCAAAGTTTAAGGATGCGACGTTAAGCAAATCAAATGCAAGAGTCTAAATATCAATGCAACAAAAGACACAGCCGTACTACCTGTGCTCTATATGTTAAGTATACGGTGCTATAGGTAAGCGAGGATGAGCAAGGCGGCAAGAATGCGACTATAAGCAAATCGGATACACGAATCTAAATACCACTTACTGAAAAACACAAGCATATGTAGTACCAATGCTCTTTATGTTAAGTATACGGTGCAGTAAGTATACGAAGATGAGCAAGGTGGTAAGGTGTAAGGATGCGAGGGTAAGAATAAGCGTGGTGAGAAGATCTGGGCATAAACAGGAGAGTGAATCAGAGGATAATGAAGCCACACACAGACAGGTCCAGTAAGTGTTCCCAATTAAGGCATTACGAGTTCATCAGCAGCCCGGTGGAGGGGGTTGTGTGCTCTGCTCGGCTCTGAGTTACGGTGAAAGAAGGATGCGGGAGAGGAAAGGTGAGCAATGAGGACTAGATGAAAAGATGCAGGAGGGAGAAGAAAAGATGAAGGTGAAGAAGAACAACAACAAGAAAAACAAGAACAACAACAACAATAGCAACAACAACAACGATAATGAAGTCGACGACGACAACAGTAATGATGAATGAATGATAAAAGGAAAACCAAAAAAAAAAAAGGGTGCACAAATCAATCTAGCTGCACAGAATTATGATAGTTTCCTGTATTCATCATTATAATTTACATATCAAACTCTCTCTAACCACCAATGACGATGAAGAGCGAGCAGGACAGACTAACAAAGAAAGCTACATCACCACCACCACCACCACCACCACCATCACAATACACACAATGCAGGGCAACTAACCACCTGATGGACAAGACACAACACACACATTTCAGCCAGCATACCAGTGCACTGAAGGTATTCGAGCGATGCTAAATTAGTATCAGTTTGAGATGTGTAAGAATGCATATACGTAGCTAAAGGCAGCGAAGGAGCCACAGAGGAGGATAGTGTGGGACGTAATTGTGTGTGTGTGTGGTTATCTCTCTCTCTCTCTCTCTCTCTCTCTCTCTCTCTCTCTCTCTCTCTCTCTCTCTCTCTCTCTCTCTCTCAATCGACTCACTATTCTACCACATCCATCCCTCTGAGCATTCCATTCACGGGAGACAAGGAGGAGGAGGAGGAGGAGGAGGAGGAGGAGGAGGAGGAGGAGGAGGAGGAGGAGGAGGAGGAGGAGGAGGACGGAGTGAAATAAAGGGGACAGGTAGAGCAGCACACCATGATTCAATATATCTGTGTGTATATGCAAATGTGTGTGTGTGTGTGTGTGTGTGTGTGTGTGTGTGTGTGTGTGTGTGTGTGTGTGTGTGTGTCTGAATCCTCATAAAAAGAGTGTATCGTTATGAAAAAATAAATAAATAAATAAAAAAACAAAACAACAGTCAAGTTTTAGGACAAGTCGGTAAACAATTAATCTTCCAATAAATTCTGGCGAGGCTAAGCGGCGGTGTTGTGGCGCAAGTCACTGACGGATGTGGGGAATTTGTGCACCATTAATATTACGACTCCAAAAATGGGTTAAATTCCTCGTCTGAATGCACTAACACACACATACACACACGCACACACACACACACCAAAACTCCATGAGAAGGAGAAGAAAAAAAAAAGCTTAATCTGTGTAAACGCTCAATAATTTCCTTCATTCTGACATTGCAACTGAATTTTTAAAAGTCCTAATCATACTTATTTAAGATCCACGTAAGACATAAGAATATAAGTATAAGTTGATATATCAGAACAACAAAGTCCACTGTGTTTATATATATAAGTATGTATGTATGTATACTTATGTGCGAATGTATGATGTGTGAGGGTATGTATGTATGTATGTATGCGTGGGTTCGTGTCTTTGAGCAACAGGAGAGGCAGGTAAATCTTGTGTAATTAAATGTGTCTTCATAACTCTTCTGTCGGTGCTTAGAAAGGCGGAGGGAGGGAAGGAGGGAGAGACGGAGGGAGGGAAGGAAGAGAGAAGGAGGGAGGGATGGCGGTTGGGAGGGAGGATGAGACGGAGCGGGATGTTGGACCGTGGGTGGAGCAGGAGCACAAGAAGAAGGAGGAGGAGTAGGACGGAGGAGGAAGAATATAGAAAAAAAAACAATAAATTAAAAGTACAAGATAAGACAAGACAGTGAAAATGAACGCTAAGAAATTGCCAACAAATGTTTAGATACCACCACCACCACCACCACCACTACCACCACCATCACCACCACTACTACTACTACTACTACTACTACTAACCAGCTGACCAATATGTTCTTGCTATACGCTCAATCGTAACTTGTTCCTCTCCAGACCCACCGTCATAATAAGTCACAAATCGAATTGATTGGTTTCATCTCTCACTTCTTGTGTGTGTGTGTGTGTGTGTGTGTGTGTGTGTGTGTGTGTGTGTGTGTGTGTGTGTGTGCGAGTGTGTGTGTGTGTTTTGGAACTGTGCCAATGTCCTGATAGTGTAGGAGAGAGAGAGAGAGAGAGAGAGAGAGAGAGAGAGAGAGAGAGAGAGAGAGAGAGAGAGAGAGAGAGAGAGAGAGAGAGAGAGAGAGAGAGAGTTGAAGGAAAAGAACAGAAAGACAAATTACCACACAACAAAAGACAGAAACAGAAACACAGACAGACACACAGACAGACAGACAGACAGACAGACAGACAGACAGACAGACATCTACCTACGCATTCCATAACATTTCATAATTTTTCTGGCCTTTGTTTTCATAAATTATACCTTTTTTTCATGTGACGGTCTCTGTCTAAATGTCTAGCAGTGTATTTACTTGTCAGACTGTGTGTAATCTTATCTATCTGTCTGTCTGTCTGTCTGTCTACCTGTCTGTCGATCCATCTGTCTGTCGATCCCTCCGGCTACACACATACACATAAAAAAATTAGATTAAAAAGAAGAAGAATAAAACATAAATAGATAAATAATTGATAGATAACATACATAAATATAAAAAAGTAGATAAACAGACAAGAAAATATAAACAAAGATGGCAACGTCGATGAAAAGGACTAATATTCTCTCTCTCTCTCTCTCTCTCTCTCTCTCTCTCTCTCTCTCTCTCTCTCTCTCTCTCTCTCTCTCTCTCTCTCTCTTACCTGGCCGGACAGACACACCTGGGCGGCGCATCAGAGGTCAAGAGTCATGCGAATGTTCCCACACCAGCCAAGGTCATGCATCGTCTATCGCTCTCTCTCTCTCTCTCTCTCTCTCTCTCTCTCTCTCTCTCTCTCTCTCTCTCTCTCTCTCTCTCTCTCTGTATTCTGCTATATACATCTTTCATATATTCAGATTAATTCAAAAGCCGAAGGAGGAGGAGGACGAAGAGGAGAAGAAGAAGAAGAAGAAGAAGAAGAAGAAGAAGAAGAAGAAGAAGAAGAAGAAGTGGAGGAGGAGGAGGAGGAGGAGGAGGAAGAGGAGGAGGAGGAGGAGGAGGAGGAGGAGGAAGAGGAGGAGGAGGAGGAGGAGGAGAAGTGGTAGTAGTAGTAAAGAAAATTCAAACAGATAAGAATAACAATAAAAAGACAATAAAGAAAAGAAAAAAACAGACAGACAAAAGGAAAAGAAGGAAGAAAATATGGTAGGAGGAGGAGGAGGAGGAGGAAAGAGGGAAGAAAGAGGAAAAGAAAGAGAAGAAGAACAACGACAAGAACACGAAGAACAACAAGGAGAACAAAAAATACAAACAGAAGGGAAGCAGAAGCACGAAGAAAAGAGGAAAAGGAAGGAACAGAAGCAGAACAACAAAACAAGAAAAAACGATAACAACATCATGAGTAATTTCCCAACAGGTACTACAGCTTATAAATCCAATTAGCCGGAAACAGGAGGTGACGCATTACAGGTGAGAAGAGAGAGAGAGAGGGAGAGAGGGAGAGGAGGAGAGAGAGAGGAGAGGAGGAGAGAGAGAGAGGAGGAGGAGGGAGAGAGAAGAAAGAAGTAGTGATGCGTGAGTCATGAGGGGAAGGTGAAAGGTATGAAGAGACGAAAAGAGAGACAGGAGAAGGAAGAAGAGGAGGAGGAAGAGGAGGAGGAGGAGGAGGAGGAGGAGCTGTATTAGTGGTGGCGGCGGCAGTAGCGGAAGAAAAGTGTAACAAGGAAAAGTAATTAACACGAGTGGTAAGGTGACCCTCCCTCTGTTTTTTTTTTCTTTTTTTTTCTCTCCTCCTCCTCCGCCTTCTCAGACTCCACCTATCTCCTCCTCCTCCTCCTCCTCCTCCTCCTCCTCCTCCTCCTCCTCCTCCTCCTCCCTTTCTCCGTTAAACTATTGTCTCGCTCTGACTTGCCAATGACACACAGCTGGCCTTTTACACACACACACACACACACACACACACACACACACACACACACACACACGGAGAGAGAGAGAGAGAGAGAGAGAGAGAGAGAGAGAGAGAGAGAGAGAGAGAGAGAGAGAGAGAGAGAGAGAATGTGGATATAGACAGAGTGAGTTCGCGAAATAACACAGCGAAGTAAATCAACGTAGCTAAGATATTGCGTCACCACTATTCCTGTTTCTCATTGGTCAATACACCGCCGTCTCTCTCTCTCTCTCTCTCTCTCTCTCTCTCTCTCTCTCTCTCTCTCTCTCTCTCTCTCTCTCTCTCCAGTTAAACACTAACGAAGCTTATTTAAACAGAAAGAATATTCCGCGGACAAGATAAGACATGAATTGCAAAACTTGGTCACGATCTATATTATTTTTTTATTTCCAATTAAAATTTAAGCTTTAATTTGGCGCTCCTTCTCCTCTTACTGTACCTCTTCTCCATTTTCCTTTCCTCTTCATTTTCCCCCGTCCTCCTCCTCCTCCTCCTGCTCCTTGTCTTCATTCTACTTCTCCTGTTCCACTCCTTCTTTGAAAATTTTAACCTCATTCATTTCTTTCGTTTATTTTCTTTTCCTTCCTCCTTCCCTTTCTTTTTCTTAATCTTCTTTTTCTTCTCTATCTTCATCTTTCCTTCTTCTTTAACCTTTTCTTCCTCCAATCCTTCTTGAGAGAGAGAGAGAGAGAGAGAGAGAGAGAGAGAGAGAGAGAGAGAGAGAGAGAGAGAGAGAGAGAGAGGGCCGCCATAAACAAGAGTAGCAGAGTAAAAGAGGAGGAATTAATTATGTCCACAAGAGCGAACAGGGGGTCGAGCAATTAAACTTATTATATTACGCACTGCAACGAATGATTAGCCTGTGATTAACGTGCCGGGAGGAGAGAGGTGTGAGAAAGAGCGGGAGGCAGCAGGTGTGTGTGTGTGTGTGTGTGTGTGTGTGTGTGTGTGTGTGGGTAAGAGAGAGAGAGAGAGAGAGAGAGAGAGAGAGAGAGAGAGAGAGAGAGAGAGAGAGAGAGAGAGAGAGAGAGAGAGAGAGAGAGAGAGAGTTACACGACAAACAGATAGACCAAAACAGACAGACAGGCTGAAAGATAGAGAGACAGACAAAAGAGAGTAATAAGTCTGTTTTATTTATCTATTACAAACATTAATATGATAATACTTCATCGGAGCTAACACACACACACACACACACACACACACACACACACAACAGAAAACGTGATATAACGCGCCAAAACAATCGACTTAAAACTAAAAAAAAAAAAAAAAAAACTCGAAACGAACCTGATTTTTCACACTTGAGCAAGAAACGATGAAAATTAAATGGAAAATCACTAAATTCCAACACCATCCACACTCCACGACCCTCCCCCGCCCACCCCTCCACACGCCCACATCTGCCCCCTCTTTCCTCTTTCCACCTCCACACCTAGACGGCTCAGTAAGGAAGGAGAGAAATGAAGCGATGCAGAAAGAAGTGAGGCGTCTCGGCTAATAGAGGTGAATGTTTGTATTAAGTGATGGAGACGAGGTAGTAAGTAGTTGGAAATGTCTGATACAAGTCTTTCTTACTGTTTATTGTTAGGAATGCATAGGTAGGTTATTATTAAGAGTTTTTTTTTCTCTCTTCTTAGTTTTCCTTTGCGTGTGTGTGTGTGTGTGTGTGTGTGTGTGTGTGTGTGTGTGTGTGTGTGTGTGTGTGTGTGTGTGTGTGTGTGTGTGTGTGTGCAAGGGTATAATGAATTGTTACACGAAAAACTACTACTATTACTACTGTTACTACTACTACTACTACTACTACTACTACTTATAATAATGAGAGGAAGAAGAAAAAGAAGAAGAGGAAGAAGAAAACAAAAGCGAAATGATCATAATGATGATGATAATGATGATGATGATGATGACGATGATGATGATGATGCGGAGAAGAAGGAAGAGAAGGATAATGACTATTCACGACGAGAACAAATGTGATGAAAATGAAGATGGTGATGACGATACCGACGAAGAGATATGAAGAGAAGAACAGGAACAAGAATATGAAGAATGAGAACAAGGAGGAGCAGGAGGAGAAGACAAAGAAATAACGAAGAGAAGACAAGAGGGAGGGAAACGGAGGGAGGCAGAAGAAAAGTGTGAGAAGGAGGAGGAGGAGGAGGAGGAGGAGGAGGAGGAGGAGGAGGAGGAGGGTTGATATTATTATGAGACGACTCAGCACGACTTTGAACATACGACCTTTTAGCTTCACATAGTCGTTCCTGCTTCTTCTTTACTTTCTTCCTCCTCCTCCTCCTCCTCCTCCTCCTTTCTTTTCCTCCCCACTTCCCTCCCAGCCTCCTCCTCAAGTAACCTACATCTTACTTTAGATTAGATAGCTTATCACAAACAACCTCCAAGGGGGCCAACAAGTCTGCCGTTGTTGTTCGTTCTTCCTTTGAGTTCCTTTGTGGTGTTCCATCTCTTCCCTGTGCGTCTTCCTTCTCTCCTTCCTTCCTTCTTTCTTTCTTCCACTTCCTTCTTCGATCTCTCTCCACCCTCCCATCCATCTTTACTCTCTCTTCCTGACCTCTTTCTTTTCATCAACCCGAGGAGGAGGAGGAGGAGGAGGAGGAGGAGGAGGAGGAGGAGGAGGAGGAGGAGGAGGTGGTGGTAGTGGAGGAGAAGTAATGGATGATGAACTAACAACTGGTTTAGAGAGAGAGAGAGAGAGAGAGAGAGAGAGAGAGAGAGAGAGAGAGAGAGAGAGAGAGAGAGAGAGAGAGAGAAACAAGAACAAGAAGAACAAAACCAAGAACAAGAACAAGAAGAACAGGAACAACAACAACAACAACAACAACAACAACAACAACAACAACGAGAACAGAGAAGCAACAAAAATCATAAGGTCTCTCTCCAACTTCTTCATTTTCTTTCTCTCCTTTATTCCCTTCCTTTCTTCATTCCTTCCATAACTTTTCTCTTTGACTCTATTTTCACCTTTCTTTTCCCTCTCTCCCTTTCCTTTCCCTCCAAGCCACATACACCACCATTTATTTCATTCCCTACTTCCATTTTCCTTCTCTCCACCCTTCTCCCCTTTCACTCCTGTTTCTCCCTTCCCTCCATCTACTCTTCTCTTCCTCCCCCCGTTAGGAAAACCAGCATCAACAGAGAGAAAGAGAGAGAGAGAAGAAAAATATGAAGAATAATAATTAGAGGAACAGCGGCTGGGAGGGAGGGAGGGAGGGAGGGAGGAAAAGGAGGGATGGAGGGAAAAAAAGGGTGCAGTGGCGGGCAGGAGGAGAAGGAGGAAGAAATATATGCACTTGAGAAAAATTAAATGTTGTAGAGTAACGATGCATCAGTAAATTTTAGAAACATGGAGAGAGAGAGAGAGAGAGAGAGAGAGAGAGAGAGAGAGAGAGAGAGAGAGAGAGAGAGAGAGAGAGAGATATTTACTTACAGAACCAGTAATAATCAAAGGCAGAATCAATAAAAGAAAATAACAACTCGAAAACATATCACAACAACAACAACAACCACACACACACACACACACACACACACACACACACACACACCAGAATATCACCAAAACCCTGACACTCACTCACACTCACACTCACACACACACACACACACACACACACACACACACACACACACATACACAGAAAAAAAATTCTAATAAAACGAAACGCACAGTGGAAATATAAATAAATACTGAATATCACAGGGCATGACTTAGGAGGGCGGGTGATGCTGACGCGCGGAGATAAAGTGAAGATACCAGGATGGGAATCAAGATAAGTAGACAAGGGATGCTGTATTGGGGGGCATGAATGGAGGCGAGGCGAGACGAGGGGAGAGAAAGATGGCTGATAAGACACCAGTGGGGAGGAGAAAAGAATAGAAGCAATATGAAGAGACTTGAGAGAACCGAAGAGAAGAGAAGAGAAGAGAGAGAGAGAGATAAGAAGAGATGGAGGTGAGAGAAGAGAGGTGAAGGATGGTGCTGTGTTCTGAGTAAGAGATGAAGAAGGAAGGGGTGATATGAAGAGACGCCACTTAAGAGAAGAGAAGAGAAGAGAAGAGAAATATACATAAGAAGAAATAGAAATGAGAGAAAAGAGATAAAGGATGATGCTCTGTTCTGGACAAGAGATGAACAATAGAGAGAAAAAAAGAAGTAATGAGCAATAAGAAGAGACGCCACTGAAGAGAAAGGGAGGGGAGAGAGTTAGAGATAAGAAGACGTGGAAATGAGAGGAGAGAGATGGAGGACGGCGCTGTGTTCTGGGCAACAGATGACGAAGGACAAAGAAAGGGATGATGAGATGCACAGATGAGGGAGGCTGTTGTATTAGTGGAGACAAATGAGGCTGGAGAAATGAGAGACGAAGAATATCCAAAATAAACAAATAAGAAGGATGTTGGTGCTGTAAAAATAATGAGAAAAGAAAAGGAAAAGTAAGATCCGGGACTAAAAGAGAGGAAATTCAACGGAAAGACGAAAACAATAAAGTAAACACGCCAAGGGAATGTTGAAGGCTGTAAAGGGATGAGAGAAAATGGGAAGAAAGGAAATCGGAGAGAAGAGATAAGAAAATGTAAAGGAGACGCGAGGACAAGCAAAAGGAGAGTAAAATGAATGTCATATTAGTGAAAACAAGATGAGGGAACTGGTGGAAAAGTAAATTAGAGAGGCGGGCATCGTAAAATATAATGAAGTTCCAACAAGACAGATATCGTAACTTGCCACAGAGGTTGACTTACATAATTCTTGTAGTCTTATACTCGTATCAACATCCACCTAACACAGCAAACACCAAAGCATTTACAGATAAGAGAAACATGGGAGTAATTTTGTATATATAACTTCAGAATATATATAGGGGGAGGATGTTTCAAGACAATTATCCTCCAATTTTGGATAAATCTTTTGTTTTTTTTAGGAATTGGCACCTCAGTAGGCCTTTTTTTTCCTTTTTTTTTTTTTTGCTCTTAGCCAGTGGACATCTTATATAAAAAATATAATAAAAGGAAATAAAAGAAAATAAAGGAAGTAAAAGAAAAGATTGACAAACATAAGGTAGAAATAAAAAAGAAGAGAGAGAGAGAGAGAGAGAGAGAGAGAGAGAGAGAGAGAGAGAGAGAGAGAGAGAGAGAGAGAGAGAGAGAGACAGACTAAAAGGAAACTAGTGATTATGACTTAAAAAAAAACGCAGATGTCATGACCTATATAATAAAGAACATAGTTGGAACCTTCAAGAGAAAAAAAAAATACATGAAAGAAGTGAGTGGGAGTGTGGGAGGAGTGAGGGGAAAAGAAAAAGAGAGTAGGAGGAAAGAAGGGAGGGAGGAAGGGAGGGGTGCATGTAATGAGGAAGGAGCATCGGGGAGTAATTAGCACACACCTGACCGTCACGGCTAATTAGATGAAGGTCACCTGAGGAAGGGGAAGCAGAGAGAGAGAGAGAGAGAGAGAGAGAGAGAGAGAGAGAGAGAGAGAGAGAGAGAGAGAGAGAGAGAGAGAGAGAGAGAGAATGATTAAGGCAAAAAAAAGGGGGGGGGGAGAGGCAAAGGGCAAAGACGCAGAAAGAGAGCGAGAGAGAGAGAGAGAGAGAGAGAGAGAGAGAGAGAGAGAGAGAGAGAGAGAGAGAGAGAGAGAGAGAGAGAGAGAGAGAATGAGAATTGCATGTTGAGAAAGGGAAAATGCAAGGCTTGAAGAACTAAGGAGAGGGTGAGGAGAGAGACGAGGAGCTGCAGGGAAATGATAGAAGGGTGGAGGGAAGTAATGGAGGCATGGAGCAAACTCCCTTCACTCTCAAGATACGTACGTAGGTCGTCCCTCCGATCCCTGCACGCTGATCTGGAGGCAAATTCTTACTCCCCTGACAATTGTGTGTGTCTGTGTGTGTGTGTGTGTGTGTGTGTGTGTGTGTGTGTGTGTGTGTGTGTGTGTGTGTGTGTGTGTTAATATACCCTTGCCATGTTTCGGTGTTAGAAATGACACACACACACACACACACACACACACACACACACACACACACACACACACACACACACACACACACACACACACAAAACAGACGTCAGGCGGTCCTACATACATACATACATACATACTCAGCATACTTTAGTCAGCTGGTTGCGGTTTAATTAGTGAAGGGATAAAGGGAGAGAACAGCAGGGTGTTTCCTCTCTCTCTCTCTCTCTCTCTCTCTCTCTCTCTCTCTCTCTCTCTCTCTCTCTCTCTCTCTCTCTCTCTCTCTCTCTCTTATAAAAAACAAGATGTAAAGAAAGAAAGAGATTCAACTTGTGGCGGAGAATGAAGGAGTTTATTTCCTCTATGCCCACGCTTCTCTCCTCCTCCTCCTCCTCCTCCTCCTCCTCACAGCTTCCCACAAAAAAAGTATATGAGAAATACCACTATCCCATGTGTGTGTGTGTGTGTGTGTGTGTGTGTGTAGGAGGACAGGTAAACAGATATAGATGGACAGGTGATGACAGTGTCGGATAGGTGTGAAAAATGGTCCACAAGGAAATTAACACACACACACACACACACACACACACACACACACACACACACACACACACACACACACACACACACACACACACACACACGTTTGTAGTGTATGTACATTGAGAGCAAGATGTAAAATGTAGGTGCAAAAAACCGAGAGAGAGAGAGAGAGAGAGAGAGAGAGAGAGAGAGAGAGAGAGAGAGAGAGAGAGAGAGAGAGAGAGAGAGAGAGAATCGGGGGGACAAGGCGTGAACTGACCTAGTTTTCAAAGGCATCATGCAACCTCTGACCTTCAAATGGAGGAGGAGGAAGAGCAGGAGGGGAAGGGGGAAGAGGAGGAGGAGGAGGAGGAGGAGGAGGAGGAGGAGGAGGAGGAGGAGGAGGAGGAGGAGGAGGAGGAGGAGGAGGAGGATAGGGAGGAAGGAAGGAAGGAAGGAAGGAAGGATGGAAGGAAGGAAGGAAGGAAGGAAGGAAGGAAGGAAGGAAGGATGAATGGAAGGAAGAAAGGAGGGAAGGGAAGCGAAAGAAGAAATGGAAAAAATAAATAAACGTAAAAATGAAATTTCCAAAATAAGTGTGAGTGTGTTTGTGTGTGTGTGTGTGTGTGTGTGTGTGTGTGTGTGTGTGTGTGTGTGTGTGTGTGTGTGTGTTGGCTCTATCTTTGACAGACACGCCATAAGAAAGAAAATCGAATACCTTTAATAAGAAGGCATCATATATTATAGAAAACAACAACAACAACAACAACAACAACAACAACAACAACAACAACAATAGCATCACCTGGAACAAAAAAAAATTGACAAAACCAATTTTGAGATACAACAAATTTCATTATCACTCATAATTACATTCTCTCTCTCTCTCTCTCTCTCTCTCTCTCTCTCTCTCTCTCTCTCTCTCTCTCTCTCTCTCTCTCTGACAAAAAAATATTCTTTTGACTCTTTGTTAAATAGATAAGTAAACAAACAAATCGACAAGTAGAGAGATAGATTGACAGATAAATAAATGAGAGTTTGTGAATAAATAGATAAATAAAATAAATAAATAAACAAATAAATAAATAAATAAATAAATAAAAAGAATAATCATCTCTCTTGTTACCTGCTCCCCCCAACACCTGCCACTCAAAAGTCCTTGATTTCACACCTGAGCCCAATATATATTTACGCCGTGCAGGTGCAGCGGGCAGGTACTGTTTGACATTTATTTCTTTGGACATAACTCCATTACCTTCTGCTGATTCAAAGCCACCTAACCATTTTATAATATTATGTTACGTGAAGCTGTGTTTGGATTTATCCATTTGAAGTTCCAGGGAGAAAAAAATATTAAAGTCTTTGTTTAGAGAGAGAAAAAAAATAAAACCTAAAGTGGATTCTATAATTTTGTTTAGGAAAATGTATTCGTATTTTATATTATGCATTAAATTTCTCAACCTGTGCTCCTGGAAAAACGTTACTTTATTATATAGCAAAGCGCGTAAGTCGAATAAATATTTACAAAAGTTGTATTACATCGAGAAAACTGCTGCCCTGGAGTGACACGGTGAGTGAGGGAGGTGGAGGCTTGTGGCGGCTTGACACACACACACACACACACACACACACACACACACACACACACACACACACACACTATTACCACCAGTCGTCGTAATTACCATGACTAAGCTTGTGTTTCCTCCCTCCTGGATGACGCGCCTTTATGCTTCCTCACTGTAAGAAGTTTAGCAAGGTCTGGAGTTCAGGGGTTCAGTTCCGCGAATCACTCTCACTGCCAAGGTCACGAACTTTCCGGTGAGACAAGCAAGTGCCTCTCACTGACAACTTCCTCCCATTACACAACACTGTCGCTGTCTTTGGCGGGAACTGCTAGTCTGTTTAGAACGTGAGGCAGGATTCTTACATTTAATCATCTCACGCCATTTGAGATATGTTATGATGTGAAGTGAGGTAAAATGAAGAATGTTGCTTTGCTAGTGATATCAAAGACGATTAGTGATAATAATACATGAACCTGAGGGAAACTACAAGAAGCCATCAGGCCAACACTACTCTGTCACATCTGAATCATCTAATCCTTTACTGACTCGGCACTAACAAGAAGAAAGGAACCTGCGGGAAGCTGTAAGAATTCCTCAGGCCAATACGTGTCCCACCTGTCATCCTTACTCATAAAACCATCAAATCTTTTCACTAACATGATTACTAAACGAGGCAATTATTGATGTTGGCTTTGTATAATGATGTTATTTACGTAGGATCAATAGAATAGTCACATAACAATAGACTTTACAGACTTTTACGTACTTACATCCGGGAACTAATTATAACTAGTTGGTGAGGAAAAGGATAAAGAAACGCAAGGTGAGTGGTGAGAGTGTGGTGCTGAGAAGAAGGAATGACGTAATGGTGAGCTAGACCAGGTGGTGATCTACGAGCATACTGCAAGGGGGGGACAACCGCGACAGGTGCTGAGCGGTAGCGGCGGACAAGGACCTGCGATAGTGAGGCGTGCAGTGTATACTGGAAAGGTGACCCGATGACTGCTGGAGGTAATAGCTAGCTTCTTCCACACACATACACACACACACACACACACACACACACACACACACACACACACACACACACACACACACACAGACACACACAACGGCGAGCCTTCCTTACACGTGAAAGGATGGACGATTGATAGATAGAGGGATAGATATGAGATAGACAAACAGACAGAGATTAATAAAGGAATAGATGGACAGACAGACAGACAGACAGACAGAAACATATACTGACACATTTACAAAACTATACCTAGTGAACTCAGTGATGGCATCTTAATATTTCAGCATTATGAACTGATTTTATATATAATGCGGTCCAAGAATAGTAATCTCTTTCAGTTCCAAAATAAGCCACGCCCACACCCACACACACTCACACACACACACACACACACACACACACACACACACCCTTCACACACACGATGTTGAGTTAAGTCACCGCCAATGTCATCAGTACCAAGTTAAGGGTCCTATGGAGGATGAGAGAGGAAGGGATGCTGTTAACAGTGTCCCTTCCTTCCTTTGTCCCTGAAGAAGATTATGCTTCGTCCCACGCCCGCTTATGCTGCTTCCGAGGATGACTGTGGTAGTGGTAGTAGTAGTAGTAGTAGTAGTAGTAGTAGTAGTAGTAGGAGGAGGAGGAGGAGGAGGAGGAGGTGGAGTAGTAGTAGTAGTAGTAGTAGTAGTAGTAGTAGTAGTAGTAGTAGTGGTGGTGGTGGTGTTAGTAGTGATGGTTGTGATAGTGGTGGTGCAGGTGTTTTTCTCTTTTGTTTTCACTATGTTATTACTGTCTACGTAGTTTATCTATCCCTCCTATTCATTCATATTATCCTGTTCATCGATTCATTCATATCATAATAATCATTTAACTGTTTCACTACTTTATCATATTATTGCATCATTACTTTCCTTGCTTTTAATCTTTTTTTACTATTCTTTTCTTCCCAATTACACCTACATGTTTTTTTTTTTTTTCCCTATTCTTTCTAATGCCGCCTCCCTCCACGGCCTTCATTCCACGTAACCTTTGCCGCCACAATGACCACCGCGCCTACACACCCGGTGACGACCTACTTCCCTTTTTTACACACTGGGCCTTGAAATACACAAAGGAAAAGGGTATAGTATGAGCGTGTCCATACCGAACACACAAAGGGACCAGGAAGAGCCCAGCGCAGCGCTTTGGTTAATTTAGCATTTGGGATTTCTCACTCACTAAAGGAGAAACATGGCGGGAGATGGAAATTAAAAGTAAGGGAGGAGGATGTACAAATCACGGTACTTGCTTTTATGGTTTCTCTCAAAAATGGTTGAATCAGTTTTAATTTGAAGGATTCTTATGAGCAGGTATAATGAAATCCTTTTTTTTTTAAGTGAATGTTACCAAGACACAAAAGTAAATAGATAAACATTTTCATTGCTCCCGAAGAAAAATGGTTGACCGCAGAAGAAAAATAAGAATGGAGAGAAAATTATTTTCTGAAACATCTATACTTGAGTTCCTTCGATGTCTTTCTCATGTTTTGATTTCTCTGTGATGATTAATATTTCATGGTCCATCGCCCTAAGTGACTGTCAAGGCTTTTAATAGTGTAATAAAATTTTACACTAATATACTACACATACTAAGTTAATTTGCAGCCAACAGTCATCAGCATGTTTGTCTGCGTTATTTTTTATTTTATTTATCTATTAACGTGTGAGGGAGACCTGAAAAAAGGGTATGAAAAGTGAGGGGAAGGGGAAGCAGGCTGAGTGATCACTCCTAAAAAGAAAAAAAAAGTGGGCGGGGACCGATTTCCAAAAATGGAGGGTAAGTCAGTTCCCGAGATGTCCCGATACTTCTCTATTGAAAGAGCTCAAGTCATGGATACACATAAAACAGTAATAATAAAAAAGAAACACGCAGAGAGTTGTTCCTAGGTATACTAGTGAGAGTGATGAATGAAACAAATGTATTCATGAGACGGGAAGAATAGAGATGACAATAATAGAAATTTCAGTGCAACGAGGCAAGAAGACACGCAGTTAGCAAGTTTAGAAGAGCAGTGTGTGTGTGTGTGTGTGTGTGTGTGTGTGTGTGTGTGTGTGTGTGTGTGTGTGTGTGTGTGTGTGTGTGTGTGTGTGTTATTCCTAAAACTTCATTCGAGCACTAAACCCAAATTTCCCCTCCAAGTTAGTGAATAATAGAGCCAAGTTACGTTAATAAACATTTAACAAAATTAACGCAACAAAGTTAATACAGTTTGCCTCTGTTGATTATGCAGCGGAAACTCATTTGCTTTTATGTAAATGTTATCACTAATTTTAGAATGACAACCTACTATATTAGAGAGAGAGAGAGAGAGAGAGAGAGAGAGAGAGAGAGAGAGAGAGAGAGAGAGAGAGAGAGAGAGAGAGATGACTTTAAAAGATTAGATGTGGCTGAGTAAAGAATGGGGACAGAGAGAGAGAGAGAGAGAGAGAGAGAGAGAGAGAGAGAGAGAGAGAGAGAGAGAGAGAGAGAGAGAGAGAGAGAGAGAGGATGACACACACACAAAATAAATAAAATAAATAAAATAAATAAATAAATAACCTCATACATTCATAAACAGAAACAGAAAACTCGTGATCGACAAACAATTCGCTGATCAGCTCACTTTCCTGGACACGGAGACACGAACTCGAGGGAACCCAACCAATGATACGAGACTGAGACAAAGCAGCGAGACGAACCCATGAACTAACACACTAAACCAAAACGAAACGAGTCAAACAAAAAACAAATAAAAAAAAATAAGCGTATAACATTCACATTAATTAACATACAAGAAAAAAAATCATTATTGCTACGTAAGTGAAAAATAAGAACTAACAAAATGACACATACAAAAATCATTCAACAAAGCCTTAATAACACTTACACTAGACCACATAGCTTTCCCATAACCATCTATATAATCTTTAGGAAACATTTTCATCCAGCAGTTTATCCAATACGCAAATCTGTGGCTTATAAACGAAAAAATCAACTTCCTATTCTGTCTCTCTTCTGGTGTCCATGTAGATATTTTCTCACACTGCTCTGAATGTTAAGAATGGATGACGATAGCAGGAAAGGAGTTAAAACGAAGCACCGCGCAGAACAGCAAACGAACCAACGAACCAGCGAAGGAAGAAGCCAAGACGAACCACCAGTCAGCTCAGCAATAGATGAGTCGAGTCACGTGACCAATCAGCTCGTCCTGTTCATCCGCGCTCACCCAATCAGAACGACGCCTTTGTTTTAGAGGGCGAGGCAATTAGGACGTGAAGGGAGAGAGGGAAGGAGAGGGGAGGGAGAGAAGGAAAGTTTGTACGGGAGTGTAGGGGAGAGAAGGGAGAAGGGAGAGTAGTAAACAGTTTTCCCTTCTTCTCCTCTTCCTCCTCCTTCTAGCCTATTCTTCGTTTCCTTCCATTTGGAGGAGAGAGAGAGAGAGAGAGAGAGAGTGTGTGTGTGTGTGTGTGTGTGTGTGTGTGTGTGTGTGTGTGTGTCCCCTGCAGTTACAACACAAAATACAAAACACGAGTCAGAAAAATCAGGGAAAAGCGTCAGTTTATCTCAGAATAAGAACACTTGCCTGTCCAGTCATTCTCAACACTCCAGTCAGCCCGTCTATCCGTCCATCTATCTGCCTAGCTATCTGTCACTTTGGGCTTAAGTTTCCACCCAATGAGTTGCTGCCATAAAGGAAGGTGTGAAGCGATTACCTCTACCCTCCCTCCCTCTCTCTCCCTCTCCCTGTCTCTCTCTCTCCCTCCCTCTCAATCTCTCTCTCTCCCTCATTCGCCTCACGTCAACAGGAGAGTAAGAAATTAGCATAGTCTCTTTAAGTGGCGAAATTGTGCGTAAACTTCCAGGTGAGAGAGAGAGAGAGAGAGAGAGAGAGAGAGAGAGAGAGAGAGAGAGAGAGAGAGAGAGAGAGAGACGTAGTTACGGACAAAAGGTGCGAAACTAACACAAATGCAGACATAATCAGATAAACAGACAGACTGAGGCAAGCTAGCCACGCAAAAACTGAGAGAGAGAGAGAGAGAGAGAGAGAGAGAGAGAGAGAGAGAGAGAGAGAGAGAGAGAGAGAGAGAGAGAGAGAGAGACCGAAAGCTATAAACGAAAACATACTACTACTACTACTACTACTATTACAACTACTACTACTTCTACTACTATACCACCACCACCGACAACACCAACATCTATGAAAGGAAAAAAAATCACGAATATATTATAAACATTAAATCACCCTGTTTGTTTGCTCGTTTGTGTGTAATTGGATACTTGGGCGGTGGAATAAATAATAATATTGACAACAACACCACCACCATCATCACCACCATCACCATCGTCTCCTTCCTTCACCCCATAAACTGTTTTCTTCTCATCCTGCAAAACTCGCGCCAGCCAGACAGACACGCGATATATATGCATGGTGATGGAGGTGAATTTATTATGGTAAGCGGCGACACCCACGCAGGATTCGAGAAAGTCAAGGTGGGCACGGAAATTGTTGCCTTGCTGTTGTTTTTCGTGGTGGTGATAATGTTGTGGTGGTGGTGGTGGTGGTGGTGGTAAGGGTCGCTAAAATGAATAACTTTCGTACTGGAATACATATACATAAGCCACATTAGCTCGTATTTCTGGCGTCAGTTAGGTTTATCATATTCTTATAAACCTTTTTTTTTTAAGAAGGATAATTTTCGTATTGGATCACTTAAATATCACATGGATATTAGTCATTTTATCTCGTATTTCTGGCGTCAGTTAGGCGTATGTCTCGTATCCTAACAAGTATTTCAGCATTTTAACTTTCAAGAGGTTCTAGTGGGAGTAATTGGAATTTTCAAGGGTGTATAATTCTAGTGATAGTTTAACAAGGATTATACACCATTAATAGGAGGAACACCCGTGAAAACTCGAAAACAATCATTCTAGAGATAGTTTAACAAGGATTATGTATCATGTGTGAGAAACACCCCTGAAAACCTGAAAAACAACAATTTGGTGATAATTTAACAAGGATTTTACCTCATCACCAAGAGAGAGAAACACCCGTAAACCCGCCACCCCCCAAAAAAAATTCTAGTGATAGTTCAACAATTAATAGCATCATTGACAAGCGAAATACCCATGAGAACCCCCCCCCCAAGAATCATTCACCTCTGCTCTCCGAAAACAGTCCTTATGGAGGCAACTAAGCATTCACAACACCAAGCCCACAGTTCCATCTCCTCTATCTCCAGAACTCCAAGCAAGCGTGTGGGGTCTCGACGTCAGTAATTATGTTATAATGAGGCGGCCACACACTCGAACCGCTTCACTATCTCGCACCTCATTTGTCATCCGCTGTCACCCTTCCAGTCAGACACACCGCCAGTATTTATCGAGGCTGCACATTTAATTCCCACCCACTTCCCTTCATTGTCTAATTCTCAGTCTATTTATTATTGTTCTCTTTATCGACTCATTTATTTTCCACCCACTCACTTTACTTTGTTGTTCTTTTTTAATTTTAAATCATTTTGATATAATTGTCTTTATTATTCCCTATTGTATTCTGTTTCTATTTACCGGGTCAGTTTCTACACGCTTTCCTTTATTTCTTTCGTTAATTTGGAGTATATTTATTACAGTTTTCTTCATTATTCGCAGTACAATATTCTCTCAGTATTTACATGTCTAGTGAGTTATTTTCAACCTCCTTTCATAGTTTACTTTTATTCTCGTTTTTATTCTTATCTTTCACAGGATCGTTTGTCTAATATTCATTTCGCTTTATCTTTTTTTTTTTTTTCATGAGTTACTGTTACACTTTTTTTTATACTGTTACACTTTTTTTTATTCTTTTATTTTAAGACACAAATTCAAGCAATAGTCATCGGTTAAATTCCTTCGATTTTTATGCAATCTCCACATTTTTTTTTTTTTATCAATTCTGGTTTGCTGTTTTGTTTAGTTTTGATCATTTTCTTCCACTCTCGTACTTTTTTCTTCTTTAGTTTATTTATTTATTTTTGTTTTTACTATCTTCACTCAGTCACTCGCAATAAAAAGTTACAGCTCTTGAACTTTTTATAATAAATGGAAAGTGTTTACAGATATCATTCTGAACAGATAAAACGCGAAGGCAGGAACTTTCTCTCTCTCTCTCTCTCTCTCTCTCTCTCTCTCTCTCTCTCTCTCTCTCTCTCTCTCTCTCTCTCTCTCTCTCTCTCTCTGACTCTACATTTCTAAACAAGTAATGTTTTATATTTTATGGAATTTCCTTTCAGTAAATATGAATAATGCAATATCTCAGCCAGTCAGTTGCCCCCACACTCTCTCTCTCTCTCTCTCTCTCTCTCTCTCTCTCTCTCTCTCTCTCTCTCTCTCTCTCTCTCTCTCTCTCTCTCTCTCTCTCTCTCTCTCTCTCTCTCGTCTGATGGCTGGAGAGCCGAAGCACATATCACGGACAGGAAAAATTGCCCGATGTGCTTTTGTCTTTGTCTTTGTTTTCGCCTTCTTTTGCGACGGCAGAGAATGGAAGGAGTACGTGTGTGTGTGTGTGTGTGTGTGTGTGTGTGTGTGTGTGTGTGTGTGTGTGTGTGTGTGTTGTCATGTCGGAGCTTATGTCTTTATTTGTTGCGGTAGTAGTAGTAGTAGTAGTAGTAGTAGTAGCAGTAGTAGTAGTAGTAGTAGTAGTGTTATCATACATTATAAATTCTTTGGAAAACCTAAAAAAAATATACATAAGGTCAATCATAAGCCCCAGAGGAGACACGAACTAAGAAAAAAAAATGCTACTACAAAAAATCTAAGCAGAAAAAAAAAGTTCTCTCCTCAAATACCTTCAATTCCCTTAACCAACAGCATCAGTTATGGGGAAAATGCCTCACGTTTCATAATTGATGGGATAAAACACTTGGAGAACTGAATGGTAGTATTAAGATTAGAAGAGAACGCCGGGTTATCTAAGTTTACGGGAAGCCTTGGAAGAGCGACAGGGCGGTGGAAGGCTGGAATGTAAGAGATGATCGTAACTGAATTTTTTTTTTTTTTTTACTTCAAAGAGAACCGAGAAGGGACGGCAGAGCTTTATCTTAATGTTCGTGTCATAAAGTAAAACATTAATCGGATTAACTGTCGGGTCCAAAAAGCTTTACATATGAATCTGCAGCTCAAATAAAGACTGCAGCTCTCTAAGGATGTGATTAAGGGAGAGTGTGAGGAATGCAGGACAGCAAATACACGACCTTTTTTTATGCTATCTAGGTCACATTAACTGAATAATTGATTAACTTACTAATTAACCACTAGCCAATATTAATCGTTTACAGATTTACTATACAGCTAATCAACATTTTCTTTCTCTAATTAACTAGTCTGGCAGAAGCAACTGAATTGTCTATTTTTCCTCCATTTCTACCATTCTACTGGTTTGCTTCATAAAAATGTTAGCTAATACAGAAAATCGGACAACCCAACCCAGCAATTAACTTCTAAATTTATTAGCCAATATATATTATACACTTGAAAATAAAGAGTAAAGTGTAATATTCTACGTAAATGAAGCACCACAAAAAAAAAAAAAAAGCATTGAGATGAAGACAACCGTATCATCAGACGGGCACAACTTTCCTACACTGACACATATAAAAAAAACGACCCCACATTCTGCGACACTGACGAAGCAAGCAGGCAAGCAGGCAAGCAAGGAAGCGTAGGAGAGGAGAGATGAGGGCAAGTGAAGTGAAGTGAAGTGAGGTGAGTCTCCAGTGTAAATTTAGTATCGTCACACCCAATAATTTCACAAGATTCATTTACAAGTGTCATTTTAATTTAAATCAGTCCGGCGGCTTGGCTGGAAGAGTCATACACACACACACACACACACACACACACACACACACACACACATACACCTGTTGAATTTAATGGCCTACGTTTTAGGGAAGCGTCTCACTTCATGCCTCACTGACTGTACCAAGCGTTTATATTTTTCTACAACGTCATCTTGAGAGGTACAGGCGACTTGTGTTCCTGTCCCGGGGTGGGTGATGCGACGCGGGCATGCCGAGAGATAATCATCCAGACATCCACCTCACGTCATCCACACATCCAGCATCCTAACGACCTTTAACGCACAGCAGGAAAAAAATTAGAACAGGTAGAAATATATGAATGGCGAATAAGTAAGTACACAGGTAGATTATGCAGTACTAATGAAGCGAGTCAGTAAAACACTCATTAGTTATGGAACCTACACGTGAGAAGGAGAGAGAGGAACAGAGGGAGGGTGGGATAAAGGAGGGAAGGAGAGGATCAGTGATTGATCGAGAGGGATGGAGTGGAAAGAGAGGGAGAGGGATAGAGAGAGAGGAGAAGAGGAATAAAGAGAGTGAGAGAAGGGACAGAAAACAAGAGAGGACTGAGTGAGAAAGTGAGAGCAAAAAGTGAGAGTAAACGACAGAAAAGGAGAAACACACATGCAGAGAGAGAGAGAGAGAGAGAGAGAGAGAGAGAGAGAGAGAGAGAGAGAGAGAGAGAGAGAGAGAGAGCATCAGGGGAAAAGGAAGACTAAACAAGCGGTGGCGGAGAGGGAGAAATGAAGGAAAGAGAGGAGAGGAGAGGAGAGGAGAGGACATAGCAGGCAGGGGAGGGGTGGCAGAGAAGGAGAGGGAGTCTAGCTACATGTATATACGGCAGGGTGGAGGCGGTAGGAGTTTAAAGACACGGCAGACATTCACACCGCCCACCTCACGCCCACTCGCAGGCACACACACACACACACACACACACACACAAACACACATATCTTTATACTTTCACCCTCACACACTCACTACTCTCTCCCGTCAGCGTATCATGGTATTTCTCCCTGATTCATCTTCGTATCCCTTACTATATTTTGATCACTTACGTCTCTTTCGATGTATGTGTTTTTGTATATTTTCTTAAATGTGAGATTCTATACGTTTTTCATGCACTAGAGTAGGCTATATTTATACATGCTTTGATTCTCTCTCTCTCTCTCTCTCTCTCTCTCTCTCTCTCTCTCTCTCTCTCTCTCTCTCTCTCTCTCTCTCTCTCTCTCTCAGTCCAAGTTCTTCATTCACTTTCATTCACCACCATATACTTCACTTATTCATGCACACTCCTGTACTTGTATGCATTTCTTCTCTTGCTTTCATTTTCCATTCAAGTTTTCCTTCAGCATCATAAGCTTCAAATCACACAATATTTCTGATCTTCCTCTTACTACGCTCTCAAATCACACTTTGTCTTGTTTTTATACAACTTTGCGCATCTTCATACAACTTATCTATCTAACTTTCAATATCCGTTGTAATATTTGAGAAAAACGGTTTAGCGCAGGAAAAAAAATGAAAAATGTTGTGTTATTGTAATATGATGATGATACGATACGAAGGAGGAGAGAGAGAGAGAGAGAGAGAGAGAGAGAGAGAGAGAGAGAGAGAGAGAGAGAGAGAGAGAGAGAGAGTGTGTGTGTGTGTGTGTGTGTGTGTCTCACTGACTGATTGAATTCGACTAATGACGGCACATCAGAAATTATCATTCATTATTAGTTTATGTAGAAAAGAATTCCTTATTTGGTGCAGATTTAGTAGTTAGGGCATCAACTAATGAGAGAGAGAGAGAGAGAGAGAGAGAGAGAGAGAGAGAGAGAGAGAGAGAGAGAGAGAGAGAGAGAGAGAGTGTGTGTGTGTGTGTGTGTGTGTGTGTGTGTTTGTGTGTGTTTTATCTCTCTCACTCACTCACAAACATAAATCATTCCCTAACCCAACTAACCAAAGACCCGAATGGATGCATGACGACGATAATGACGACGATGACCAACACAACGGTAATGATCATGATGACAATAACGACACAAATAACCTCTTACACCTCCATTACCTCCAACACTTTATGATACCACTACCATTCATCTTCCTTTAATCCTCTCCACCTCCCCCTCCACCCCTCCTCCTTGGTGACCTGACCCACCTTGCCCGCAGCGTGTTGGTCAGAGAGGCTCTTGGGGAGAAGAACATGATGAACTGAAGTATTTCTCCGCCGCAGTGAAGCACAAAAAACACTATCAGGTATCCGTCTGACGTCTTCCTGCTCTTAATTAATCCAAGGGCGGAGGAGTCAGTCAGACAGTCAGCCAGCCAGGTAAGTAGATAGGTTCCCTCGCTCCTAATCCATTGTGTGTTGGTAAATCCAGGTGATGCGTGTTGATAATTATTTGATTTTGTTCACTTGTTTTTGTTAATCTGTTTTTTTTTATTGCAATCCACTTCACTGGTATTTTTTGTATATATATTTTTTTTTTCGTTTAAGATTCGTGTTTTACATTTTCTTTTGTTTTTTTTTCTTCTGCTTTTTTTATTTTTCAAAAGATATCCACTTTTATCTTGTATATTGATTTTTCTTTCTCCTTCTCTTCAAAAAATATCACGAACGTTGAATCTCTCTCTCTCTCTCTCTCTCTCTCTCTCTCTCTCTCTCTCTCTCTCTCTCTCTCTCTAAAGCACACTTTTTTCCAGGTAATACATATGAATCACCATCATTACCATTATCATCATCACTATTCTCCGTCTTCCTTTCCCAAATTTCCTGGTAAACTCATCACAATTTTTCTTTTTCCTCCAAGAGTCTTTCCTCCGATACCACGTGAATTAAGGCAAAGCGAGCAACCACATTACATTTTTTTTTAACCATTTAACTTCATTTTTTCCACAAACACGCGCCTTATCCTTAATCCTCGCCAACAGTGTCACTCTATCCACGCGGCGGACACACACACGTGCACGGAACACGCAGGACACGGCAGCAGGGTGCGGAGGCGTGGAGTTTGTAGCGTGGTATAGTGTAAACACAGAGAGGAACACGCGCGCGCAACCTCTCTCCGAGCTGTCTGGTTGAGCACTGAAGCGACAAGATGGTGGTGGTGGAGTCAGTCTGTTGGTGGTGGTG
>NC_087165.1:16483511-16486011 GCF_035594125.1 Scylla paramamosain | reverse complement strand
GTGCGGGAAAGACTCCTGACACGATGCCTAAGGAGGGAGGAGGTCTGATAAGCACACTTGATAAGCGCACTGAGAGTAGAAAAGTATATAGTTGGTGTTGAGATGATCATGAAATTGTACACTGTTTAAAGAAGTATTGTTATAGAAGATGGGTAGTTTGTGTACAGATAATATTAAATTGTGGATGAGTATATAGCTAGTGTATAGATGATCATGAACCTGCACACAGGATAAAGTGGCGTTATAGTAGATGGGTACCTTGTATATAAAATGATTTTGTACACTGGTTAGCTCTTGATGGCAGTGAATCTTCTGAAGCCAATTAAATCCTGCGGTACAAATTTAGAGCATAATTCTGAAAGACAACATTGACAGACAGCATAAGGAGTGATCAGACCTTTCAGTGGTTGTGGCTTGATTTCTACTCCGTAAAATCAAGGTTGCTCAGATAAAATGTGTTGTCTAGCAGTCAAAATGTTAAGTATCAGTTATAATACAGAGGATATAACGGTAAAGATCAGGATTCCTTGTCAGGTGTAGACAAAAAATAAGTGTTGAGATCCTTTCTACTTATCAGATTTAAGAACTGGATTGGCCTAAGGATGAGCTGTATGCAGATGATTAGATTCCTGCTGCTGATACCCCAAAGAATATGAAGAAGTCCAGGAGACACCGACGGGAGGGAGGTTCCAGAGGCTTATGAGGAAATATTAACGACTGTGATAAGCAGTGTAGACAGTGTACCAGTGTAGTGGAATGGTAACTGTCATGTGTAGTGCTGCAAGAGTGGTTTGGATAATGATTCTGGGCAATATCATATCGAGTGTGGTGACTAGAGGTGCAGTATTATAATGGGTGGCGTGAGTATTTACTTTACTTTCACCGTGCGTAATGGAAGCCAATACGAGGGATTAAGGGATAGGAATTATTTATATTGGAAACGAGTCGCTGTATTCCATTGACCAATTGTGTTACCTGGACAATATGATTAGTACAGGAGGGGACGCGGAAGGTAACTCTGCAGGAAAGTTTAGTTAAGTTGGAATGAAAAGTACTCCTGTTTGGAAACGAGTCGTTGTAGTTCATTGGTCAATTCCGATCTCTTCATAATATGACTGGTGCAGGAGGTGAAGTATAAAACAACTCTGCATGAAAAGTTTGAGTAGGCTGCGAAGACTTGACTCCCCGTGCTACCAATGATTTTTTTTTTCCAGCGCATGTAAACCATACTGTGTATTACACGTGTGAAAAGAACAGTGAAACATCATCTATTAAACATGATATGAAAAAGCTAGGGCATTAAAACCTTATGATGAGGAAGATGAGCAATGCTATTATGAGATACACAATGAGGAGAAAAAAGAAGCAGATTTGTGAATGAGACCAGCATGGTGTGCTGGTCCATCTTAAAGGAAACAATGCCAACAACTGGGAGAAATGACCAGAAGTGCCCAACATTTTCAAGTGAAAAGTTTTACCAATGGATAAACCAAGAAAAAACCTGAAAAGCAAGAGACTGAAGTCGCTGGACAGACAAGCAGTGTTGTATGTTACTCGAGTAACACAGAGCACTCCCTTCCACCGTATTTAGAATTTTTCATTAATTTTTCCCTTAATGTTAAGTCCACAGATAACCTACAAATCCTTTAATCATCAGGTATTGGTACTGGATTAGCAGCAGATCAGAGGACTTAAGACAGAAAGAAAACACAAAACACAGTGGAGATGACTGCAGAAGTTTACTCGACTCCTGATCACGACTGTTCCTTTCCGCGCTGTCTGGTGAGCTGATATTATGCGACACTCTGACCAGTGGGACATTGGAGCCTTTCAGGGCGACAGCTGTTATCACCACCATCAGCAGCAGTGGGGTAGCCATTACCATCACGACCGCAGCATTTTAAAATTAATAAATGAAACATAGGACAACCAAAAGGTGCGGTGAGACACGTCAGTATCAGAGAGAAGTGATTGTAAATAAGGGGACCATTTCCTTTAACATTTCTCTCTACATTTGCTTCTGTCTGGGATGCCACTTCCAGCGAATCTGTAAAACAAATGACTAAGAAAAATACCGCATACATTAATGGTGGACTTGGCTGCACTGTACCGTATGGGGCAGGATTCAACAGAGCGAGGACTGGCAGGAGGAGGAAGAAAGTAGGACAATGTGGAGAACAGGAATACAGAAAAATGACAAACAATGATAACAGTAAGAACGCAACAACTACAAAAAGCAACATGAAGACTGGAAAGGAATGGAAGGGAAAAAAATAAAAGATTAGGAGACCAAGGAACATCAGGAGTAGGAAGAGGAGGAGGCCAGTGTAGGGATGGAGATACGATGGAGGAGAGAAGGGAAACTAGAAGGACAATGTAGGTAGGAAGACCAGGAGAACAGGAGCAGCACAGTATCGGGAGGAAGAGAGTAAGAAAAGGATAGTAAAGGATTCAGATACAGAAATAGAGAAGGAAAAATATTATTACAATTTGGGTAGGG
>NC_087165.1:16476011-16481011 GCF_035594125.1 Scylla paramamosain | reverse complement strand
CCCATCACAGCCACCACTAAGATCTCCACCTGCTATCACGACTCCAACAAAACCACGATCCCCATCACAACACACGATACCTTTAACATTCACCAGATCCATCACCGCTAACCATTCATTCTTCCTGCTTGTCCTCCTCACCAGCTCCAACACCGCTATCCATTCATTCTTCCTGGTTGTCCTCCTCCATATCAAACACCATTTTCAATTCTCCTTCTTCTCCTCCAGTATTCATTGTTCCTCCTCCTTCTCATCTTCCTTTCAAACACCTCTACTCCTTTTTCTCCTCCTCTTCCTTCTACAATGCCATTACCTCTTTATTCTCCTGTTTCTTCTCCTTCAGAAGCAACACGTCCAAAGTCACTCGTCCTTACCTGAAACAAAAGAGTTACTATTAGTGGGATCAATACTAATGCTAATATTGTTATTATTACTTTTGCTCCTCTTGATTTCATGACTGCATAGTACGATACACATCATTATCTATCTAATCTTGTATTCTTAAATGCTTTGGTCTTGCATCACATAAATTATTCGTTGGGTTTTAACGGTGCTTTTACCCATTGGCGATGCAGTTTCACTATTAAAGTACCACTATATTCATGAAAACACTCTTGAACATCCCAACAACTTTCAACAGAGCCAGTTTACACTTTCAGAGCAGGATAATTTTCTCATAATCACTTGCAACTTTTCAGAAATATTTGTGGTACGGTGTCTTTTAAAAAAGTTGTATTAACAATGTCTTTAAAATCTCCGTAGCTTAGAACAGACAATATTAACTATCTTTTCTTTCTCTCACTTGTGTCCATGCTAACATTTTTATACAGTGCTGAGTGTTAACAAAAGACGACCAAAGCGGTAAAAGGATCAAATGTTGAAGAGGTAAAGCATTGAAACGTTTAAGAATGCAAGCCTTCTCCTTTATTTTCTCCTTTCCGCATTTCGTATTCCCATATCTTCCAGGACTGACAAATATGCAACCACAAAGACGGTCACTGAAACCCTCACACATCCACAGCAAAGACCAAGCTTCCGTCACACAGATAGGAATCCCACGTGGGAAGCATTACACTCTATTACACCACGCTCTGAAATGCCCCACGCCCTCATCAGTCGTGCTCACAAATCCCTGCTTTCACCACCACCCCGGCAGCCGCTACTCGTCTTCCTCACTACCTCGTCCTCAGCTTACACCCAACCACCCCTCAGCTCACCCAGTTCCTCACCACACACACACTACACTCAAACCGTCCGCCGCTCACTCTCTCCATTCTCAACTTATCCTCTTCCTCATCCCAGCTCACCGACCCTAAGTCACACGTCCCCAACCCATCCTCCCCCTCCCTCCCTGCAGTAAGCTCCCACCCTTCCCTGCCCTGACCACCCTGAGAAATCCCACCTCCATACCCACTATCACTATAATAGGACCTGCCCTCACCCTTTTTTCCTGCCCAACTCCCTGCCATGCCCGCGAGGTGGTGGTGGTGGTGGTTGGGTGAAGGAAGGGTATAAGGTGTGTTCTGTCTGTCCGTCTGTCTGTCCGTCTGTCTGTTTGTGTCCTTTGTGTTTCCATTTATTGGTCGTGTTGTGTTGGTGCTGAGTCTGAGTTTAGTCTTGTTTGTGAGTTACTGTACTGTGAGCTCCCAAACTGTATCCTCCTCCTCCTCTTCTTCTTCTTCTTCTCTTCCTTTTCTTTTCTTTCTTTCTCCTCCTCCTCTTCCTCCTCTTCCTCATCCTCCTCGATTACTTTTTTTCCTTATTTCCCTTCTGGCTCTTCTCTCTCCTCTTTTTTTCTTTTCCCCACCTTTTCCTCTCTTCTTTTCCTCTTCCGACTTCTCATTTTCCTTTTAATTCTTTTTTCCTTGTTCTCATCTGGCTTTTCTTTTTTTTTTCTTCTTTCTTCACCTATTTTTTCCCCTATCCCTGGTCTTCATATTAATTTTATCTTCCTTTGTTTTCTTCTGTGCTGTTCTTGTCTGTCAGTCTTTCTCCTCCCCTCCTATGCTTCTTCTGCTTCTTCTTGTTCCTTCGCTTCTCTTCCTCCCACTTTTTCCCTCCTCACCCTCCTGTATCTCGTTCACTCAACCAATAATTAACCACCACCTCCACCTCCACCACACTACCTCCTTACCTCCCTTGCCCTCCACCACTACCATCTCCACCACAACCACCACCACCACACCATGCTCCTAATATCCTGCCCCCAACCACACCCTTCTTCCCTACCACTCCTCACCTCCACCACCACACAACCACCACAATAAAGTAAGCCACACCCACACACCACAGCATATCACCACAGTCTTCCTCCTCCTCCTCCTCCTCCTCCTCCTCCTCCTCCTCAAGAGTGGCAAGATTTCTTCCTCCCTCCAGCGTTAGAGAAAGATAACTTATCAGTCTTGTGGGGAGGTGGTTTTTCTCCATCTCCTCTCTCCCTCTCTCTCTCTCTCTCTCTCTCTCTCTCTCTCTCTCTCTCTCTCTCTCTCCCCCTCCCTCCCTGGCTGGCTCTCTCCTCTTTTCTCTTAACGTTTTTCTGTGCTCTACCCCATTACACACAAACTCTCTCTCTCTCTCTCTCTCTCTCTCTCTCTCTCTCTCTCTCTCTCTCTCTCTCTCTCTCTCTCTGACCCATGAAAGTTAATTCCGTTACCTGAACCAACAACGCCACTACCACCACCACCACCACCACTACCACCAAAACCAACAACAACAATAACAATAATGATAACGACGGCGACTACAAAGAACCAGTAGATTGAAAAAAAAAAGATAAAAACACTAATGACTTTATATTTTTCTCGTCTCTTTTATCTCATATATGCATTGATATTAACAGACGCTCTACTACACATGCATGCGTACGTAGTAATAGTGTATAAACCAGAACACAGATGTAAAAGAATAACGAAAATGTAAGAAGGATCAAGGAAGCACCAGCGTAGCATCACAAAAACACGTGTACTCCAAAGTTTACACACAAAAAAAAAAAAAAGTGAAAATGAAGAAGAAATGCAACATCAACAATTCTTTTCAACAAGAACACAATTGGAGAAGAGGAAGACGAAGAAGAAGAAGAAGAAGAAGAAGAAGAAGAAGAAGAAGAAGAAGAAGAAGAAGAAGAAGAAGAAGAAGAAGAAGACACTGATAAGATAATGATCGGTAATATTTGGTGTAAGAGAGAGAGAGAGAGAGAGAGAGAGAGAGAGAGAGAGAGAGAGAGAGAGAGAGAGAGAGAGAGAGAGAGGTGGGGGGAAAGGAATAATGAGTGGGTACCCTCCCTCTACGTTGACTTAAGAGAGAGGGAATAGAAAGGAAGGAAGACGTTGGAGGGAAGAGGAGGAAAAGGAAATCACTGTCTAATTGAGGTAAGAAATAGCGGTAGAGAGAGAGAGAGAGAGAGAGAGAGAGAGAGAGAGAGAGAGAGAGAGAGAGAGAGAATGCTGCAAATCAACCAATACTGACAAACACATCAATAAATAAACCAGATCACACTCAAGGGAAGCAAATATGGAAAGAAAACCAAAAGAGAATTAAAGAAAAACAGAGAAAGACAGAGAGATAAATTAATGAGACAGATAAGGTAAGAATAAACAGACCAAGAGAGAGAGAGAGAGAGAGAGAGAGAGAGAGAGAGAGAGAGAGAGAGAGAGAGAGAGAGAGAGAGAGAGAGAGAGAGAGAGAGAGAGAGAGAGAGCCGAATGCGTTTATCAAAGGAAATTTATGAAGCAAATATAAGGAAACAGACAGACAGACAGGTAGACAGACAGAAAGAGAGACAGGTTAATTGACAGACAGAAACGTACAGAAACAAACAAAGAACTATAAGAGACACCCAATAATTACCGTCTTATGATACGAGAGAGAGAGAGAGAGAGAGAGAGAGAGAGAGAGAGAGAGAGAGAGAGAGAGAGAGAGAGAGAGAGAGAGAGAGAGAGAGAGAGATAAGTATGAGAAAGAGGTCACTGTCTCTGGTCTCCCCCTCCCCCCACACGTGAGAACGTTTGGAAAGATAATTAACGGAGAAAGCAGAGAGAGAGAGAGAGAGAGAGAGAGAGAGAGAGAGAGAGAGAGAGAGAGAGAGAGAGAGAGAGAGAGAGAGAGAGAGGGGCATACATAAAGAGCAATGGAAGAGAAGGGAGGGCAGAAGAGAGGGGAGGAAAGGGAGAGAAGGAAGGGGAGGGAGAGGAAAGAGAGGCGTAGCAGGTGCATAGAGACGATGAGGTAACTTGAGATGTGAATATGGAAGAAGATTCTCTCTCTCTCTCTCTCTCTCTCTCTCTCTCTCTCTCTCTCTCTCTCTCTCTCTCTCTCTCTTAGTGTGCCTACTATTCATTATTTTTATTCTTATTTTTTCTTTATTTTCTTTTATTTATTATTGTTATTTTTTTTTCTATTTCACCTGTAACGATACTTTTATTTTGTTTCCTTACTTCCTGTCCATTTTAACTTACCTCACATTCTCATTTATTCTCTCTCTCTCTCTCTCTCTCTCTCTCTCTCTCTCTCTCTCTCTCTCTCTCTCTCTCTCTCTCTCTCTCCTATTTACTCCCTTCCCAGCAACGTCCCTTTCTTTTCTCTCAGTCTTAATTCCTCCCTTTGAGACAGACATAAAGACAGACTGCCCGTATTTCTCTCTCCCTCCCTCCCTCTCTCCCTCCCTCCCTTCCCCTCCTTACTCCTCTGTCTATCTCTCTTTACTCCTTCCTTCCCTCCTGCCACACCACCCTCCTAGGACAATGCCTCTTCCTTCTCTCTCTCTCTCTCTCTCTCTCTCTCTCTCTCTCTCTCTCTCTCTCTCTCTCTCTCTCTCTCTCTCTCATACACGCAGATGCTTTCTTTATCTCTAGAACCCTCTCAGCATCACACACACACTTTCCCTGCCTCCTTCCTCGCCTGTATCTCTTCCTCCCCTTCCTTCCAGCACGGATAAGCCTCCCCGCTTTGGATTTCACGGCGCCACAAACGCTCCCTTCGTTACATAAAGCGCCGCGGCAGCT
>NC_087165.1:16461011-16471011 GCF_035594125.1 Scylla paramamosain | reverse complement strand
CTTCTGCTGCTGCTGCTACGACTGCTACTGCTACTACTACTACTACTGCTACTACTACTACCACCACCACCACCACCAATACTACTACTACTACTACTACTACTACTACCACCATCACAACCACTACCACCAACCACCACCACCACCACGACCACCACCACCACCACCACCACCACCACAAAATCAATAAAGGCGAGACGACTCCGCTCAAAGCCACCCCGTGAACGACTCAGGGGACAGTAAATAATAATACTTAATTTCCCTCACCTCTGCACGCCCCGCTGTGATCCCGAACCCTTGGTCTCCCACGGCCCCCACTTTTGGCAACCCGCGGAGTAAACATTCAACTTTATTAATATTACATTAGAAGAGGGAAGGACAAAAAATGAGGTGTAGTTCTCTCCCCATAAACTAAATGCTTCCATATCCGTACACCATCTCTTCCCTGCCTGATGTCCGCCAAGGAGACGCTTTACATATCAGTGCGTGTATTGGTGCGCTCATATGTAGACTGCTGGTGGTGCTGGTGGGTTCTGAGTGCGGTCCGGACTTTGGGGTATCGGTGTGGAAAGTGAAAGGTTAAGGAGGGAAGTGTACGTAATATTATGTGATGGTGAATGATGGTGTTGATGGTAATGATGATACTGTTAATATTATTACATCTAGGGTTACTACTACTACTACTACTACTACTACTACTACTACTACTACAACTACTACTACAACCAAGAAACAAACAAATAAACAAACAACGAACCAACCCACCAAACAAACAAACAAACAAACCATAACAAATGCCAACCACCCAAACAAACAACAAGCAAACAAAAACGACAACTGTAAGAATAGCCAGATAACAAGTAATACAAATCATACGTACAGTTCTAATAAAAAAAAAGTAAATAAAAAAGAGAAAAATCTACATTACAATGGAACTCCTAACTCCGAGTACTAATACTAATGAATACCAATACTCAGGTGAAGGTCAGAGGCAGGTGACCGCCTACAGCTGGCTGGGTGTGGCAGGTCAAGGCGTGATGAATGGCTATTAGAGAAGAAAAAGTAAGGAAAAAAAATGTGAGAGAGAGAGAGAGAGAGAGAGAGAGAGAGAGAGAGAGAGAGAGAGAGAGAGAGAGAGAGAGAGAGAGAGAGAGAGAGAGAGAGAAACACTGATACTTAAATCCAAAGAAATATACTCCGCTACTAGACGAACTGGCAAAGGAAACAAGAATATAAGAATTACAACACACAGAAAATAAATAAATAAATAAATGATAATAATTCAGACTGATACAAATGATAGACTAGATAAACACAACACACACACACACACACACACACACACACACACACACACACACACACACACACACACACACACACACAAAAGGCAGCTATAAGCAAAGATAAGAACAGAAAGACAAATCATTAAAGATACTGATCAGTAAAAATAAATAGATAAATAACTACATACATAAACAAGTGAACAAATAAATAAACACATTAAACATAGAGTAAAAAAAAAAAAAGTGGTTTATTGAATGAGCACAAACATGCAGATGAACACAATACACTGAAACGAAAGAAAACTAAATTAAAAGATGATATGTAGAAATATGTCTATGATTAATCCCGTTTCATTATCATGACTATTATTCATAAATCATCATTATCGTATTACCTATTATGCCTGTGTTATTTTATTCATTTTTTTCTATACATTCAACATGAAAAAGCGAAAACAGAGAAATATCCTCACCCAAGAAACACCAAGAAAGATGAAACAAAAAAGAAGAAAGAATATGCGCCAAAAAATTTTAAGAAGGAAGGAATTTAAAAAAAAAGCAGAAATAATAAATGAGGAAAAATATAAACATGAAAGCAGCTACCAATATTACAACAAGCTCATCAAGAAAAAAGTTAAAATTTTAAAACACAACGCTTTCATTTCAACCCGACAAGTATATACCCTTTAGAAACTAAGGGATACAAAAAGCAAAACAATCGTGCAACACAGAAACACGACATAAACAAACAACAAACAAATCAACTATCAAAGGGAATTACATGCAAGAAGACAATAAGATGAGATAGTATGCGCGACAGACAGTAGCGTGATGGGGCGGACGAGGGGCGAGGGGCGAGGGACAGGCAGGACGCGGGGGATAAGGGCGGCGTCAGCAGGGATGGGCTCTGGGGCTGCCTCTGGTGTAGCTGTCCTTGTATTGCTACCTACAGTCTCGTTAGTGGCGGACAAGGCAAGGGTAATCAGGAAGGGATGCAGGAGGTGGAGGAGGAGAAGGAGGAGGAGGAATATGAGGAGGAGGAATTGGAGGAGAAATTGGATGATGATGATGATGATGATGATGATGATGATGATGTTGATGATGATGATGATGATGATATGATAATGACGACAACGACAACGACGACGAAGAACAAGAACAACAACAACAAGGACAAGTAGAACAAGAACAACAAGAACCAGAAAATGAGGAAAACAGTGTGTGTGTGTGAGAGAGAGAGAGAGAGAGAGAGAGAGAGAGAGAGAGAGAGAGAGAGAGAGAGAGAGAGAGAGAGAGAGAGAGAGAGACTGTAGGATGAGATCAAGCGCAATACTCATAAACATAGAGAATTACCACCACCACCACTACCACCACCACCACCACCACCACCACTAACAACAACAACAACAACAACAACGCTGGGCACAGGTGGGTGGTGTGTAATTGGTTACCTGCCGCGGCCTGTGTTCCTACGGCAGACGAGATGGTAATTTATTCAGGTGAGTTGCTGTCTTCTTGGAGGGGAGGGGAGGGGAGGTGCGGGATGGGTAGGGACGGAGGGATAGGGAGACAGGTGGAGCAAACGGAGAGAGAGAGAAGAGAGAGAGGAGAGAAAGAAACAATACTCTACCTACTACTGTGTTACGCCTTCGTCCTCCTCCTCCTCCTCCTCCTCCTCCTCCTCCTTCTCCTCTTCCTCCTCCTCCTGCTCCTCTTTCTCCTCCTCCTTCTCCATGCCAGAGCAAAGCAGAGGGAGTGGTGGGTGGGGAGGAGCCTTACATTGTACTATTCTATCTTTTTACAGAGTAGTTAGAAGTACTTTACAAGCAGCTATGCAAGGACCTGAAAGTCTGCTGCTGTCCGGCAATCCTATATAAACCTATGTACTCTTCCTCCTCCTCCTCCTCTACCTCCTCTTCCTCCTCCTCAACCTCGTAAAGATATCATCATTTCCAGAAAAAATAAATCAGGTTTGACGCTGACAAATTAATTTACGATTAAGGGAGGCGAAAAAAATAACAATAATAATCTCGTGGCCCTTTTTCGGGTCTGCAAATAAAACAGGTGACCTAAGCCTGACGAATGGAAATGATTTCTCCTCTACACTGACCGAGCGGGTGTGCTCATGTGGGAGTCACGCGAGGAGGGATGGTAGGAACAGTAATTGCAACATCAACCTTCCATTATGTGACCAATTTATTCCTGTAAAAATTAGAACGTAATGCAATGGAAAAAAATAGGGAAATAAGTACAAAATATTAAATGTGTTTTTATTTCAATATTCTTGTAAGGAGATTTGAAGGATTCTTTCTTTTTTCGTTTTCTTTCTTTTTTTCTTTTTTAGTTTCCTCACTTAGCCAGCCTCCTTCTTGTAGAAATGTGAACGTAATGCAATGAAAGAAATGAAGAGGTAAGAGCAAAACATTATATATATTTTTTTTTTTATTATTTCACTTCTTGTCGACGGATATTAAGTGTTTTCTTGTCGATTTTTCTTTTCTTTCTTCCTTCCTTTCTTTTCTTATATTTTCTTCCATTGTGCAGCCTCCTTCCTGTAGAAACGTGAGCGTCATGCAATGAAAAAGGTGGAGAGGTAAGCACGAAACATTATTTTTTTATTTTTTTTTATTTCGCTTTTGTTGGATATGAAGGCAATTTCTTTTCCTTCTATATTTCTCTTCCTTTTTTTTTTTTTTCTTTTCTTTCTTTTCTCCCCCCTTAACGAGCTTTCTTCGTAAAACGAGAAAGCAAACTAAAGCTGAGAAAATTTCCGACTTGCGCAATCAAGACAAAAAAAAAAAAGAAAAGTTGGCTGGATACGTCATGAGCCGAACAGATGAAAGTTTGACAATCACGGTAATGGAAAGGCAGTGTAGGGATGGTTAGAAAATAGATAATTCAATTAGAAAAATAAAGATAAAGCAGACGGAGAAAGAGCTGAAGTGATGAGACCATAAGTTTTACTCGCACAGTCTGGAATAGAAGAACAAGGGTGAATGGAGGTCAGGGAAAGCTTTCATTCAGTTCAGCTCAGTAGTATAGAAGGGATATGCCTTTACGAGTACTGTATTGAAAAAAAAAAAAAAGCTTTAGAAGAATATCATACTGTTAGGTCAATATTACATAAACCACCTACACATATACATACAAACATACCAGAATAGTGGACGCATGGGCAAAGAGTGTACAAGAAAATGTTCCGCATAACACAAAAATAAACACTGGAAAATATCAAAGCGCATCTGAAGAAAAGAACTATATTAGAATAAAATATGAGAAGCAACAAATACATAAAAGACTTTAGTAATCTGCATCTGTATAGGCGCCCACTCAAATACTGACACTTGCCTTAAATATTTTTGTCGTTATGGTAAAGGAGAAGGGTACAGAGAGAGAGAGAGAGAGAGAGAGAGAGAGAGAGAGAGAGAGAGAGAGAGAGAGAGAGAGAGAGAGAGAGAGAGAGAGAGAGAGAGAGAGAGAGAGACGCAAGTAAAGATAAAAAGAAGGAAGAAAGTAAAAGAAAGTAAAAATATTAAAGGTAATGACAAGAAGGGTGTTAATAAAAGAAGAAGAAGAAGAAGAAGAAGAAGAAGAAGAAGAAGAAAACTGGCAATAAACAACAAATAGCAACAACAACAACAACACACACACACACACACACACACACACACACACACATAAACAAACAAACAAACAAACAGTCATCAAGATTCCAGAATATTAAAACCGAAACTCATCAATCCATTCACAAAAAAAGAAAAACTCTCTCTCTCTCTCTCTCTCTCTCTCTCTCTCTCTCTCTCTCTCTCTCTCTCTCTCTCTCTCTCTCTCTATCGCGGATAAAAAAAAAAAGCTGCTGTTTATTCAGAGCTGGAAAAGGTGAAGGAGAGGCTGTGTTTGTTTGTTTGTTTGTTTACGGCCTGATATTGCTCTTCGCTCACTGGCCGGCTCGGTGTTGGGTAGGATGCAAGCCTGCCTTTGATTGGTGGATTAGTGACCCTGTGAGCTATGACGTGATTGGCCAGTCAGAGGAAGAAAGGAGAAGGATAAGGAGGCGAATAAGAATAAGAATAATCATAAGAAGAAACTAGGAATGAATAGAAAAGTAATCGGAGAATGACAGGAGGAAAAGAAGTGGAGGGAAAAAAACGAAGAAAATTATGAGAGGTAAGAAAGACATGAGACAGAAAAGAGGATGAAAAGGAACGCGAGAAGGTTAGGAATGGAAGAAAATGGAGAGGAGGAATGGGTGTGAGAGAAACTAGGGAGGGAAAGACATGAGAGAAGGAAGGGGAAATGAATGAAGAGAGAGAGGGACAGGGAAGTAGGAAGGAAAGGGAGAATGAGACAGAATGGAAGAAAAATGAAGGATGGTAATGAAAGCACGAACGGAAGGGGAAGAGAGGGGAGAGGAGTGAAAGAAGGGGAAGTACAGAAAAGATAAATGATGGTCGCGTTGAAATGAAATAAGTCTACGGTATTTAAAAGCCATTCTTCTCTCTCTCTCTCTCTCTCTCTCTCTCTCTCTCTCTCTCTCTCTCTCTCTCTCTCTCTCTCTCTCTCTCTCTCTCTCTCTCTATCTCATTACTTACTTCCTCTCATAAACCTTAACCTCTTAACTGCCTTAATCCTTCCTCTTTCTTCATTCCCTCATTCCTTACTATCTCTCACTCTTCCTGTCTCTCCCTCCCTCTCTCCATTTTCTTCCTTACCTATTCCTCCTCCCCACCTGTCTCATTTACCTATCATTGACCTATCTCTATCCCATCTCCATATCTCTTAAGAAACATCTCTCGTCCTGCCACCTCGTTTCTCCCCACTCGTCCTTCCCTTCTCTAGCTCTCTCCCTTCCTCCTCCTACTCTCTTCCCTCCCTCCCCACAACCTTCTCCCTCTGTGTCGACCCTGTAAGGTGTGTCCTTGCTTGTAATTGCGTCAACCTCCCTCATATTAATTATTGTTGCGTCTATATTGACCTCTCTCTCTCTCTCTCTCTCTCTCTCTCTCTCTCTCTCTCTCTCTCTCTCTCTCTCTCTCTCTCTCTCTCTCTCTCTCTCTCTCTCTTTTCCTTCCGTCATTTCGTTCTTCATTCCCTTGTCTTCTCTGTAGGTACCTGATTACTATTGTTGTCTCTCTCTCTCTCTCTCTCTCTCTCTCTCTCTCTCTCTCTCTCTCTCTCTCTCTCTCTCTCTCTCTCTCTCTCTCTCTGTAGTGGAATTGTCTCCTTGCTTACCAGCCTCCCTCTCCACTTTTCCTCCTTGCCCTCCTTCTCCTCCCACTCTCCTCCTCCTCCTCCTCCTTCATTATTCTCTCTCTCTCTCTCTCTCTCTCTCTCTCTCTCTCTCTCTCTCTCTCTCTCTCTCTCTCTCTCTCTCTCTCTCTCTCTCTCTCTCTCTCTCTCTCTCTCTCTCTCTCTCTCTCTCTCTCTCTCTCTCTCTCTCTCATACACACATGAACAAACAAATAAACACGTACACTTGAATCATTAATAACATAGACACGCACGGAGCATCCTCTTGCACACACACACACACACAAACACACATACACACACACACACACACACACACACACACACACACACACACACACACTTAAGCATGCACACCCAGCCACCCACTCGCCTACATCTTGCGCATCACAACACACACACACACACACACACACACACACACACACACACACACACACACACACACACGTATTGCAAGCACGTTCCTGCGATGGTGATGAAGCTACATGATGGGAAGACGCCGAGATGAGACACCATTACACCACCGTCATCACCACCACCACCACCACCATCACCACCACTATCATTACTACTCCCATTACCACTGTACATGTTATCGTTACTACTGCCAGCGTGCACTTACTATCTGTTGTAATTGTCGTTACTATTAAAGCGATAACCGGCATTACAAACAGAAAAGGAGGAAGAGGAGGAAAAGATGAAGATGATGATGAAGAAGAAGACTAGAATACTACTATACTATTATCATTCTTTTTAGTAATACAATAGAAAACCTGCTTTCACTTTCGCCACTGCTGTTGCTGGTGCTACCACTACCACTACTACTACTACTACTACTACTACACTACTACTACTACTACTACAACAACAAATATCATTAGTATAATCATTACTATTTACATAATCGCTACAATTCCACTACTTCCAATTTTGTATCTCACTATTTTTTTCTTTTTTCTTTTTTTTTCATGTCCTACACCTCCCACCCTTCGTCCTCTGACTCAGCAGCTGGGGGTCATTGAGGTGTTCCTTGAAGCAGATCGTGGCGTGAGGTCTCCAGGCAGCCTATAATTATATATATTTTACTTTTTTCTCTCTATTCTTTTTTTCTTTATTCTCTTTCCCCTCGACTTCTTTCAGCGCTTCGTTAATATTTTCTCCTCTAATAGTTTTCTTTTCGTTCTCTTTCCCCTTGACTTACTCTCAGTGTTTTTAAAAATTAGTTCTGCGTCATATTTTCGCAGTTTTATTGTTCATTACTATTTCCCTCGTTACTATTGTTTTTACTGTATGAACAAATTTGGAATACATTGGCAGTGTATTGTGTGCAGCATGAACCCAACGTACATAATTACATGACATGTAGACATGCATAAGCTTTGGAATCCTCTGACCGAGTTTGTTTTCCACCTTCAGATTTCTCTTTCCCTTCAGCGTGCTTTCATTGTTTCTAAAGATTAGTTCTGTCTCATATTTTCACTGTTTTATTGTTGATTGTATTCCCCGCGTTACTGTTGTTGTTTATAGCTACTGCAGTACAGTACCATCACATTGTATATCATAAACTTACACATGCGAGAATAACATATTTGACAAATCCAGTATCAAGGATGCAAAAAACGGTTGAGTAAATGATAACACTGGAGCCTTGGAACCCTCATCTTGGATTTTCTTTTTTTTTTTTTTTTCCCCATTTCCTATGACTTGAACCACTTCACGAGAAGACTGCCGAGTGTCCTGCGCTTCGATGTGATGATTTCGATAGCATGGGTTGAGTCCTGCCGGAAACTGACCATTTTTCAAGCTGTCGCAGAGTAGCTGAAGAATACCCACGTGCTTCCTGTCAAGTCTATCTTCAACAGTAATTGTAAAGGCACGAGGATCTGTAAAACACCACTTTTATAAACCTGCTCCGCGCCACCACGGGAAAGGATGACCATCTATGCCTCCACAAAATAGAAGCTAAGCCTCCAGAAAAGAGTTGCAGTATATTCACTTATCATATATATATATATATATATATATATATATATATATATATATATATATATATATATATATATATATATATATATATATATATATATATTGAACTGTAATGATTTTCTTTGTTCACTTTCCTTAAACAGTGATAACAAAGCAGACCATTTTTTTTTAAGTTTTCTTAGTCCTTGGTCAAATTCCTTTACACGATATGAAATAAACAAAACTAAATCAATAGATAGCGAAAATAAATATCTATAGACATACCTAATCTTCCCCCTCCTCCTCCTCCTCCTCCTCCTCCTCCTCATCATCATCATCATCATGACCATCTTCATCATTATCAACAGCCTTCAAAATTCATATACATGCACACATACTCGTATAGTACACTAATAAGCACTCTGCCTTTTTCTGTGTTTCTTCTCCCTAAGACGTGAACTGTTGAAACTAAATTGAGCTCCGACTACAATATTTATCTAATTATTATTATTTTTGTTGGAGCGACAATCTAGGCGAGCAGTATTTCCCATATTTTGAGTTCTTGGTCTGCGAGAGAGAGAGAGAGAGAGAGAGAGAGAGAGAGAGAGAGAGAGAGAGAGAGAGAGAGAGAGAGAGAGAGAGAGAGAGAGAGAGAGAGAGAGAGAGAGAAAACGTAGCCACATGTTGCAAGCGGCATTACTCGGCACGTTTCCCGACACGCGTCTATACAGTGCAGGGCGGGTCGGCGGTGTATGGCCAGCACGGAGGGAAGTCTGAGCCGCTCACCGATATGCATCAAACGAGTGTGTGTGCCCGTGGCGAGGGCGTGGGGGCGTTTGGGCGAGGGAGAAGAGGGCAAGAACAGGGGGCAGGACGCGGCTCCTTACATCACTACACACGCGGGCAAGCCACACGACTCAGAACACGATCAGGTATTCACAAATTTCAAGTTGTTTCTTTGCCGCCTTTGTATGAGTATGAATTGCGAGTGTATATAGGTAGTGGTTGCCCTCACACACACACACACACACACACACACACACACACACACACACACCTGGCTTAACTCACCTCACTTCACCTCTCTTGGCCGGAAATCACGTTGTGTTCTCATTTCTCTAATGTTAGCACACCCTCCTTTCATATGTTAACAAGCAGGATGTGGTGTAGACATAAGGGTCAGCGAATACTGTACGAGTACAAGTACCCAGTAAAATCTGCACACTTAGAGAAGAGATGTTTCCAGTAGATACGATGAATCACTTGACGTCTTACAGCTCTTTAAAAAGTCATAAAAATACTGATAAGGTACGAAGAAAAAATAGAATATTGCTACAGATATGATCATCAATAATGTCATCAGTTTATCATCATAAACATTTTTTTTTCTGGCATTTCAAAATAATTAGTGAGAGAGAGAGAGAGAGAGAGAGAGAGAGAGAGAGAGAGAGAGAGAGAGAGAGAGAGAGAGAGAGAGAGAGAGAGAGAGAGAGAGA
>NC_087165.1:16443511-16458511 GCF_035594125.1 Scylla paramamosain | reverse complement strand
GAGAGAGAGAGAGAGAGAGAGAGAGAGAGAGAGAGAGAGAGAGAGAGAGAGAGAGAGAGAGAGAGAGAGAGAGAGAGAGAGACTAGTTGGAACCGTGAAGAAAAGAAAGGAAAGGAAAGGGGGAGATGTAGGAAAGTTAAGAGGTGAAAGGGTGTGGGAAGAAAAGAGGCAAGGAATGAATGAATGAAGGATAAAAGAAAAAAAGAGGGAGGGAAGGAGGGAAGGAAGAAAGGGAGGGAAAAAGGAAGGAAAGCTTGAATGAATTAATGAAGGGAGGAAACAAAAGCGAATGTGGGAAGGAAATATGAAAGGCAACAACAAAGGAAGGAAATAAAAAGTTAATGAATAAGAAAAAGAAAACTAATAATGAACGAACAAAGGAAGGAAGAAAAAACAGAAAGTAGGAGGAAGAAAAAAATGCTGAATCAGATGTAGTACAAAACAGAATATCACTAATGACCTCACTTCGCATTAAATCAAATATTATCATTATTATTATGTACCATTATCTTTATTACACCATCATTACCTGCGCCACAAAACAGTGAATTCAAATAATTGCCGCCTTCATGAAATTCTAGCTGATATTCTCCCTTTTATGAAGCTAGTTAAGGCGCAGTATTTCTTTTTGTCTCAAGAGAACAAAAATGTTAAACCATCTTTTTATCAGCACTTGGAAATTAACTGCAAGGGTACAATTTGTTAGTTCTGTTGTTGATGTTCATATTGTTGTTGATGCTGCTGTTGGTGGTGGTGGTTGTGGTGGTGGTGGCAGCGGTAATGATGAAGGTTGCTGTTGCTGTTGTGTAAAATCATATAACATTAACACAATCAAACACAACGACAACAACACCAATAACAACACCACCATCACCACCACCACCACCACCACAACCAACAGGGGAGGCGGCGGCACATCAGACTAATGGTGAGCGTGCCGACAACAACAACAGTCCCGCGATGAAGACGATTTGCATCTGCTAACGGGGCGGCAAGTGTGTAAGTTAGTCCATTGATGTCTCTGGAGAGAGAGAGAGAGAGAGAGAGAGAGAGAGAGAGAGAGAGAGAGAGAGAGAGAGAGAGAGAGAGAGAGAGTTGGGGGAATCTAGACGGAAAGACAAACAGACAGACAAGTAGGTAGATAGATAGATAGATAGATAGATAGACAGAAAGACAGACAGACAGACATATAGACAGATGGATAGATGGACTGACGGACAGACTGACTGACAGACGCACACGCAGGCAGACGGCCAGACAGACGAACAGACAACCAGATAGGCATACAGACAGACAGACGGATAGACAGACATAAACAGACATGCAAAGTGACAGACAGACGGACTTAGAAACAGACAGACAGGCAGACAGAAGGACATATAGACAAACAGAGACAGAGACAGACAGAGAGAGAGAGAGAGAGAGAGAGAGAGAGAGAGAGAGAGAGAGAGAGAGAGAGAGAGAGAGAGAGAGAGAGAGAGAGAGAGAGAGATTCATACGAGTATCTACATCTAAAATGGAAAAAAAAAACGAATAATTTCATCATCTGTATAATTAAAGAAAATATTTCTTTTTGTGAGTGTATGAATGAGTGTGGCCAAGGACTCTGAAAGTAAAACACGTATATAAAAGCCCGTTCAGTATGCCACGCCCATTTAATTAATTCAAGAAGTAGATTCCTAATTAGATAATTTAGTTGCGAGGTGTACTGTACTCCTCTTTTGAAAGCTGCTTTCTAATTTTATACTAACAAGAGTGCTGAGTCTCTCTATATCTGTCTGTCCATCTCACTCATATTATCTAAGTAACGAGGGCAATTTTGCGGATAAAACCAACACCATTAGACGCAGAATTGTCGATAATCAACTGCATCATTAAGGAAATACCAAATAATAATTCTCTATCAAAAGTTATCGGCAAAAATGTATATTTCGAACCGCAGCGCGTGTCTGGCGTGCTGAACATTCTCAGGTCGTCTGTGCTGCTCGGAATGAACACGTTTTGTATGAGCAGCGGAGTCTGGCTTTCTGCTACACTTTATTCATATGGGTACCAAGAGACAATGATATAAATAATAAAAAAGACAATAATAACAAGCAATAATAAGAAAAAATAAAGGAAAATAAACACTCTAATGAAATGAAAACGGTATAACAATCAATGAAATAAACACACACACACACACACACACACACACACAATGCCTCTCCTCTCTTCCCACCCCCAATAAAGAAAAAAACATGGATGATATAATATTATTCTCTCATCTGCAAGTCAAATGTTTATTGTGGCTGGATGAAGCCGACCGTGTGCCGTGTGCGTATGTGTGTGTGTGTGTGTGTGTGTGTGTAGCACCGCTAAGCTACCTAAGCAAGATCGAATCCCGCAAGAGCCACGAGATCAGAAAGAGAGAGAGAGAGAGAGAGAGAGAGAGAGAGAGAGAGAGAGAGAGAGAGGCATGTGAACTGTGTGAGAGGAGGAAGAAGAGAAGGGTGAGAAAGAAGTCAGTCTGGTGATACAGTTAGGTGCACACGCGCGCGCACACACACAAACACACACACACACACACACACACACACACACACACACACACACACACACACACACACATACACACGACTAATGAAGTTCCACCACCATGGAGACACTATCTATCATGGCGATGAAATAGATAATATGCTAATCCTATTTTTTCTGTTTTATGCAAATTGTAGTTCACGTCCACAATATTTACACTTTTTTTGTGAGTGTGCTGGGTTATAAAATATGCACATTGGACTCGGAAATTCATTACTCGTACGCTTTTGTGTGTTTATTTGTTTGTCTCGTCTTTTATGCGTGTAGGAAGCTGGTCAAGAGCAAAATTGAAAAAAAAAATGCGAAAAATATCCGCTAAAATGCCGGAGTCAAGGAAATAGTACAGTAAAAATGAAACTGGTTAGGGTTATGTTTTTCTTTTTTATGTATTTTTTTTGTATGTATGTGTGTATGCATTTTTATATGTTCAGTACATGTAAGTATTTTGTTTATGTGAGTATATTATGAATAACATTTTTTTTTCACATTATTCTTCATTAAGTTATTTTCTCATATATATATAAAAGGAAATCTGGCCAAGGTCAACAAAACTGGAGAAACAAAAGACACATCCATATCCACACACATGATTCGTATCTGAATATATACACGCATACAATAACTTCTACTTGTATACGTCATCCCTACCTATACATCATACAGGTGTGAACGCAATATCAGCTGTATATACTCCGCACTGATACACATACAGTAACCCCAACAGATCGTCAAACTAGGAAATTTCACAGCTTCAAATAGACGAGGAATTAATAAATGGATAAATCAGTTGCTTTATATTAAGACCTCCACCGACACAAAGAACTGAAGATGTGAAAACTGAAGGTGGAGGCAGTTGTCTGATACTCACTTTTGTCTGCAACATTTTGACATCACTTCCCTGGTCAATGGTACGTACTGAATAGACCATTAAGGACACGTACGGACCCATGGATGATCTAATTACCTATCCTGTCCACCCTTCCTGCCCATCCCCCTCCAGCACTTTCTTCTCCCCTTCCCTTTCTCCCTCCTTTCATTTCTTCCTTTCTGAAAACACCCTTAGGTTCGTGTACGAGAGAGAGAGAGAGAGAGAGAGAGAGAGAGAGAGAGAGAGAGAGAGAGAGAGAGAGAGAGAGAGAGAGAGAGAGAGAGAGAGAGAGAGAGAGAGAGAGAGAGAGAGAGAATCCCAATTCAATACAGTGCAGCTTTGCGTGATGATAAAAAAAAAAAATAAGTAAAAAAAATAGGGGTTAATGGCAGAGAGAGAGAGAGAGAGAGAGAGAGAGAGAGAGAGAGAGAGAGAGAGAGAGAGAGAGAGAGAGAGAGAGAGAGAGCGAGCGCTGACAACTCCCTAATGAGGTTGTCACAGGTGGCGGCCAGGCGTAGGCAGAAGCCGTCCCTGGTGACCATAGGGAGAGAGAGAGAGGAGGGAGAGGGAGGGAGAGAGGGAGGAAGAGAGGGTGAGAGGAAAGGACGGGAGGGATGGAGGAAGGGGGAAAGGGAGGAAAAGCGGGAGGAAGTATGAGAAGGAAGGAAGGAGGTAGCGAGGGTGAGAAGAAAAAGAGAGGAAGAATGAAAAGAAAGGAAGAATTATGGGAAAAAAAGGGTTGAGAGGACGGTAAGTAAGGAAGGAAGGAAACAAAAGTGATTGAAACAGAAAGAGAGGAAATAAATGAAAGAAGAAATAAAGATTTGGGAGTAAATGAGAAGTCGATATGAAGAGAAGAGTTAGAATGGGGGAGAGGGAAGAAAGGTAGAAGGGAAGAAGAGGGAGAGATAAGCAGACATGGATAGATATATGAGAGAAGGATTAGATTTAAAGGAAGGAGAAAGGAAAGGACAGAACACAGAGAAAGTAGAAGATAAGCTGACATGGAGAAAGTGAAGGAGAGGAAGTAGATGGAGAGATGAAGAGAATGAAAGTTATGGGAAGCAAAGGAGAAACTATGAGCGAGAGGAATTACAGGAAAGGAAATGACAAGAGATAAAGAGAGGTGGAATGATGAAGAGATCGTGTAGAGAAGATAAATACAGAGGAAGAGAAATCAGGAAGCAAAAAGGTAAGATGAATAGATAGATCGTATAGGAATGGATAGGATTGAGAAAAATACATACACAAATAAAGAGAGAAATGTTAATTAAGAACGGAGATGAGGCATGACTGAATTATGAGAAAGGGATGAGAGGTAGGAAAGCAATGAAGGAATACGAGAAGAGAAAGACCAAGACAAAGAAAAGAAATGGGAGGAGACGTAGGATCAAGATGATGACAAATAATAAAGGAGAAGAGGAGAAAAGATTGATTAGGAGGATGGCAGCAATGAAAGGAGAAGAAAGAAAAGGAAGATGGTAGAAATGAAAGGAGAGGGAAGAGGGAGAAAAGGAGGAAATTATGATGGGGTAGAAAGAGAGGGATGTGAGAGGGAGGGTGGGGGAGGAAAACAGGGGTCCTGATGAAAATGAGAGTGTGTGACGAGCGTGAAATGCCATTGTGTAAGGTAATTGTTGTTGTTGTTGTTGTTGTTGTTGTTGTTGTTGTTGTTGTTGTTGTTGTTGATGTTCTTGTTCGTGGTGATGGTAGTAGTAGTGATGGTAGCGTTATTGTTGTAGGTAAAAGAGTTTATTGTCATTATATATTTATACTTACATATATACATATATACACATTTATATAATCTACTAAGAGGTGGGGCAACCAGACCCCTGTCAGACAGGGCCACTTAGCAGCGCTTCTCAACGGTGTTATCGCTTGTAAATACTGTAGTTAAATGGAGACTCTCGCCCGCTGCCACGACCATAAAAAAGCATCACTGCTGACAGCTTGAGTGGTTGCCTTCGTCGCGACAAAAGTAGTGATGCACGTCACATTCGATGGTAGCTGCCAGATACTTAGATTTGCTGACGCACAGTTACTGTCTTAGCAAAGCGTACTACGTGGCGCGACTGCAGCACTGCTGCACCGTGTGTTTCCTGAACAATTCCTGCCTTCTTGTGGCAATGTCTGTTCGACTGCTTCTATAATATGCTTTTCGTCTCCAAGTTCCTGTCTCCGTTGAGCTGGAGCATCCACTCCTGGAGAGCCTCGTTTGTCACAAACATGGTAATACACACTCGCCAAGACACAACTTCACATTTTCTGTTTGGTTATTTTCTCCTACGCTAGCGTTGACTGACTATAGTACTTCCATTACTAAAGCCACACACACAAACACCACATCTCCACCTTACTGTCGCTAAAAGGCACAACACACAGGCATTGTCTTTTAAATTACATACAACACTTCAGACGTCTACACCCGTACTTCAGCGCGAGCCAGCCCGCCACTGTGCTTTGAGGCCAATTGTGATTTCACGTTTTCCGATGACAGACAAATACAGTCAGACGTCTCGTTACATTTAATGTTCTTCATGTTACCAAACTTACAATCCCTCATGCAAGTCTTAGTGGTCTTAGTAATGAAGGGCACTAGTGATGATACTGTGATTACTATGAAGACAATGAATTATGATACTGCGATTACCTTCAAGACAATGAATCATGACACAATACCTGCCACTCTCACCTTCCTTTCCCTTCCCTCTTCACATCCCCGCCCCACCCATCCACTGCCTCCTCCTCACCTTCCTTCCTTTCCCACTTCACAACCCGTCCGCACCCACTCACCTTCTCCCTTCCATTGTCACTCGCGTTTACTTCAGTCTTTCAGTCCAGAGAACACCCTAATGAATACAAACGCAGGATATTTTATAGGGAATTTTGTACTCCGAATTCTTTCACATTTGCGAGTGCATGTGCATAGTCACAAGAGTAATACATTGTACATACACACGTACATGTATTCACACACACACACACACACACACACACACACACACACACACACACACACACACACATCATAATTCCTTCACTCCCTCCTATATTTACACGTTATTTTCACGGCGGCCAGCACACAACCTTTAGCGACGCCCGTGTGGAAATTAAAGCAGGCTGAAAATCTCTCTCTCTCTCTCTCTCTCTCTCTCTCTCTCTCTCTCTCTCTCTCTCTCTCTCTCTCTCTCTCTCTCTCTCTCGTATCTCCGTCCTTACGTCCATCTTCCTCCTCCTCCTCCTCCTCCTCCTCCTCCTCCTCCTCTTTTCGCCCCCTTACCTGCCGCTGCGCCCAAATTACTTATCATCATCCACACCTGCAATTAAGGTAATCAGGTGACGCAAAGGGGGGAGGGAGAGGGAGAGGGAGAGAGGGGGAGAGAAGTTGGGGCGGTGGTGGAGGGGGAGGGATCTCATTTGAAAGTGAGAGAGAGAGAGAGAGAGAGAGAGAGAGAGAGAGAGAGAGAGAGAGAGAGAGAGAGAGAGAGAGAGAGAGAGAGAGAGAGAGAGAATTGGCTTTACGATGATATAATTTGCATTCTTCTTACGAACTCGCTTAACTTAGAGACCTATCAGAATTTAGTAGTAGTAAAAGTAGTAGTAGTAGTAGTAGTAGTAGTAGTAGTAGTAGTAGTAGTAGTAGTAGTAGTGCCTGTTTCCTGAGTTTGTGAAATTAGTATATAAGAGAGAGATTTGATCCCTACTTCTCTCTCTCTCTCTCTCTCTCTCTCTCTCTCTCTCTCTCTCTCTCTCTCTCTCTCTCTCTCTCTCTCTCTCTAATTAATACTCATTGAGATATAAATGATTACTGACAATAATGATAGGGGGACGAGAATGATGATAATGATAATGATGACAGAGATGGTAACGATGCAGACAGTAAACACAGTGATGATGACAGTTATGGAGACGATAATGTTGACGGCCACGAAGACGACGATGAAGATAACGATGAAGACAATGATAATGACAAGAAAAACGAAGAAGTGGAAGAAGATGAAGTAGACGAAAAGGAACACAAAATCTCGAAGACTTTACAAACAGCAACAGATCTCTCAAACAGTGGTAGATGAATAGAATAGACTCGGTAATCAGGTTGTTAATGCTGAGTCAACAGGAACGATTAGACAAATTCATGGATGAGGATGGTAGATGGAAATAGGCAGGTAGGTAGATTTCATATAGGTACTGTAACGTGTAGGCTTGATGACTTCTTGCAAATTCCTATATTTTGATATGTTCTTATGTTTTGACCTCCAAGACTTAGATGAAGGCTGTGTGTCAATGCACCACTTTATACTTACTAATACGATGTAAAAAAAAAAAAAGATACACAAAAGAATACAAATTAGGAATGGATAGAGGTAGGCCTGTTTGTGAAGATATATATAAAAAAGATATGTATAAAAAAATAGTAGTAGAAGAATCCATTACAAAAAGGCAAAACAGAGAGGCCATGATAGAATCACAACATTAACGAAAAGAGCACGAGGAAAGAACAAATACAAGTAGATTTTTGTCCCATACTTTGTGAAGAAGAAAAGGGACAGAAGAAAGTAAAGAATCACCTGCAGGAAGGTAAAGCAAAATAGCAGGACAAGACATAGGCCACAGAACAGGAGGAGGAGGATGACCCCCCTGATGATATGACAAGACCAAGGCAGCAGGAGGCACCGGAATAACATACACACCTGTATTGGGTCTCCACACCTGCTCCACGCTTACCTGTGGGAGAGAGAGAAGTAATTCATTAGTGCAGAGAGAGAGAGAGAGAGAGAGAGAGAGAGAGAGAGAGAGAGAGAGAGAGAGAGAGAGAGAGAGAGAGAGAGAGAGAGGAGCTTGACAGGGTTCAATACTTAATAAAAAGTGGTGATCCTTGGAACAGGACTCTCCCCTTCCCTTCCTCCCTCCCTCCCTTACTCCTCCTCCCCTGCCCTCTTCCCTCCTTAATCCCCAATACCCTTCCCTCCTCCTCCTCCTCCTCCTTCTCCTCCCTCTTCTCCTCCTCCTCCTCCTCTGTGTCCTGTCCAGCCTCATACTTACACTCCTCCACATGCTCCCACACCCACACACACTGACGCGCACAAGCCACTGCTCACACACACACACACACACACACACACACACACACACAAAGGATTCGAGAGAGAGAGAGAGAGAGAGAGAGAGAGAGAGAGAGAGAGAGAGAGAGAGAGAGAGAGAGAGAGAGAGAGAGAGAGAGAGAGAGAGAGAGAGAGAGTTAAGCATCATCATATACAGGCCACATACAACACACACCACTTAGTCCACTTAAGATGGCCTCCACCTACCCCTAATTACTGTGCATGCGGGATCAATTCCACTTTTATCGACAGAACGAACGAGACGAGCGAGCAGCAGGAGGAAGAAGAGGATTAGGAGGAGCAGGAGGAAGAAGAGGGGGAGGATGAGGGGCATTGGACAGATAAATCAATATTTTTCCCCTCCTCAGACCGCTTCCTTTATTGCAGACGCTTGGGATTTACTTGCATGTTGTCCTGAGAATATTTGGCTCAGCACCACAATAAGATGTCTCAGGCTGATACCTGGAATGTCTAGGTAATCAGGAATCTAAACACGTACGTCGACGATTTGATAATGGAGACATTAAATCACCTCACTGATCTATCAAAGTAGAAATGTGTTTAAATCCATAAATAATGCGTAAAAACACATCCAGCTTGTCAGAAAATGTCTCGGCGGTCATCGAACTAAGTTACCTTCGTTTGATTTGTTTAACTCCATAACAAGTGCTTAAATACTGAGGTAGTTTATCAGCAGTAACATATTGGTAGTCATCCAACTCCTCTATGTTGGCAGTATAATATAGGTATAATTATTTAATATAATAATGAAAGTATATTAGCATACATAAATGCATCTCATATCATCTAATTAATTAAAGAATGAAAAATAGCCTGCTCCATGAAAGAAACAACAAGAGACGAATCAAAAGACTTGACTAGTCTAACATTAAAAAAAAAAAAAAAGCATTGGTAGACAAGCTATATTTATTTTCGAAGAATTTTTCTAAACAAGAATTTTTTGGGGGAAGTAAATTACCAAAACAACAAGATTATACATGTAAAAGCTCATACCAGCATATCAGGAACCAAAATAATATCTATCTAGCGACACTATCTTCGTAGCATTTCCCTTTAAATATACGTGGAAGGAATCAAACACCACACCACAAGATATACGATGAGTCCCTTGAGATCTGAAGAACACGAGGCAACTTGTTTTCAATATCTCTTTTTATCTACATAGCTTGTGATGAAGATTATATGCATAGAAAGTGAGAAGAGTTATTTATACTAGTGTTTGTGTAAAGAATAGATATTAAACACCACCTCTCTCTCTCTCTCTCTCTCTCTCTCTCTCTCTCTCTCTCTCTCTCTCTCTCTCTCTCTCTCTCTCTCTCTCTCTCTCTGCATCAATACTCCCCGTAGTTTATCATGCAGCAGCAGCACCGCGGGAACTCAGCCCCTCCACGCTGGATTACTTGCACTCCCTAACGAGGAAAGGAGACTAAAAGTGACCCCAGTATTCCAAGCAAGGACCCGCCAGACCATTTAGACGATGTGTGTGTGTGTGTGTGTGTGTGTGTGTGTGTGTGTGTGTGACGCTCGCTGTCTTTGATACACCCACACTTGTACGTACCTACGCGCGCGCACACACACACACACACACACACACACACACACACACACACACACACCTTATACACACATATTGTCATTCTTGATGGTTGAAGGCGAGAGAGAGAGAGAGAGAGAGAGAGAGAGAGAGAGAGAGAGAGAGAGAGAGAGAGAGAGAGAGATTGAAAGAAAGATAAAGAGAGAGAAAGGTCAAGGATGGGTCGTCACGTTCGACCAGGTGCAATTCCGTCAATTACCTGTAGGGAGGAGGAGGAGGAGGAGGAGGAGGAGGAGGAGGAGGAGGAGGAGGAGGAGGAGGAGGCGATGGAAGGAGGGAGGAAGGAACGTTAATGGATAAAAAGGGATGGAAGAAAGGAGGAAGGAAAGAAGGATGAGGAGAGAAGGATAATATTAGTGAGAGAGAGAGAGAGAGAGAGAGAGAGAGAGAGAGAGAGAGAGAGAGAGAGAGAGAGAGAGAGAGAGAGAGAGAGAGAGAAAGGCGAGAGGCAAGTTTTTTCATCCCATTCTTATAATACGCAGAAGGAATAGTAGTAGTAGTAGTAGTAGTAGTAGTAGTAGTAGTAGTAGTAGTAGTAGTAGTAGTAGTAGTAGTAGTAGTAGTAGTTGTTGTTGTTGTTGTTGTTGTTGTTGTTGTTGTTGCTGTTGTTATTGTTGTTGTTGTAGTGGTATTTGGTGCTGTTGTTGTTTTTGTTGTTGTTGTTGTTGTTGTTATACTTACTGTTGTTGTTATAATAACAGTAGTACTAATACTAATACATAGTAGTGATAATGGTAATAATGATGATGGTGACAATAATAATAATAATAATAATAATAATAACAATAATAATAATAATAATAATAATAATAATAATAATAATAATAACATAACAGCCAAAGAAAGAAAGAACTAGTCGTAAAAATACTCCATGATGAATAATCAAACTAACTCTCTCTCTCTCTCTCTCTCTCTCTCTCTCTCTCTCTCTCTCTCTCTCTCTCTCTCTCTCTCTCTCTCTCTCTCTCTCTCTCTCTCTCTCTCTCTCTCTCTCTCTCTCACGGTGACTGAGAGCTGATTGTGGAGGAAAATGATTGAGATGCTTCCACCGTAGGCAAGAGAGAAGGAGGGAAGGTGGGAGGGAGGGAGGAAGGGAGGGAGGGAGGGAAGAGATGAGGGGGAAGGGAGGCAAGAAGGCAGTAGAATGAAGAAGTCGTGACGAGGGAGGTAGAGAAGATTGGCGTCTGAAATGCATTCCTTCTCCTCCTCCTCCTCCTCCTCCTCCTCCTCTTTGCCTTCCTCTTCCTTTCCTCCCATTCCTTGTCCTTCAAAATTTTTCCTCACTTAGTTCATAACCATCGTATTATTTTCTCTCTTTTACACATTTACACTGTCTTTTATTTATTTATTTTTTCCTCTCTCTCTTAATTGTCACATAAATTTTCAGGTCTATTTGCCTCCTCATTAGCCGCACTTATCCTTTCTCTCTCTCTCTCTCTCTCTCTCTCTCTCTCTCTCTCTCTCTCTCTCTCTCTCTCTCTCTCTCTCTCTCTCTCTCTCTCTCTCTAATCACTACTGCTGCAGTTTACTGATGGCACGAGATTTTACTTCTCTTAATTGCACGGTGTGAAGAGGTAAGAGAGAGAGAGAGAGAGAGAGAGAGAGAGAGAGAGAGAGAGAGAGAGAGAGAGAGAGAGAGAGAGAGAGAGAGACTGTATGAGTGTTTAGTGTATTTTCTTTCTCTTACAAGGTCAACTCTCTCTCTCTCTCTCTCTCTCTCTCTCTCTCTCTCTCTCTCTCTCTCTCTCTCTCTCTCTCTCTCTCTCTGAAAGTGAAAACAGATAGACAGGAAATAGCACTGTTGAGAAATTGAAAAGATAGGAGAAAGAAAATTGGAAGAAACAAGATAAGAAAAGTAGTATTAGAGGAAGAGGAAGAGGAAGAGGAGGGGGAGGAGGAGGAGGAGGAGGAGGAGGAGGAGGAGGAGGAGGAGGAGGAGGAGGAGGAGGAGAGGAAGGTTGACTTCAAGCAACAAATTTACTGCAGGAAAACAAACTAATATTTCATAGAAAAGAGAGAGAGAGAGAGAGAGAGAGAGAGAGAGAGAGAGAGAGAGAGAGAGAGAGAGAGAGAGAGAGAGAGAGAGAGAGAGAGAGAGAGAGAGAGAATTCTTGGGCTCGAAGAATCCTAATTTGGGTGGTAGTAATGTTGGTTAATGAGGAGCAGCAGTTAATGGTGGTGGGGGGTGACATTCCTACTTTTTTCAGTCAGTAGTAGTAGTAGTTGTAGTAGCAGTAGTGGTGGTGGTAGTAGTACTGGTGGCAGTGGTAATAGTGGTAGTAGTAGTGTTGGTAGTTGTTGTTGCTATTGTTGTAGTTATTGTTATTGTCGTTGTAGCTGTTGTTGTGGTGGTTTTTGTTGTTATTCTACAATACTTCTTCTTCTTCTTGTATTAATGGTGGTATAAGTAATGCAAGTAGTAGCGGTGGCCAAAAGAATAGAAATAATATCTGTGGTATTTTAATTGTTGTCTATGTCAGTATTGTTTTTGTGTTGTAATAAATGTGGCAGTAGTAGAGGATATTGTAGTAGTAGTAGTAGTAGTAGTAGTAGTAGTAGTGTAATTTTTGTTTTGTCGATATCGCTATTCTTGTTGTAATAAAAGTAGTAGTAGTAGTAGTAGTAGTAGTAGTAGTAGTAGTAGTAATAAAGTTGGTGGAATGCAAGAATGTCCGAATACTGTGGAAGAGTCACGACCAGCCCGGAGCAACACACACACACACACACACACACACACACACACACACACACACACACACACACAGAATATACATGTTTTCCGCGTCATGTTGTGTCGTTTTTCTAATTTACGATTATTTCCATCCTGCACTCCACGCTAGGGACGATCTGCTCAGACTCCACTGTATTTTTCTCTCTTATTTTCCCCGTGCTTCCTTTAATTTTTCTTCCAGTTTTGTGTTGAATTTAATACTATGAAATAATATTACTGCCACTACTCTTGCGGATTAGTGCTTGCTACTGCTGCTGCTACTACTACTACTACTACTACTACTACTACTACTACTACTACTACTAAGAGCAAGTAATGGTGAATCGTCATTACTATCTAAGACTGAAAAGAAAACAGAGAGAGAGAGAGAGAGAGAGAGAGAGAGAGAGAGAGAGAGAGAGAGAGAGAGAGAGAGAGAGAGAGAGAGAGAGAGAGAGAGAGAGAGAGAGAGAGAGAGAGAGAGAGAGAGAATAAAAGTCAAAGTGGATACGTGGCATAATATATAAAGACACGTCCAATCTGCTTCTTTCCTCTCTTTTGGACAGAAAAAAAGTTATTGACGGAGGGAGTAGTAGTAGTTAGTAGCAGTAGTAGTAGTAGTAGTAGTAGTAGTAGTAGTAGTAGTAGTAGTAGTAGTAGTAGTAGTAGTAGTAGTAGAATCGCTTATCTTGCAATTAATATTCATCATTATTTTTCTATTTTAATTCCATGGCTATATTAATTTATTTTATCTACTTGTGTACTTATTTATTTCACTTTTTATTATTTTTATTTATTCATTCATCTATATTCATTCACTTATTATTTATCTATTTATTTATTTACCTATATATATTTATTTTGCTACAATTTTAATTTGACCAATCCCGTGTCAGCTATGGGAAAAGAACACCGCTGATTGGCCAGCAAGTTCAACAGCTACTGATGGCCGTAAGTGTGGCGAGAAGGAAGAAATAAACAGAAATATCACCCATGTGCACTGATTGATTCTTATTAATCTCTCTCTCTCTCTCTCTCTCTCTCTCTCTCTCTCTCTCTCTCTCTCTCTCTCTCTCTCTCTCTCTCTCTCTCTCTCTCATTACTTAATTTTATTTCTGTCTTCCTTCATCGTTTCTTTTTACTTATATTTTTCTCACTCCCAATATATTCTTTCCTCTCTCCTTTCCCTCCCTCCCTCCCTCTTCCCCATCCTTCCCATTTCCATGATAGACATCTTATGGATCCTGACAACAGCAGTCTTGCCTTCCATTCCATCTCTCTCTCTCTCTCTCTCTCTCTCTCTCTCTCTCTCTCTCTCTCTCTCTCTCTCTCTCTCTCTCGTGCTTACTTTTTTTTTTTTTTTTTTTGTAGTTTGCCATTACAGGTGAGGGAAAGATGGAGAGGTGGACGGAGGGATGCAAAGAAGAAAGGAAGGGTGTAGGAAAGAAAGGAAGAATGGAGGAAAGAAGGGAGAGATAGACGTAAGCGTCTTAGAGGGAGAGAAAATCGTGCTACCGTCACACTTCAGAGAATTTTAGTTGTCTTGGAAGAAAATGGGGAGGGAGGGAGAGAGGGAGGGAGGGAGGGAGGGAGGAGGAGAGGAAGAATGAACAGCGCGGTGGTAGAAGAGAGGGAGTAGCGAGAGAGAGAGAGAGAGAGAGAGAGAGAGAGAGAGAGAGAGAGAGAGAGAGAGAGAGAGAGAGAGAGAGAGAGAGACCTGACAAAGGCGGAAAGAGCGAAAGGAAAAGAGGGAGGAAGGAATGGAACTAGGAAGGAGTGTAGGGGTGGATGGCGATGGGAGGCAGCACATCCCTAAGCACACATCATGAAGCACACCCTAGCCACACTCCACACACCGCACACCCCTAAGCACATGCCCTAAACAAACTCAGTAAGCAAAGCAGGTAAAGAAAGTCTAAGGTCATAACTAAAAAAGTTTGCACCAAGCTGCTCAGTTCATTGTTTTGATAGATACTGTAATGCATAGATGATAGATGCAGTAATGTGAGCAATGCAGTCTGTCGCAGAGTAACAGTAATACGGCACTGAGTAATGCGGTATCTACTGAAAACAATAAATAAATAAATGAAGGGAAAATAGAAAGAATGAAAAAAAAAAAGAAACG
>NC_087165.1:16436011-16438511 GCF_035594125.1 Scylla paramamosain | reverse complement strand
AGCGTGTAGACAAGACTAGTTGTTACCGAACTGTTGTGGACGAACTGTGTGCTGAATCCCTAATACTGTTGAAACGAGACTGTTGCGTTCACAATACCGAAGCGAACGTAACTCAATGAATATGCAGAAACTACTGGAACTAGAATTGGATCAGCGATTTATCCTAATGGAGATAAAAAGCTTTGTTCTGGTGTTTCATTCGTCATCATAACAATACGTCTACTCGTCTGTATCACGGCTGCCTCCCGCTACCATAACAAGAAAGCAGATAGTGAGGTTAGATGATATGTGTAGGTTTCAGAAACTGTACTGTGTAGGTCACCTGGTCTTTTGCAGTCTTCTAATCTCCTTATGTTATCTTCTTATGCTCGCACACACATAATGAAACTGAATGCATTCCCGTTATCCTACTGCTACTCAACACTTGACGAGGAACGCTACGCCATATACTCGTATCATAAGCGCCCCCACTTGCAGTACCACGGCCAAACTAGATTAGATAATACTGACTGCTACTTACAAATCATAGCAAATAAAATCACTGCAGTAAAACACTTGGGATTCAATATAGGCTTCTTTCTGTCCCTCATACACCGGCGCACGTAAATGCCTCCTTCTTATCCCCACGTGAGTCAAACAGGCCAGTGAGCAAGCAGCATGTCTTGAGCGTGGATCGTGTGAGATCACCACTCGGCCAGCATCGCCTCCTTGCCGCCGTGGCCTTAATACAACCACACAATGGCTCTTACAGGCAACTCTGCGGGTCGTAAAAGTACCATAACTCAGCCGTGACTGCCTTGAAGGAACAGCAAAATCGGAATCCCAGTCACGTGATGGTGCGTGAAGCCTGAGGAACATGGGTGGAGGAAAAGAAAACGGGATATTTACATGACGGGTGACTTGTCCGTTCTGGCTGTGTGCTCCCTCGTGGCCATATATCAGTGCGTTGTTATTGTTATTATTATCCCGGGAGCCGTTTTCTATGCTGGTAATAAATCACAGAGGTGTACTAACGTTTGCCTCTCCTCCTCCCGCTTCCTCCCGTCCCTCTCTCCCCTTTCCTCTCTCCCTCCCTCCCTCCCTCCCTCTCTCTCTCTCTCTCTTTCCCTCTCTCCATTTTCGAATAGGAAGGATAATGGTTAAGGTTTTCAAAGTTTAAGAGTGAACCTTTTAACTAAGCTTCCTGCTGCCCTTCCTCCCTCCCCCAGCTCTCTCTCTCTCTCTCTCTCTCTCTCTCTCTCTCTCTCTCTCTCTCTCTCTCTCTCTCTCTCTCTCTCTCTCACACACACACATTTCCCTAACCTTTACTTTCTTCTCTCTCACCTCTTTTTTTCTTTCCTCATATCTCTCTTTTTCCTTCTTACATTCTTCCTGTTTCCCGACCTTCCTATTTATTCTGTTTGTCACCTCTACCTTTCCTTCTATATTCCATCTATTATTTAAACTTACTATCCTTTTATTTCTCTCTCTCTCTCTCTCTCTCTCTCTCTCTCTCTCTCTCTCTCTCTCTCTCTCTCTCTCTCTCTCTCTCTCTCTCTCTCCATAAAGTAGTCATGGTTTCCGCCTCACTGCTGCCATCGTGCTTCACAACAGACGACACGACACAAAACAGCCATCCTATAGACAAAGCCAGCCAGCCGCGGGAAACAAATGAACATCGGCGGGAGAAAACGTAGTCCCCAAACAACACTAAAATTTATCGGAGACATAACTCGTGCTTTTTATTGACGCGGGTATAAACATATGAGCATCTACAGGCGAGGCAATAAAGGGGAATAAAAAATAGAATAAAAAAGCGAGTTATCAAGACGTGATTCCTTATTTATTAAAGCACATGCAGCGGAGGAGCCAAGGACGACACGACTCTCGGATCAAGAGGGAAGGTATAAAGACCACAACTTTATTTGGTGCGCGGACCGTTCCTACGCGAGATATGTCCGGCAGATTAGACGAAATGGGACGGAGAGAAAAAACTATAATAGGAGGCGAAGTTGAACTCTTTCACTGCTAGACAATTTTTCCCCATAATCACCTGCAGCTTTTTAGACGCGTATTTTTGTACTACGATCCTTTAAACGGTTCTGTAGCCGAGACGAGACAGAATATACCTCCTGTTCTCTCTTTTTGTGTGTGTCCATGCAAACAATGTTAACAAAGGACGATCACAGCAGTAAAAGAGCTTAATGATGTTTTTCTCCCTTCCTACGACGCGGCCTTCAAGAGGAGGAGCGAGAACCAAGGCACCTCAGAAACTCAATGAACTCGTTGTACTCTTTTGGAACTCCGCTGTCTACTCTTTAGCGAATACCAGCAAGGAAGGTCTAAGTCTTTGAACTTCGCGTTTGATTCTTTAGTGTCTTTCTTCTCGCTTCTAAAAAAAAAAAAAAAAACAGCTAAGTTTTATAAATGTCGAGATAAAGGGTACGTGGAAATTGTCGCGTTTTTTGTTCAAGGAGTAGAAATAGTAAGAGAGTGCAACAACTTTATATATATATTTAAC
>NC_087165.1:16413511-16431011 GCF_035594125.1 Scylla paramamosain | reverse complement strand
TAACAGGACACTCAAGGCAGCGCGAGTCAGCCACGGAGACAAATGTGCTAAGAGTGATCACCGGGACTTGAGTGAGTCTTGGTCGCCCTTCCTATGTCACTTCACTTGTATGGTAGTTGAATTAGAAGCATGATGGCTGTTACTTCTTCCCATGCCATCTCTCCCATTTCTCATTCCCGCCCATCCTTTTCCATAATCTCTTTTCCTCCCTATAGCTTCTTTCATAACCTCTTCTCTCCTTTCCTATTCTCTTCCCTTACCTTCTCTTCCTTTCGTATTTTCTTCCAATGCCTTCCTATCTTCTCTCATAACTTCCTTCCCTTCCTATCTTCTTCCATAACTTCCTATCTTTCCATTTTTTTATAACCTTTTCTCTCCGATCCTCTACCATGACCTTTCCTCTCTCTATCCTCTTCTACTATCTCTTCTTCCTTTCTTATCCTCTTCCGTAACCTGTTCTTTCCTTCCTTATCCTCTTCTTCCCTCTCTATTCTCTTCACTACCTCATCTTCCCTCCACCTCTTTTTTTCTCCTTCTATCTCTTTCCCTTCCATTCATATCATCTCTCTCTTAGTCTTACTCTCTCTTAGTCCCTCGCCTGCCTTATCTCTTTTCTCTCTCCTTCCCTTCTTCCTCTCGTCCTCTTTTTCTTCCTTGTCTCTCCTCCTCGCTTCGTTCTAACACTCTTTCTTTCCTTCGCTTTGCTACCAATCCCCCTATTTGTTATAACTCCTTTATCTCTCTCTCTCTCTCTCTCTCTCTCTCTCTCTCTCTCTCTCTCTCTCTCTCTCTCTCTCTCTCTCTCTCTCTCTCTTCGCCAAAGCCTTGCTTGTCCCGATACGATGTGAAGGACTGGAGGAAGAAGGAAGGAGAAAGTAAGGTGGAATGATTACAAAGGAGGACGAGGCGGAGGAGGAGGAAGGATCTTTTAATTAAAGTGTACTATGACACGTAAAAATTCGTCTACTAGTTTAGTAGTAGTAGTAGTAGTAGTAGTAGTAGTAGTAGTAGTAGTAGTAGTAGTAGTAGTAGTAGTAGTAGTAGTAGTAGTAAATAAATCTTACTGTTGTTTGTTTCTTTTATCTCCCTCTTTTAACCCTTCTTTTTTCCTACATGTACTGATTTTCCCAGTATACTCTCACTCTCTCTCTCTCTCTCTCTCTCTCTCTCTCTCTCTCTCTCTCTCTCTCTCTCTCTCTCTCTCTCTCTCTCAGTTTGTCCCTGGAGTCATGACCGCATCCAAACAATAACAGAAATTTACATAAAAACGGCAGATTCCGGGCAAGGGAAAACAGCTTTCTTTATCCCCCGCGGCAGACAGCGGAGGCATGTTGAGTACGCAGCCTTCCAGTCTTCCCGCAGCTCCTCGCCCGCCTCCCTTAATGCATCGTTCTAGGCACCGTCTTCTCAAACACTTCTGCGCCGCACCGCCACTACTCTCAAAGGGCTGTAGCTAAAATTATACGGGTTTCTAAGGGCGTTCCTTTACACTTCTACTGACAGATTAACAAGATTTTTACCTTATTAACAGAAGAAACAGGAAAGCGTTTGGGAATAATGGCATTGGCACTGGCTTGATTTCAGCGTGTTTCCTCGACTACCTTCCCCAGGCTCCCGTGGATGATACTGAAGTGGCTAAGATTAGCTAGTATGATTGTAGTGATAGTTTAACACGAATTATGTATCATTAATGGTAAAACATGCCTGAGAATCCGAGTTATCATCTTTGTGGCCTGTGGAAATAACCGTAATGAGAGGAACTGAGGTACAATAATGCGCGTCCAGAGGGGGAAAAAAGGGTGGTGCCCGTATTCAGAAACGCTTTGATTTCTCACAATGACTATCTTCAAAGGCCACAAAGATAATCAGCCGGGTTTTCAAGCGTGTTTCTGTTGTCAATAATGCACAAATCATGTCAGTCTGTCACTACAACCATAAAAGCACGCTTGAAAACCCATGCAACTTCAACAAGAGCCTTTGGAAAATAGTAGAGGTGCGAGCAAAGTGTTTCAGAATATAGCCAAAGACGAGAAGCGAGGGACACAGGCAGCTCTGAAATGAAGGATGAGGCGAGGCGATCCTTTTTGAAGCTATGGAGGAATGATTTTTACGAGCATAAAGGGAAATGGTGTGTTCCCCTCTTCCTCTTCCTCCTCCTCCTCCTCCTCCTCCTCATCCTCTTCCCCCTCCCCCTCCTCCTCCCTTAAGACCAGGAATAATGCATCGAAGTGGTCTGCATAAAAAAATAAAGTTATATGTATATACAGGATGCAGTGCTAAGTGGTTTGCGGTGGTGGTGGTGGTGGTAGTGGTGGTGGTGGTGGTGGTGGTGGTGGTGGTGGTGGTGGTGTGATGGTGGTGGTGGTGGTGGTGGTGGTGGTGTGGTAGTGGTGGTGGAGGTGGTGGTGGTAGTAGTAGTAGTAGTAGTAGTAGTAGTAGTATAGAGTATTAGATATGGTTGGATGCCACAGTCATTAGCGGGAGCTGGGGCTAATGACCTCCAAGTAATGGAGCCCCTAATTGACATATCAATAAACATGGGGTGGAGGTATTATTCTTTGTAGTAAAAAAAAAAAAAAAAAAAAAAAAAAAAAAGTAGTAGTAGTAGTAGTAGTAGTAGTAGTAGTAGTAGTAGTAGGAGTAGTCTGAAGAAGAAGAGGAAGAGATAAACAGAAGGAGGACAACAACAACAACAACAACAACAACAACAAGGAAAAACAAACAAAAAAACTATATATTTTCAAACAAGCGAAGATGAAAATTCAGAGAGAGAGAGAGAGAGAGAGAGAGAGAGAGAGAGAGAGAGAGAGAGAGAGAGAGAGAGACCCTGTATGACCCATGTTTCTTTCCATTGCTCCCCTCTTCCTTCCATCAACCTAACCCTCCCTCCCTCCCTCCCTCCCTCCCTCCCTCCCTCCCCCTTGCTCCTACCCTCCACCCCCTCCATCACCCCTCTTCTCCTAACCTCTTGCTGTGATTTTAGTGGCCCTGTGTTGCCCTCCTCCCCTTTCCTCCCTACCTTCTCCCTACCTCCTCCCCCTCCCCTGTCCCTCGCCACGCCCATAACCCGCCCTCACACACGCCCCAACAACCCGCGCTTACATACGCCCACGAATTTTTGATGAGATATAAGACCATAGAAGAGAAGAGGCTTAGAGGATGGGAGAGAGAGAGAGAGAGAGAGAGAGAGAGAGAGAGAGAGAGAGAGAGAGAGAGAGAGAGAGAGAGAGAGAGAGAGAGAGAAGGAATAAGAGAGTTAGGCGATGAAAGAAGGAAAGGGAAAGAAAATTGAGAATGATGTGGAGAGGAAAACAGGAAAGGAAGAAAGAGGAAGGCATGATAAAGAGAGGGTAAGACGTAGAAAGAAGAAAATAAATAAATAGATACTAAAAAATGTTACAAAGAAAAGAGAAAAGGGAATGGAAACTGGGAATAGTGAAATAATAAAAAAAGTAGGAAGGAAGAGAAATAGGAAAAGAAAGTAAGAAGAAAAGTAAAGAGATCATGAAAGTAGAAAAGCAGAAAAAAGGAACAAAAGATAATTGAAACTTGGGAAGACAAGTGAACGAAGAAAGAGAGAAAAAAAAGATGAAGATAAGGAAAAAGAAGTTAAAGGCAAAAAATTACATGATGAAAAATACCGCAAGGATAAAAAAAGGAATCAAGAAAAAGAATAACAAGAGGACAGGTAAATAATAAGAAAAATGGAAATAAACTGGTAACGAAAGAAAGAAGTAGGAAAGAATAAAGGGAAAACAAGCAAGAGAATAAATGGGAGAAATTAAAGAAAGATGAAGGAAGAGAAACTTGGATATTAGTTAAAAAAAAAAAAAGATGGGATGAGAGAGAGAGAGAGAGAGAGAGAGAGAGAGAGAGAGAGAGAGAGAGAGAGAGAGAGAGAGAGAGAGAGAGAGAGAGAGAGAGAGAGAGAGAGAGAGAGAGAGAGAGAGAGATAAGGAAGAGTAGGGGGTCGGAAACTCTTTAAACAATGTGCATATCTTAAATCCCCACGGCGGAGGTGACGGGGAAATATAAAATGCAAAGTACGGAGATCATTTTTTGTGCGGCCTCGTTAAAAAAAAGACGCAAGAGAGAGAGAGAGAGAGAGAGAGAGAGAGAGAGAGAGAGAGAGAGAGAGAGAGAGAGAGAGAGAGAGAGAGAGAGAGAGAACAAACCGAGTGATAAGAGATACATTAATGATGAAATTCCAATATGTATGAAGAAAAATTGTTACAGAATGAACAAAATTTTCTGATAATGATGGAAGTGATAATGATAATGATGAGAAAGAGGAGGAGGAGAAATAGGAGGAGGAGGAGGAGGCACTGCTGTTTGGGAACTAATTCTAACTTGGTAGAGATAGGATTATATAGCGGAGGAGGAGGAGGAGGAGGAGGAGGAGGAGGAGGAGGAGGAGGAGGAGGAGAGGAGGAGGAGGAGGAATACAAAGAAAGTCCAAATAACAGCAGCCACTGAGGTCCATACTAAGCTGTTTGGGTAACTATTCTACGCTATCTATTAGTGAGAGAAAGACAGGATAGTACAGAGGAAGGCAGATGAGGAGGAGGAGGAGGAGGAGGAGGAGGAGGAGGAGGAGGAGGAGGAGGAGGAGGAGGAGGAGGAATATACAAAGGAATAAACAAAGCAATATCAAACAGCAACAGACCTTGAGATCCTTACTACGGTGTTCGGGAGTCTATTGTACATTAACTATTACAAGGACGGACAGGATATTACAGGAAGACGAGGAGAAAAAAAAAAAAAGAAGGAAAAAAAGGAGAATAAGAAAAAATACATATCAAGAATGAAAACATAAAAACAGATAGAAATACAAATCAGAAAAGGACAGAAACAGTGCTGCTGCTGCTGATGATATTGATGATACTGATGATAATGATATTGATGATGATGATGAAAATAAAAAATAAAAAATAGCAAAAGAGATGCATAGAATGATTAATGGCAAGACAACATGAGATCATTAATATTGTCAGCACCGAAAGAGAGAGAGAGAGAGAGAGAGAGAGAGAGAGAGAGAGAGAGAGAGAGAGAGAGAGAGAGAGAGAGAGAGAGAGAGAGAGAGCGCTCATCATAAATTCACCGCAACCACAACTTCACTAATTATCCAAATACGAGATTAACAAATGACACACGAAGAATAAAAAAGAAAAATAATAAAGAACGACACACGGACACGAGAACAAAGGAGGAAGCGAGGAGAGGAGACAGGACAAAGATGGAAAAACAGACAGATGAACAGAGAGGAATGAAGGGAAGAAGCGAGTGAAGGAGACTGAGAAAGGGAAGAGGGGAAGAGTGAGAAAAGAATAAAAAAAAGTGAGGATGCGAAGACTGGGAAAACGAAGACTACGAAAATGAAAGAGAGGAAAGCAGAGAGAAAGAGAGAGAGAAGAAAAAGAAATAAAACTAAGAGCAATGAAGATGAAGGATAAAAAGGCGGAAGAAATACATGGAAAATACATTAGAAAGAAAGGAAGAAAAAGAGAAATTACAAGACATAAAGAGTAAAACAGATGTGGTAAGAAAAGATGAGAAGAGAAAAACAAGGAAAAAAGAAAGAAAATAAGAGATGGAAATTGTGGGAGAGATGAAGAGGGAAAGGGAAGGATGGTGAAGGAACAGAAAAGAGAAAAAACGAGAAGAACAACGCGAGAGAGAGAGAGAGAGAGAGAGAGAGAGAGAGAGAGAGAGAGAGAGAGAGAGAGAGAGAGAGAGAGAGAGAGAGAGAGAGAAATTGCTAGCTGGGGACTTGCTAGATGATTAAGAGACAGTTCCTTAATCTCTCTCTCTCTCTCTCTCTCTCTCTCTCTCTCTCTCATGGGAATTAACCACGTATTTAAAGTCAGAAATTAAGTTAAAATTTTGATCTTGATCTTGATTTGCAGCCGTAAAAATGCCTGAGCCGCGCCCGAGGAGATGAGTTACTTAGACCGACAGATATAAAGATAATGAGAGAGAGAGAGAGAGAGAGAGAGAGAGAGAGAGAGAGAGAGAGAGAGAGAGAGAGAGAGAGAGAGAGAGAGAGAGAGAGAGAGAGAGAGAGAGAGAGAGACTCATTCGAATATTCCCTCACCTAAAAGGAAACAAATAAATAAATAAATGTTTTCCTCAGCTACCAGTTTGCATCCTTGTGTTATCGATGCACACACACACACACACACACACACACACACACACACACGAGCAAAAACTAACCACTCTTCCTTTCTCATAAAAGATCCTGACAGCCAATCACAGTCCGGCATCACTTCCTAGCGGCTCCCTGATTGGCCAGTTCGATTTCCTCTCTCCACCCACCTTTCTCTCTCTCTCTCTCTCTCTCTCTCTCTCTCTCTCTCTCTCTCTCTCTCTCTCTCTCTCTCTCTCTCTCTCTGTATTCCAATTCAAAAGTGTCCGAGAACTAATTTATAAGTAACGTGGTCTACTTATATAGCGATCACTTAATGAGCGTTCGTTAAGTACTTGTATTGAGATGATTTTTTAATTCTTTTTTATTTTTATTATTTTTATTTTATTTATTTATTTATTTATTTTTTTTTTTTTTTTAGACGCGGGAAAAGTAAAATGGTAGTATTTTCAGATAAATGTATGAATGGATGTACGCAGTAGAGGCAGATATAGCAGTAGTAAAAGAAGTAGTAGCGGTAGTAAGAGAAGTAGTAGTAGTAGTAGTAGTAGTAGTAGTAGTAGTAGTAGTAGTAGTAGTAGTAGTAGTAGTAGTAGTAGTAATGATAAACACACTAAGAACACTTAATTATTTTGTCCTAATTGTTCGACTCTTGACCAGCAGGGGCACAGGAAACGCAGGTAACAGTGCAGGTGTTTATTCACAGAAGGTGTGAACAGAAGGCTGGAGGTAGGTGATCTCCCGGCGCCAGGCCGCGCACTTCAACTTAACACTTATGACTGAAGCCTAGCTCGTTCACTCATACACGTATTCATGCCTCACACAAGTCTCGCTCATTCACTCGTTCACACAACTAGCTAACAACCACACACCTCCCCCGAGACATAAGGAAGATTCCTTATCTTTGTTATGGCTACCGTAACACATGAAACAAAGTTACAATGATTGAAGTACAGAAAACACGGTACATATACACAAAACAAACACAGCGTACAATGAACACGTACGACTAATCGTAGGTGCTACGGTGCCACCGCACCTGCAGTCGTCTCGGCTCCCTACGCTGTCGGCTGCTTCGACGCTCTGGTTGCTCTCGGCCACGGTGTACCCCGTTACCCTGATGCTCCGGGCTGCCGGGATGGTGGTGTTCCTCGTGACCCTGATGCTGAAGCGCTGCACCGCCATGAGCGGTGTGCTGCTCGACAGGAAGGGGAGCAAGAGGTCTGTGTGGGCGTAGGTGTCTTCTATTACGCCACATCACGCGACCGCTGCCCATCTTGATGAGGTAGTCTCTCCTTCGCCCAACAGCCACGATGACACCCAGGCGATCCCAGAGGCCTGTCGTGTGATCTTGAACGTCGACGTGGCCACCGAGGTGCAGGAGAGGAAGAGTACGGGCGGACGCGTCGTGGCGAAGTTTCGCTTTCTTCCTCAGTCGCTCTGCCTTGGCGTCGCACTCATCAGCAGCGCGCTGCCACTGCTGAGCGTATGAGCGATGATGAGCCGGGACACAGGACCTCATAGGATGACCGAAGAGGACTTGTGCTGGTGATCGCCCTTCCGCCCTCGGAGTGTTGCGCAGTTCCAGCAACCCGCGAGCGAACGCATCCTCGTCCAGGTGTCCCTGCTGTGTGGTCGTGAGGATCAGCTTCTTCACGGACTTGACCGCTGCCTCGGCGTGACCATTGGAGCGTGGATAATGAGGTGAAGATACACGATGCTCCACCCCCCATCGAGCCAGGAAGCGCCGTACCGATGAAGAAGTGAACTGCGGTCCACCGTCAGTCCTCAGGAGAACAGGCACGCCCGTGTCGGCGAACACACCCCGAAGGACACGAACGAGCTGATCAGCCGATGCTGGACGTGAGCATGCAGACACGTGAGGCCACCCAGACAAGCGATCTACATACACGAGGTATGTACGGCCTGCTGCGTGGAAGTAGTCTGCAGAAACTGACTCAAACACCCTGCTGGGTGTGTCCGTGTCCTGCCAGAGAGGTTCGTTGGCTTGGCTTGGTAGGAGTGGACGGCATAGTGAGCATCCAGAAACGACGTTCTCAACGTCTCTGTCCATACCAGGCCAGTACACCGTTTGTCGGGCCCGTCGCTTGGTGCGCTCCATCCCCTGATGACTGTCATGGAGTCGCTCTAGTGTTTCTCGGCGGAGGCTGTGAGGAATAAGAAGCCTCGGCCCGTAAACCACCAGGTCGTCGTCTACGGCCAGCAGACTGCGCACCGGCCAGTACGTACGCAAGCGGTGATCGAGGTCGTGGCAATGATCAGGGAAGCCCTCGATGATGACGTTCTTGAGCAAGCAGTACTCCCCGTCTCTTGCTGCTGCGGCACGTACCATTTCCACAGTCTGATCCTGGAGTGGTGCTAAGCGGACGCCGTCCTCATTGGTGGCAGATAACGCTGAGATGACCGCTGAGTGGAGAGGGTCGAGGTCACCAGAAGTAGCAGCATCCTCTTCCTCCACTGGGTCCTGTACTGGAGCACGTGAGAGGGCGTCGGGCACACAGTGTGTCGATCCCTTTTGCCAGCTTGCTGTGAAAGAATACTGAGCAAGCTTCTCCCTCATGCGCTGCAGCCGCAGGTTCCCTATTTCTCCCAACAACTTGCTATTGAGGAGAGGTATCAGCGGGCGGTGGTCGAGCACTAGATCGAAGTGAGGGAGTCCTTTCAGGTAGGTGCCACATTTCCTGACTGCCCAGACGATTGCAGCCATTTCCAACTCTATTACTGCATAGCGGCTCTCTGTGTCTGTAACAAATCTTGACCCGCATTGCACCATCTTCCACTGGTCACTGTGCTTCTGCAGGAGAACGAATCCAAATCCGTGCATCCTTGAGGCGTCAGTCTGTAGCATCGTTGGTAATGATGGGTCGAAGTATGCCAAGACAGGTGGGCTGACGAGACACTGTTTCACCTTCTCAAACGCCTCTTCATGGTTAGGAGACCAGCACCAACTGTTCTTCGGGCGTAAGAGATCTCTGAGGGGTTGTGCAGCTGCAGCCACAGCAGGAGAAAAGCTTCCAAGCTGGTTTGTAAGACCCATGAATGATCGTAAGTCGGTGATGTGCTGTGGTCGTGGGAAGTCAGAGATTGCCTTAACTTTCTTTGAGTCTGTCGTGTAGCCTTGTCCAGAAACAGAGTAACCACAGTAATCTACCACTCTTTCCGCGAATGTAAACTTCTGTGGGTTGAGAGTGATGCCGTGCTGGTCACACCGCCGCACAATCTGAATGACATGGGCTAAGTGCGCACTGTAGGTGGAGTCATAGGCCAGGATGTCGTCCACGATCTTGATGGTGTTAGGTATGTCGCCGAGAGCTTGGTCTCCTCGACGGTTATACTCGTCTCCAGACGAGACGAGACCCATAACCGCTCGCCGAAACTTGTACCGACCCCAAGGTGTTATGAAGCAGGTTAAATCCTGGTCTTCTTCTCTAATGGGGACTTGAAAATACCCCATCTTGGCATCAAGAGTGGTGAACCAAACTGCTCCGGTCCCGATCGAGGCGATGGCGTCATGAGGTGAGCGCACTGGATACACGGGCCTCTTCACGTAACGGTTGAGTCGTGTCAGGTCAACACACAGCCTTACACCAGATGTCTTTTTTGGGACAGGCACGATGGGGTGGCACCATGCCGTAGGGTAGTCCACACTCTCGATGATTCCCTTGTTAAGCAGCTCTTCCAACTGGCTCTTAATTTCTTCACGCCAATTGTAAGGGATTGTACGAGATGCTGTTACGGCGAAGGGTCGAGCGTCGTCTGTCAACTCGATGGCCATGGATCCACCAGCCATTGCACGTAAACCTTCCTTTGCTTCGAAGACGCTGGGAAAGGCCTTGATCACAGCAGCAGCGTGCCCCGCACGCTGCTGTGGCGTTGGGTCGTAGGAATGAGGCCAGCTGATCACTTCTGTGGGCGTAGATAGAGGTGGCTGCGAGGCGGTCGGGTACTTGATGGAGCTGTTGCCGGTGTGCTGTTCTTCCCTGCGTAGCGGTCGGATTTGAGCCGGAAAATCTTCGGGGAGGATTCCGAGAGCGATGGAATCGTACCAGCTAAGCAGCGCCCCCTTCACCTCCTTCACCACGCTCACAACAGTCTCAGCTTCCCTGTCGCCCAGTTGCAAGTGCGACGAGAAAGTTCCTACACAGGTGAGGGGGGTGATTACCGGCAGCATAAAGTCCATCACCATCAGCGGGCGCCAAGCTGGAGGGCGGGATTCCAAGGAGTGTTGCCGTGTCGAGGCCAATAACGGTCGTTTCGGCCCCAGAGTCAGGAGTCCACGTAATCTTGTCTCTTCCAGCGGGATGTGTGGCGGTAATGAGCACCTGGGGCGCAGGTCGTGCCGTCACCGTCTTTGTGTATACGCCTGATAAGAGCTGGTATACACTGGCACTGGCTCCCCGCCTCGGGCCTGCACCGCGATGAGGAGAGACAGTTGAGGAACTCCTCGAAGCTCCTCGTCGTTTCCTCACTGTCTGCTGACATACACTCGCAAAATGCCCTCTTTTCCCGCAGTTACGACACACTTTATCTATTGCCTGGCATCCCCTTTTGTCACTGCGACAATCTTTGCCACAACGATAACAGCCCGTGGGGCTTGAGCCCCCGAAACTGCCCTTCCTGTAGTTCGAGACAGCGTTCACACCATGGCTCGAAGAGTGAGAGCCGCCCCTTAGTACTGCACTACACTGGTTAGCGCTCTCTGATGCTCTGCAAATATCTATGGCGTTTTCAAGGGTGAGTTTCTTGTTTTCCAGCATGCGTTTCAGAGCCACTTCGTCTCGTGTCCCAACGACAATTCTGTCACGCAGCTGATGGTTTATGCACTGGTCGCAAAAGTCACAGAAATTGGCGATTTCCTTTACAGCACATAAAAAGTCGTCAAAACCTTCTTGCGTTTCTTGCACGCGGGAGTAGAAGTCTCTTCTATCCATGATGATGTTGCGCTGGCTTCGCAGGTACTCACACATTGCATCGAGGATGGTTCTTAACTCCGCGTCTCTCGGTAAGCTTATCCCGTAGCGAAGTGTACGGGTCCACTCGTCGTCTAGGACAGCAGCGAGTGCCGCCCTCTGCTCAGCCAGGGAGAGACAGTCTATCCTGGCGAGGGTTACGTATCCTTCAAACTTATGGCGCCACGTGTCGAACTCACGTAAAGATGCTGACGCCGTTAAGTGAGGAATGATGGTGGCGGACGTCGGGAACCTCGCGCCCTGGGTAGACGTGCTGCGGGCTGTGGTTTCGCCTTCATTGCTCGCCGTGGTGCGACTGGGAGCTTGTGTCCCCACTCTCTCCAGCAGCTGGGTTAAACGCTCCTCGCGAGCCTGACTCTGCTCCGACTGTCGCGCTAGCAGAGCCTGACTCTGCTCCGACTGTCGCGCTAGCAGGGCAGCCAGCGCCTCCAACTGCTTCTCCATTCTGCGCCGTACCCACTGCAGCCTTGTCCTGATCCTACTCACTGCGCCATGTTCGACTCTTGACCAGCAGGGGCACAGGAAACGCAGGTAACAGTGCAGGTGTTTATTCACAGAAGGTGTGAACAGAAGGCTGGAGGTAGGTGATCTCCCGGCGCCAGGCCGCGCACTTCAACTTAACACTTATGACTGAAGCCTAGCTCGTTCACTCATACACGTATTCATGCCTCACACAAGTCTCGCTCATTCACTCGTTCACACAACTAGCTAACAACCACACACTAATCATGACATTTGTTTGACATTCTTGTTCACAAACCAGACGTGCGTGAACAGGAATGCAGCCGAACTTCAAGTCATCTTTTTCATCGTTCTTGCTCACTTGAACATCTTCCGCAAATAATGAAAATGGAACCTGGATGTTCATTTAAATCTAAAACACCGGTGCCTTCGGGATACGACTGCACGTACACAATGACAAACTTCCTAATAACTAGTGAATTCCCATACAAAAATAAGTAATCATACTCTTTAAACATTTCTACAGATCGTATTTTACTTACAACGACTATAATTCCTTGACTCCATATGCGCTCTATAATAACTAGACTAAGAAGCATACTATGTACTGTCTGGCATTATGTTTATTATTATTATTATTATTATTATTATTATTATTATTATTATTATTATTATTATTATCATCATTTCCTTGTCTCTAGATTAGAAATACCTTGAAAAATAGGAGCACATTTAATTTCCCTACCGAATACCAAAAAGAATTCAGCAATGTCTATCAAATATATTAACTCGTATTTTCACTGCGAAAGAAGTGTCATATAGTTTGCTGCCTTACATTATTACATTATATCATAATTAACACGTAAAAGAACAAAAATTCTGTCTCTAGATTAGAAATATGTTGAAAATAAAAGCACATTTAATTTTCCTACTGAATGATATCAATAATTCCGCAATGTTCATCAAGTAAATTAAAATATCCTCGTATTTTCACAATAAGAAAAAAAAAGTGTCATTTGGTTGGCGGAGGAAGGTGACAGGTGGGGGACGCCGTGAGGTGGCGGACGAGGGAGTGGCGGAACCCTGTTTTGAGCGCAGAATTATGAAGGGTAACCTGGCAGTAATCCAAAAGCCATCAACCGGTTCCAATCAGTTCCATCACGTCCAATATTTTATGCCCGTGGGATTAGCCAGGAAGCGCAGGATACGGGAGTGCTTGTGCCATTGTGTGCCGCGATGTGCTTGCAATGAGGGATCGCTAATGGGCACGAAGAGCTGCTATATTTAGACCGACGGATAGATACACGGAGAGATAGACAAACAGACAAACACATGCTGACGCTTTTATATTACGTATGAGGTATTTTTGTTGTTGTTGTTGTTGTTGTTGTTGTTGTTGTTTTGTTGCTGCTGCTGCTATTATTGTTACGGTTGTTGCTGTTCTATTATTATTATTATTATTATTATTATTATTATTATTATTATTAACTACTACTACTACTACTACTACTACTACTATTATTATCATCATCACCATCATCATCATCATCATCATCATTATATTAATCATAATAATTAATATTATTGCTTTCATTGTCGCTATCATTAACTAATTATTACTCTTATTATTTTTTTCAGAGGCCCGCGTGCTCACCTCACCAGCAGGATGTTTGCGGTTTGATTTTCCTTTAACATGTACAGTATAAGTTACTTTTACAGTAATTAGGTGTGTGTGTGTGTGTGTGTGTGTGTGTGTGTGTGTGTGTGTGTGTGTGTGTGTGTGTGTGTGTGTGTGTGTGTGTGTGTGTGTGTGTGTAATGGTGGTCGTTCTTAAATTTTATTCCCTTTACTCTTTAACAAGTTTACCAGAGTTCATTCATCAAAATTTAACCACAATCAAGCTAATCATTTTCTTATAAGCACTATTATGCATATATATTGCTAAAGGCTTCTTTGACTTAAGCTCCGTGTCCTTCAACGTCTCGCCGCTGTCACTCCATTGCATGAAACAGGTTGTGGAACTTATTGAGGGTTTTCAAGTGTGTTCATGATTCTAATGATAGTCTAAGAACAATTGTGCATCATTAATGAGGAAAACACTCGTAAGAACACGACTAGTCATCTCTGTCCCGATAAGGGAACTAAGGATTTAAGAACACGAGTCTAAAAATTGTGGTCTTAGCTGACGTTTTTCTATCCTATATTTTTTTTCTACTCTAGTCCACCTTCAGGAGGGAATAAGAATTGCTGTAGGTAAAACTGAATGAAGCTCAAAACTTTTTTCTCTCCTAAGTATTAACTATGTTAATTTCATGTGTACTTTGGACGAAAACTTGCTATAGAGGGAGACACATTCTTAGTCTATTTTCTGCATAGTTTCTCCGTAATTACCAAAACTTTTACTACTGAAAAATTGCACTGACTAAAACAAAGACTTTTAAATTTATCAGCTTACTAACTAAATCATTGTGTGTGTGTGTGTGTGTGTGTGTGTGTGTGTGTGTGTGTGTGTGTGTGTGTGTGTGTGTGTGTGTGTGTGTGTGTGTGTGTGTGTGTGTATACATTTGTTGCGAAAACTTGATGCAAAAGCAGACTCATTCTCATTCATGAATTTCCTTCACGGTTTCCACGTAATTAGAGATATTTAACAGCGAAAAGCAAGGTTAATTTAGATGAAGCTCAAAAACACGATACATCCTCAGCTAGTATCTACATTAACAAAATCATTCTCGTTTATAAATGCCCTATATAATTTTGCACAATTGTTGAGATATTTGCCACTGATAACAGAGGTTGAAAATTTACATGGAATTCATTAACATTGCACAACTTCGATTACTATGTCAAATTTCGATATATTTCAAAAGAAAAGGCAAATTCATTCTCATTTGCAAATTCCCTGCATAGTTCTCGATTACTGAGATACGGACCAATGAAAAAAAAAAAATAGGCATGAATTTGGATGATACAAGAAAAAATGCACTAATATACATCTTCGATTATAAACTACATAAGATTTATTTGTATTTGAAATGAAAGTTAGTATTAAGGCAAACGCATTCTCACTCATAAACTCCCTGCACTGTTTCTTAAAATAGTTATCAATTAATATACAGATAAAACTTAAGTAAATAAATAAATAAAATACATAAAACTCATATTTCGGCAATTACAAGCAATATTAACTAATTATCATGAACAAAAAACTTGCACAGTCAAAAATATTTCCATCAGTACATTCCGTGCATTGTTCCCACACAATTACTGAAACATTTACCAATAAAAAACAGCACGTGGGAATCTGAAAGTATCTGTGATGTCTTTCAAACCTAACCAATAGGGAAAAAAGTGATCTTTCTATAACCACGGGTACGAATGATCCTTAATTTGTTGGTATTTGTTCTTCCTCTGCGTTCCTTTGTCTTCCTTTGTGGCCTGAGGGTGAAGACTGATGGCTGGCTGGTGAATCATGACTGCCTGAATATCAGCAACTTTAAATCATAGATGAAGTGACTGTAGTAGTGGTGGTGGTGATGGCAGTAGTAGTAGCAGTAGTAGTAGTTGCAGTAGTAGTAGTAGTAGTAGTAGTAGTAGTAGTAGTAGTAGTAGTAGTAGTAGTAGTAGTAGTAGTAGTAGAAGTAGTAGAAGAAAAAAGGAACATCAGCAACAAAAACAACAACAAAAACAACAACAACAACAACAACAACAACAACAACAACAACAAAATAATCACCAATTAAAAAAAAAAAGCACACAACAATCAACCAGCCAAGCAATCAACCAAATAACAACACAAACAAATAAAAAGAAACCACCACCACTACCACCACCACCACCACCAACGAAGGCAACGAAAACAAGACTATAATCACAAAACTATTATCAACACCTGATCATTTCGATATAATTCCCCCAGCCAGCCAGTGTTATCATCTAGACTAGAGTTACACGCACACACACATCTGCCAGGCTTGCATCTCCCAGGGCAGGAGTCTGAGGTTACCTGCAGAAGTTAATTGGCCCTGTATTACCTGTCAAAGGCCCAAGTTAATTACGCTACCTGACAGAAATTGCCTGACATTACAAAAGTACCTGTGACGAATTAGACATCTTTAGGTTATTCAGAGAGAGAGAGAGAGAGAGAGAGAGAGAGAGAGAGAGAGAGAGAGAGAGAGAGAGAGAGGGGTGGGGGAGAGAGAGAAGAGCTGGGCTGTGATGCAATTTACGTTTGTTGTGTGTGTCTGTTTGTGTGTGTGTGTGTCTAAGGAAGAAGAGTGAAGGTGAAAGGAACAAGTAGTGAGAGAGGAAAAGAGGCGCGGAGGAAGAGTAGGAAGAGGAGAACGAGGAGGAGGTGGAGGAGGAGGAGCAGGAGGAGGAGGAGGAGAAGGAGGAGGAGGAGAAAGAGAAGGAGGAGGAGGAGGAGGAGACGCGGCTAGACTCCACCTCATGAATACTAACCAGGACAGGGCATCTCTCTCTCTCTCTCTCTCTCTCTCTCTCTCTCTCTCTCTCTCTCTCTCTCTCTCTCTCTCTCTCTCTCTCTCTCTCTCTCTCAAATAAAGCATGTATCCTTACTCTTCTTTCCTCTTCCATGTAACATTCCACAGCCTATTCATCTTACCATGGAGGAGGAGGAGGAAGAGGAGGAGGAGGAGGAGGAGGAGGAGGAGGAGGAGGAGGAGGAGGAGGAGGAGGAGGAGCAGAATATAGAAAACATCATAAACAGTAAATCTAATCCATAACGCAGAGAGAGAGAGAGAGAGAGAGAGAGAGAGAGAGAGAGAGAGAGAGAGAGAGAGAGAGAGAGAGAGAGAGAGAGAGAGAGCACCTCTGTGTGTGTGTGTGTGTGTGTGTGTGCAGGCGCGTACATACTTCTTTCTCCCCTCCTCCTTCGCTTATTCCCTTCCTTCCTTCCTTCCTTCATTTCTTCCCTCCTCCTTCTCTCCCTTGCGTATTCCCTTCCTTCTCTCTATGTCATCATCCTCACTTCATTCATCATCCTTTCCCTTCCGCCTACTCCTCACCTTACCTTAGTTTCCTGATGAAGAGGAGAAGGAAGAGGAGGAAGAAGAGGAGGGGGAGAAGGAAGAGGAGGAGGAAAGGAAGGCGACGTTGAAGAAGGAGAGAAATTAAGGAGATAATGAGTGAGGAAGGAGAAGAGAGGTTAGAAGGGAAGAACAGAAGGGGAAAGATGAGAAAGAAGAAGAAGGGGAAGAAGATACGGAGAGAGAGAGAGAGAGAGAGAGAGAGAGAGAGAGAGAGAGAGAGAGAGAGAGAGAGAGAGAGAGAGAGAGAGAGAGAGAGAGAGAGAGAGAATCATACTATGGAAAGTTTACAATAACGTAAGAAAGGAAGGAAAGAAGGAAGAATGAAAGTAAAGTGGAAAGGAAAGAGGTACAAGAGAAAACAAGGAAAGAAAAAAGTTAGATGAAAAAAATTAGGAGGGAAGGAGGGAGAGTGATGAAGGGAAGGGAAGATGAAAGACTGGCCAAAGGATAGAGGAAGGGAGAAAAGAGAGGAGGTGAGGAAGGAGAGAAGGAAGGAGGGAAGGAAGGAAGAGGAGAGGAAAGGTAGGGCAAGTTAATTAGCTGAACAAACAGGTGATTATTAGGGAGGACACAAATATTTCACGAGGGTACGTAGACACACACACACACACACACACACACACACACGTCTCTACATACATAACTAATCACGTACAGGATGGTTAACATAAGAACGTCAACATATGCATATTGCCAAATACGTACACATGAAATATCTGCACGTTCACTCTTTTACGCACATACACACACGCACACAAGACTCGTACATGTGCATACCGAAATTATTCTACCTGGAAAAGAAAACGGGAAGAGGAGGAGGAGTAAAATACATGAAAATATGAAGCATGCGG